>NC_090448.1:364688501-364998188 GCF_031143425.1 Pleurodeles waltl | reverse complement strand
CAATCGGACAAAATGTGAGTGTTGCAGCAGTCGGATCTTACCAAAAGGCTCACACATCCTTGCAGGTGCTTGGCTTGGGCCAAAGAGCACTTCCAGGTGCAGCTTCTGATGACTGGTCTTGTCTTCAGGAGAGGTAGCCTAGCAAGAGCTTGGCAGTGGCAGCACACAACACAGCTGATCACTCTGGGAAGTTACAGACTACTGTTTAGATGTATCCCGTGCATACTAGAGTGATGCTTCCTCTACAGGGTGGTCTCCAACCTGGAGCACCCACAAGTGGCACAAACAAATGTAAGATTTCTGTACCTGGCTGAAATCAGCCAACTGATGAAGTAATCACTAAAAGACTAAATGGCAGGCCCCAGCTAAAGGTTCCCTTGCACTGAAAAACAGACTTGTAGTCCCATGCTTCACTCTCAACATCTACTAAATGCCAGTGTTGAGGAATACTGATTAGAAGCTCTTTGTAAATCAAAAAGCCTATTCGGATATCAAAAGGATTCTTATCTCCACTCTCTCACTTGAGTGCCTAAGTCTCATCCCTCCAGAATCAGGAATGTCAGCAATACACTTCCATTGACTGGGAAAACAACCTCACTTCCATATTGTGCTAAGGCCAGGCTCCATTACTTTGGCTTGCAAACCATGCATATACCACGTTACACACATAACCGCTCATGATGTACACCAAAGGTGTCTGTGCTGCTCTCAACACTCTTTATGCTACACTCTAGCATTCCTTCCTCAACAGACATGCTGACCAGCCATACTATTTCTGTCCTCAATCCTACTTTAGCCCAGTTACATGCTACAAATGCCACTTGCACCAGCATAAAGAAGTTTCATCTGCTACCTTGTCCTAGCGTCCTTTGGCACCACCCAAACCGGACCTCATAATTGATCCTGTAGAATTCTCCAGTCTGTTTTTTATTTTGTACCTGCTTCCACAGACAGCACATGATCAATACTTGACCTGATGAATTTCCCATTGAATCATTGGATGCTGAAGCTGAGAGGTGTCATGTTTAGAACTCCAAGGGCTGATTTCTTTGAAAATATCATAAATATTATAGCACCCTGTTTTCAAACCACAGTTTTTCCTGACAAGGAAACTTTGTGGGGGGTGTGGGGGTAGGTGGGGGGGGGGAATTGACATCCCCATGGACTCCACATCACCATTATGCATTTTCTCCCTTTTTTTCTCATAGCCAGGGGGCTAACACAACTGGGCAGAGCGAAGGAATAGGCCATGATAGTGACCTTTCCTCTCTTAAGGAAAATGGCAGATTATACAGAGTAGATATATTCACTGGATCCACATTCTTTAATATATTCAGATGTGTCCCTTCTGTGTCTAGAGATTTTGTCTATCTGCATGGAAGCTGAAAGGGGCATTTGTAGAACGTAGGTCTCTCAACTCTTTGAGCAGCCACCAATAATGATTCCTACAGATATTTGACTTGTATGTCTTTTAATTTATTGGGCTTAATTTTTTGGTGTAAGAAACATTCCTTAAATATTTGCACCTGTGAACCTAGAAGCATTATACAATTTTTGCAGGATGGTTTTATTCTAGGCTTGGCAGTGGCTATCCATTCGGCTGCAGTTAAAGCTATTTGTTCCCTTTGGAGTGATCTACCTAACATGGCAGAGCTGGGTTATCACCTTTTGAAGTGCTTCTTCTCGCCGAGACCTCTTAACAAGTCAAAAGACGAGGCTTAAGATATTCTATTGGTGACCTAAAGCTTACAGTCACAGCCTATTCAACCAGTAGAAGTGCATATTGTTTGTGACACTCAAGACTTTCTTTTTGGTAACCTTTGCCTCTGCATGTAGGCTTGTTCAATGCCTGCTCTTTCTGTCCTGCCTCATTACCTTATATTTTTTTCTGATCAATTTAGTTTAAACTATGACTCCAAATTATAAGCCTAAAGTAGTTTCTTTTTTTCAGGTAGAGTTTAATTTGTCACCTTTTTCCCAAATCTCTCTTCCTAGCATGAGGAGAAACTGCATCTTTAAAATGTGGTTAGAGCAGCTCTGATTTTGTTTGATTTAGTGAATACCAGATAATGAGACAGTCTTTTCATGAATTTGAGGGTTGTTTTCTGGAAAGGTCAGAATTTCTTTTTTTCTCCATCCTAAGTCATATGGGGCCAGATGTACCAAAGGATTTTACTCATTCTGTGTCTATGGGAAAAAGCTTTCGTACATATGGCCCATGGTTCTCAAGGATCCCCTGTGAAAGCTGAATTTATTACTAACGATTTTCATGTATTTTGGATTAAGGGTTTGCATAAATATTGATTTATATATCAAATAATGTGTAACTTGGAAAATGTGGCCACTTTAGTGGCCACTATTAATGACTATGGGGGTCATTACAACCCTGGTGATCCAAGACCACCAGGGCTGTTATGACGGAAGCACCAGCGGTGCTTCCCAGGTCATTACGACCCGCCACAATGGCCCCGCGGTTGTAATCCGCCAGGGCAGCGCTGCTAGCAGCGCTGCCCGGGGGATTACGAGTCCCCTTACCGCCAGACTTTTCCTGGCGGTTTGAACCGCCAGGAAAATGCTGGCGGTACGGGGAGTCGCGGGGCCCCTGAACTGCCCATGCCACTGGCTATGCAGACAGTGAAAAGCGCGGCGGGTGCAACTGCAACCGTCGCACGGCCGCAACACCGCCGGCTCCATTTGGCCGTGGCGGGGGTTTGGCCGCATTGGCGGCCGCCCGGCAGTCCGATCTTGGCGGGCGGCTCGTAATGAGGGCCTAAGGGGGTCATTACAACATGGCGGTAAAAGCCGCTTACCGCCGTGCAGAAGACCGCCAGCACACCGCAGCGGCTGTGGAATTCCGCCATGGTCATTATGACCAAAAGGCCAGAATCCAACAAAATTTAGACACCCACACAAGTCCGCCACACCAAAGGACGGTGATAAACTGGCGAAAACAAAACCTCCACCATCACGCCAACAGGAATACGCCCACACTATCACGACCCACGAATCCACGCAGCAGTCTTTCAATCGCAGTATTCCATTGGCGGTACACACAGCCGCGCTCAAAATACACACACATTTACAAAACACATCCACATTGGACAATTCCAAATACACACACCCGATACACATACACACACCACTCCCACACACCCAATACGATATAAAGCACACACCCACATCACCCACAAACCCCTACGACAACAATTGCGACAGAAGGCCAGAGAGACACACCACCACCTACAAACGAGCATCCACAGGCACTCAACACCATCACCCACAAAACATCCACGCACCTCACACAACACACCACAAAATATCACCCCACACATCACAACACACACCAACCCACACATCACCCACACAACCCTATGGCACGGCAAAGACACCCTAGGTTTCCTGAGGAGCTCAGGGTCATGGTGGAGGAAATCATCCGGGTAGAGCCACAGCTATTCGGAGCACAGGTGCAGCACACCTCCATAGCTAGGAAGATGGAGCTGCAGCGAAGAATAGTGGACAGGGTCAACGCAGTGGGACAGTACCCAAGAAATAGGGATGACATCAGGAAGAGGTGGAACGACCTAAGGGGGAAGGTGCGTTCCGTGGTCTCAAGACACCACATCGCGGTACAGAGGACTGGCGGCAGACCCCCGTCCTCCTCCCCCACAACTAACAACATGGAAGGAGCAAGTCTTGGATATTCTGCATCCTGAGGGCCTCGCAGGGGTAGCTGGAGGAAAGGACTCTGGTAAGTCAAATCTTTACTACTATATCCCTCACCCTACCTGCATGCCATCACATACCCCCACCCTCGCCCTCACCCCGATCACTCCAACTCCTCACAAATGTCCCAATATCACAAACCACCCATCCCAACACCAAGCCCTGCATGCAACAACAAAGCATGGACACCCATCACCAAAGCATGGCCACTGCACATACCAATACACCCCCCTAAACCATCATCACACAAGGTCCCACACAGGAATGCAAGCACTGGGGTACACGGTCACCCACCCATTGCACACCATGGCACACACAGATGTAATAATCATGCTTTTACACCCCTGCAGGACCCCTACCCAACGTCACTGGACAGGAGGGTCCACACATGTCCACACCACCAACAGAAGAGGCCCAGAGTGATGACAGCAGCTCTGTCCAACTGGATCTAGACGACCAGCCCGGCCCATCATGGACCTCAGGACAGTCGGTTCCCCTCACACAGTCACAGGCCACCTCAGAGCTTCCCCCCTCTGGAAACACCAGCACAGCACCCACCAAGCGGGCCCATACCTCTGTCCCCAGGACACATCAAGCAGCAGTGTGTCCACCACTACAGGGAACCCAGGCTAACCCACCACCCCAACAACACCAGGGACCCGGGGGCAGTGGCAGTGGGCACACAGTTCATGGGTCAGAGGCCCAGGGAAACAGGGGAACTGGGAGGGCTGCTGTGCGACAGGGGGAGGACAGGCCCAGGGAACCCACTCTCCACGAGGCCCTCTCCAACACCATGGGAGCCTACCACCATTCCCAGGAGACGATGGCAACGGTACTGGCCAAGTTTCAGGAGACCCAGCGGCTGCAGGAGGAACAGTATTTGGGCTTCAGGGAGGAACTCAAATCCATCAATTCCACCCTGGGCACCATCATAGGGGTGCTGAAGGAAGTCCTCAACACCAGGAGGGACACTGTGGCACAACAAGGGGCCCCTGACACTATCATGGACGATGAACTGCCCACCACCTCCGCCGGCGCTAGTGGACAGGAGGCACCGCCACAGGACCACCACACCAGCACCCCACCCCCTGCAGATGGAGAACCACCTCGCAAACGGTCCCTGAGATCCAGGACAAAGACAGAGAACAATGCCAAGACCCCGCCAAGAAATTAGACCACTCGGATTGACTTCCTATGCCCCTTTGGACAATGCACCTGTGAGACTAATAGCTTGGACTCTGCCATGGACATTCCTCCACCATCACCCTTCACCATTTTATAACACCCTCCAATATTGAACACTTAAATAAACACCCTTAAATCACAAAACAATCTGGAGTCTGTCAGTGATTTTGAATTAGTGTATTAGCAATTACAGTGACAAAATGCTCTTTCAAATGTACTGTCAACATACCTATGTCACACAGCTCTAGTCCATGAGGAAACAAAGCAGATGTCACACGGTGGGACCCATATCTGTGAAATCAAAAGGGAAAGTGAAAACTCAGTGACTATACACTGGGTGAAAAGGACAGACAGTAGAGAGGTAGTAGTGTTAAAGTACATGTAGCAGGCAAGTTTGTCTTCTTACCTGTGTCTCACTGGACGTATTGCAGGATCACCGAGTTCCTGTTGTCGATGTCCTCTTCTTCTGCTTCCTCGTCTTCACTGTCCACAGGCTCCACAGCTGCCACAACACCTCCATCTGGACCATCCTCCTGCAGAAAAGGGACCTGCCGTCGCAAAGCCAAGTTGTGAAGCATACAGCAGTCCACGATGATCTGGCACACCTTCTTTGGTGAGTAGAATAGGGAACCACCTGTCATATGTAGGCACCAGAACCTGGCCTTCAGGAGGCCGAAGGTCCGCTCTAGAATCCTCCTAGTTCACCCATGGGCCTCATTGTAGCGTTCCTCTGCCCTTGTCCTGGGATTCCTCACTGGGGTCAGTAGCCATGACAGGTTGGGGTAACCAGAGTCACCTGCAAATGGCGAGAGACAACTGTTAGACACACACTAACTCTTAGGGATATCCCCAGACAACTATTCCCACTGATTTGGTTCCAGGTGCTCACCTAATAGCCACACACAATGCCTCTGGAGTTGCCCCATCACATAAGG
This sequence comes from Pleurodeles waltl, assembly GCF_031143425.1. NCBI lineage: Eukaryota > Metazoa > Chordata > Amphibia > Caudata > Salamandridae > Pleurodeles > Pleurodeles waltl. The sequence goes on along the minus strand of NC_090448.1, from coordinate 364,992,345 downwards.
GATGCTGCTATTCCTCAGAATGTAAGCGTCATGTACTGAGCTAGGGAATTTGGCATTAACATGGGAGATGTACTGATCTGCCAAACACACCATCTGCACATTCATCAAATGGTAACTTTTCCGGTTTCGGTACACCTGTTCACTCCTGCGGGGGGGACCAAGGCCACATGTGTCCCATCGATGTCACCTATGATGTTGGGTATATGTCCCATGGCATAGAAATCACCTTTCACTGTAGGCAAATCCTCCACCTGAGGGAAAACAATGTAGCTCCGCATGTGTTTCAGCAGGGCAGACAACACTCTGGACCACATGTTGGAAAACATAGGCTGGGACATCCCTGATGCTATGGCTACTGTTGTTTGAAATGACCCACTTGCAAGGAAATGGAGTACTGACAGCACCTGCACTTGAGGGGGGATTCCTGTGGGATGGCGGATAGCTGACATCAGGTCTGGCTCTAACTGGGCACACAGTTCCAGGATTGTGGCACGATCAAGCCTGTAGGTGATGATCAGATGTCTTTCCTCCATTGTCGACAGGTCCACCAGCGGTCTGTACACTGGAGGATGCCGCCATCTCCTCACATGCCCCAGAGGAGGGAGCCTATGGAGGAGAACAGCGAGCACAGAGTCAACCAACTCTGAGGTACGTAAACACAGATTACTCAGAAAACTATTCTTAAATCGAAATTTGCCTGTATGAGTGTTGAGCCAAGGCCTAGGTATGTGTGATGCAGTTAAAAATAAAGACATGTGGGCCCCTGAAATGGTGGCTGCCTGACCTGTAAAGTGGGACAATGGGATATGAGGTAACTGCGTTGGCGTTGTACACCGTCGCGGTAGGCGGTCGAAGACTGTGGTGCAATCCTGCAATGGTTAACATTGGACCCTATGGGTCCCAGGAGCCAATGACGATGTACGCCGGTGGTGACGGTACGCACCACCGCGGACGTGACTGCCATTTTCTATCTGTTCAACCATTCGATACCTGATCTCCGACAGGAGAGGACCTACACTGCAAGTGCTGCTGTGACCTCAGTCTGGAAGAGACAATGGCTCGTGCGTCTGGGGAAAGGGCCCCTGTCTTCAGCACGGATGAGTTGAAGAAACTCGTGGATGGGGTCCTCCCCCAGTACACGCTACTCTACGGTCCTCCAGACAAACAGGTAAGTACACTGGGAGCATGCTGTATGGGCAATGCCTGTGCGGAGTGGATGAAAGATAGTTGGGGGGGCGAGAATGAGGCGTGCATGAAACTATGGTGAGTGCATGTGCCACTTTGCAAGGGTAGGGATGCGGGCCAATGACTGTGACAGTGCAGTTGGTAATAACTTCTCTTTTTCCCCTGTACAATTCCTGTAGGTCAGCGCACACCAGAAGAAGGATATTTGGCGTGCCATCGCCAAGGACGTCCGGACCCTGGGGGGCTACCACAGACGGAGCACCCACTGCCGGAAAATATGGGAGGACATTCGCCGCTGGAGCAAGAACACGGCGGAGGCCCAGCTGGAGAGGGCCTCCCATCCTGGGAGGGGTGCCAGTCGCACCATGACCCCCCTGATGTTCAGGATCCTGGCGGTGGCCTACCCGGAGTTGGATGGGCGCTTGAGGGCATCACAGCAGCAACAAGGGGGTGAGTACACTCTCATTCAGCTGATTCAGCGTGCATTGTAGGTGTCTGGGTGTGGGAGGTGGGCTGTGGGTTCCCCTAGGCCAGGGCGAGTTTGCTAGTTAAGTCCCCTTTTTCAGGCACACCCTGTGGCATCCCACCCCACCTGGGTACAGTGCCAACTACACCTAGTCAGGCTCCTGTGACATCCATGTGGGCAGAAATCGGCCATAGCCTTGTAAGCCATATCCCAGGGATTGAATAGTGGACCCCAAGTGCGCGGCATAGTGCAGGGGGTTCTGTGTCTGTCGTGTCCGCCAACGGTAGCGGTATTGCATGCACTCAACATGTCTTTCTTCTGTCTCCCCCCCCTTTTTGTGGTCTCCCTGTACTTGTGTGCATTAGCATCATCAGGCGGAGGAGCAGTGGCACCGGAGCAGGAGGGAGCTGCATCCCACATGGCCCTGGAGGGCGAGACTACGGACTCCGAATTCACCAGTGGGAAGGAGGGCGAGGGGAGCTCCACAGCGGAGACAGGAGCTGACACCAGCGATACGAACTCCTCCTCTGATGGGAGCTCGCTTGCGGTGGCAGGCCCATCTGTGCCCCCGCATCTACAGGTACAGCCGCCATCCCCCCTACCAGCACCGCCCTCCCAGCAGCCCCTCAGCCTTTGCCCCGTGCCCGCTCACCCAGGAGGGTGGGCATCACCTTCGCCCCAGGCACCTCAGCCCCTACCCCTGTCACCCCTTCTGCCCTCACCATTGACCTCCTCAGGTCCCTCACTGTTCGTCAGTCTACCATTTTGAATGCCATCCAGGGAGTAGAGAGGCAGTTGCAACAAACAAATGCATTCCTGGAGGGTATTCATTCTGGTCAGGCAGCCCTTCTGCAAGCTTTTCAGACTCTGGCCTCAGCATTGATGACAGCCATTGTCCCTGTCTCTAGCCTCCCCCTCCAACTTCCTCCACCCAGGCCCACACCCCTGTACCTCAGCCTATCCCAAGCACACCATCATACCAGCATGCACACACCTCAACACACAACCCACAGGCACTCACGCAAGCATCAGACACATGCAGACATACCAACATCCACTGCCTCCACTGTGTCCCCCTCCTCCTCGTCTCCCTCATCCCTCCCTGTCTCTTCTCCACTCACACCTGCATGCACCACATCTTCAGCCACTATGTCCATCACCAGCACACCCACCACTACACCCCGCTCACGTGCAGTCACCACCCCCACTACCATTCACACATCCCCTGTGTCCTCTCCCAGTGTGTCTGTGAGGCCTTCTCCCAAGGTACACAAACGCAGCCACACACCCACCCAACAGCCATCCACCTCACAACAGCCTCCAGCCCATGCACCTTCACCCAAAGTCAGCAAATGTACACCTCCTACAACCACTACCTCTTCCTCCACTCCCAAACCCCCTCCATCTACCCGTCCCAGTGTTCCTAAGAAACTTTTCCTGGCCACCCTTGACCTCTTTCCCTCACCTCCCCCACCCCGTCAGTCTCCTAGGGCCCGACTCTCCAGGTCCCAACCTAGCACCTCAGCCACAACATCGGCGGGACCAGTGGTGCCAGTAGTCACTGGATTATGGAATGCACCAGGCAGCAGGGCAACCAGTGTGGCAAAGAGCCACAGCAGGGACAGTCCCCCACCTGTCAAGCATCAAAAGTTGGCCAGTGCCCGGCGGGAGAGGGGGAAGACACCAGCCACCAAAGCCGCTCCCAGGGGTACAGTTGGGCTTGTGGAGTCATCTGTGACACCTTCCAAGGTGGGAAAGGGGGACAAGAAAACCGGCAAGTCTGGGAAGATCAGCATGGCGGAGAAGTCCGCCTTCAGCCCCGCTGCCCAGGAGGCGACCGCCAGCAGCCACACTGCCCCAGACAGGACCGCCAGCAGCAGCCCCGCTGCCCAGGAGGCGACTGCCAGCAGCCACACTGCCCCAGACAGGACCGCCAACAGCAGCCCCACTGCCACAGACAGGACCGGCAGCAGCAGCCCGTTGCCCAGGAGGCAACCGCCAGCAGCCCCACTGCCACAGACAGGACCAGCAGCAGCAGCCCCGTTGCTCAGAAGGCAACCGCCAGCAGCCCCACTGCCACAGACAGGACCGGCAGCAGCAGCCCCGTTGCCCAGGAGGCGACTGCCAGCAGCCACACTGCCCCAGACAGGACCGCCAGCAGCAGCCCGTTGCCCAAGAGGTGACCACTAGCAGCCCCACTGCCACTGACGGGACCACCAGCTGCTGAACCGCTGCCAAGGACACTGCCGCCACAAGCACTGCTGCCAAGGACACCGCCGCCACAAGCACCGCTGCCAAAAACGCTGCCACCACAAGCACCGCTGCCAAGGACACCGCCGCCACAAGCACCGCTGCCAAAGACACCGCCGCCACAAGCACCGCAGGCCCATGAGCGCCAAAAGCTCTGACGCTACTGAGGCCGCCACGAGCAGGATGAAGCACTCTGGGCACAAAGCCCCCTCCAGAACCAGTGGAGTATCACATCCACTACCTCAGTCCTTGGCAGGATGAAGCACTCTGGGCACAAAGCCCCCTCCAGAACCAGTGGAGAAAGACATCTACTACCTCAGTCCTTGGCAGGGTGAAGCACTCTGGGAACAAAGCCCCCTCCATAACCAGTGAAGAAAGACATCCACTACCTCAGTCCTTGGCAGGATGAAGCACTCTGGGCACAAAACCCCCTCCAGAACCAGTGGAGATTGACATCCACTACCTCAGTCCTTGGCAGGATGAAGCACTCTGGGCACAAAGCCCCCTCCAGAACCAGTGGAGTATCACATCCACTACCTCAGTCCTTGGCAGGATGAAGCACTCTGGGCACAAAGCCCCCTCCAGAACCAGTGGAGAAAGACATCTACTACCTCAGTCCTTGGCAGGATGAAGCACTCTGGGCACAAAGCCCCCTCCAGAACCAGAGGAGTATCACATCCACTACCTCAGTCCTTGGCAGGATGAAGCACTCTGGGCACAAAACCCCCTCCAGAACCAGTGGAGATTGACATCCACTACCTCAGTCCTTGGCAGGATGAAGCACTCTGGGCACAAAGCCCCCTCCAGAACCAGTGGAGTATCACATCCACTACCTCAGTCCTTGGCAGGATAAAGCACTCTGGGCACAAAGCCCCCTCCAGAACCAGTGGAGATTGACATCCACTACCTCAGTCCTTGGCAGGATGAAGCACTCTGGGCACAAAGCCCCCTCCAGAACCAGTGGAGATTGACATCCACTACCTCAGACCTTGGCAGGATGAAGCACTCTGGGCACAAAGCCCCCTCCAGAACCAGTGGAGTATCACATCCACTACCTTAGTCCTTGGCAGGATGAAGCACTCTGGGCACAAAGCCCCCTCCAGAACCAGTGGAGTATCACACCCACTACCTCAGTCCTTGGCAGGATGAAGCACTCTGGGCACAAAGCCCCCTCCGGAACCAGTGGATACTGGCATCCACTTGACAGACTGTGGCTTTGCACTCCCCAGGATATAGCAGTGGGCAAACCACCCACTGCAGAGACTTGAGAGACTGTGGCTTTGCACTCCCCAGGATATAGCAGTGGGCATGGGGCCCCTCGTGGATTTGGCATTGCGCACTCAACTGGCTGAGGTGCCCACCCTTTCCCTTCCCCCTGAGGTGCCTGTTTTATTTCTATCTGATGCCCCTGCAGTGTTCTCTCCGTGTTGTTCGGATATCTTGTGTGGGCCTCGCCCATGCCTTTTGGGCCCAGTGATCGACGGACTATGATGGTGGACTCCCTTGGACTTGTGTTCTTGGTGTATTTAATTTTGTGTAGTATAAATGTATGTATTTGTAAATATTTTTGATGTATATAATTGAATATATCTCAATAATTCGACTCCTTTCCTTTTGTCCTTGCATTCTTCCAGGGGGGGTTGCGGGGTGTAACTGTGATGTATCAATATGTATTAGCGTGTGGGTTGTAGTGGGTGAGCATGGGGGTGGGGGTGTTGCGTGTGTGTGTCACTGTTTTTTCCCTTCCCCCTCCCCTGTGTCATAGGTGCAGTACTCACCGTGGTCTTCGCCGCCGGCGTTCATGCTCCTGGTAGAGGAACAGGAAGATGAAGGCTGGAAAAATCTGTAGCTCTGGTTCTATGGCGTCCTGGTTCCTCGTGGGGTGTGTAGAGGTGAGCATTTTCCCTTCGAAGTCCTGTTTCCGGCGTGTTTTTGTTCGCGGTGAATCCGCCCCGGAAAAGGTGGCGGATTGGACTGTTGTAATTCTGTGGGCGGTACATTGTGTTCCACCTGTCTGTTGGCGGGGACAGCCGCTGTGTTTGTTTGTACCGCCGTGGCTGTCGGAGTGTTAAAGTGGCTGTCTATGTTGGCAGTTTCCGCCACGGTCGTAATTCCATTTTTTTTACCGCCGGCCTGTTGGTGGTCTTACCGCTGCTTTAACACTGACCGCCAGGGTTGTAATGACCACCTAAGTTTCTTTATTAAATTAAGAGTAATAATAATTGAAGTGCCTGCATTTAGAAATTGTAGTAGTTGGTCATATGAATGATTTTACATTATGTATTTAGATTTATTAATTATAGGCCTTAAGTTAGCGAGGTTAGGGGCTAGTCTGCACAGCCTCATATTAAGCTGCACTGTTTAATAAGCTTGTGGGAATGTATGTTTGTCATAGTTTGACTCTTGCTCTGGGCAAGACTGCTGGTTTAAAGATGACAGTACTTATGATTGTAGACGACTATGGCAGTCCTATAACAAGTCGCAACTGTCATCCCAACCCTACCGGCTCACAAGCTGCACCTCACGAAAAACCCAAACAGTAAAAAGTGATTTGTGGCAGCTTTTACACATGGACTCAAGAGTGCTACATCTCAAGGAGTGTCGTGGTTAAACGGAGATTACCCCTTTCTCACATGAACAACATGTCTCAATCAAACACAGGCAATGAAGGAGATGCAGTAAAGTTTTTAATTGGTTTTATTGACAAAACTGCAATCTACGATAAATTGCATTGGCTGCAATGATAAGGATAAGGAATAGTGCAAGAAACAGAATTGTGAACATGAGAGTCATTAATACAAAGACCCCCACCATCTTGCAATAACATGAAATGACATGAGATATGATATATGTCCCAATACCCTAGCATGATGAACCTGATCTCTAACCTAAAGAGAGCTAGGTGTGTTAAACCTAATCTGGGAATGCCATGTCTATGAGAAGAGCCCCCAACCCTCATTACCTGGAATGAGGTCTCTAGGTCATACTCCGTAGGGACACCAAGACTGGGTCAGTGTCAAGGCAACATGCAGCATCGATAGCAGCAATGGCATCTGGTCAGAATCCCTCTGATTATTTGTCTAAGTGAGGTGCATTTATACAGATCTGCTCAGAACCCCGACGTAGGTCTGTTCCCAAACAATAGATAACAAGACATGCTTGGGAGAGCAAATTATGTAAACGATTCCTTCAAAGGTGTGAAGAGGGAAAGTACCTAATGTGAATACCTACAGTTTGTTTATCTTTGTCGCTAGATAGTGATGCCTTAGCGCGGTGGCACTGATAACGTGAAACTAATACATTGGCCTAACTAGAAACAATGCAGCCATCTTGGAAACATATAATTAAATAATTGCACTAAAACAAAGCAAGCCTATTAGGGTAAAAGTCACTAGGTGATGGGGGCACAGGTCCGCAAGCCAGAAAGAAAAGCTAACTCCTGCTTCCCATTAAAACAAGATAGGATTCACTACACCCTCCCCATTGTCGTAACAAGTATGACACCATGAGAGGACGCCACCCAATGTGAATGAATCCAATGCGAAAAGGTGCTCTGGACTAAAACAAGCTAAAATCATGAAAACTAGCTAAAAAGGTACATTTAAAATCATGTTAAAAAATAGATAAAAACATACAAAGAGGCACAGGCCCTCATTTTAACATTGGCGGAAAATTCCGTCTGCAGCAGGTAAGTCGGGTTCTCCAACAGGGAAGGGGGTTGGGGGTGTTGTGTGTGTGTGTCTGTTTTTCTATGCAGGCATGCAGGTGTGAGTCGTGTAGAACGCGTGTGTGAATGAATGGGTGTGAGTGTACGTGTATGTTGTGTCTTGTGGATGCATGTGTGCTATAATGTATGTTAGTGTGTGTTGCGGTGTCTGTGTATGTATGTATGCATGTGTGGATGTATGTGGGTATGCGTGTGTGTATGAGTGTGTATGTTTGCACATGTAGGTATGTGAGGGGGTCAGGAGGGGAAGGGGAGAGTGGGGGAAGACTCTGGGGAGGGGGGCGGGAAGACCCATATCAGTGCCTACCGCCATGGTTTTTGTGGCGGTAAGATTGCCACGAAAACCATGGCGGTAGGTGAGGTCATGATCCCGAGGGTGGGATTGTGACGGCCGCCTGGCTGGAGACCGAAGTCTCCAGCCCGGCAGCTGTTACCGCCCTGGTGGACGGAGTGGCACATTGGTGGTTTGGCTTGAGCCAAACCGTCAATGTCATATTTTTGGTAATAGTACCGCCAGCCTGTTGGCAGTACCTTTCACCAAAATACCGCTGTCCGCCAGGGTCGTAATGACCCCCATAATGTCGGCCATGACAAGTGCAGCAGGCCAAAGTAAGGGCAATAAATGCAAATATTGAATTTGGTATTATAAGCCAATCATCAAATCTTTCTAACAGTAGTCATGATCTTGAAGAGCATCTTCAAAGCCATTGAATGGAAAGGACCTCAGGAAATGGGCCACATTTTTAGATGTTAGATTGATGACAGGATAGGCAGACGGATCCATGGAGCAGTACTGGGTAGCAGTCTCTTGTGAAGGTCCACCTGCAGGAGTGGCACTCTCCACAGTGCCAAAAAGACCCAGAACGTTCACCAAGGGCAATTCGTAAGTGGCTGCATGAATCAGCCTTAGTTTCAAGGGGCACGACTGTGAATGAACCCTCATTGGGGACATCAGCAGTGCTTCGTCCAAAGTAGCACTGGTGGAACAGCAAGACACACAAGGCAAATGTTCGAAAAGGCACCATACGCAGCGAAAGACTGTCTGCACGCAACATAGGATTGGTCAGAATGAGAATGACCAATCATGCTTCACCTCTTCCAGCTACGGAGCATTAAAGAACTGAACCCTGCGTTCACGGCAAAGTTGAACTGGTGGTAGTGGCTCCCTCACTCTGCACAGCTGAAAAGGCACAACCACTGCAAATCAGAAGCACTAGCAGCAGTATTCCACCTATTAATGCCAAATTTATAGGAAAGCCGCCAAACAAACTTAAAAGAGTGAATGGATGGCTGAAGGAATAACTCAGAAGACAGTCTGGAAGATGGACACAAATCCAGACCCAACAGCCTTAAAGAAATGGACAAACCCCATAGTGCTCGAAGCGTTGAAAATTCTGGATACCAGCTCTCCAAAGTGTATCGGGACGTTGGTATTTAAAAGGGATTGTATCTCAGCAGATGATCTTGCTATCTGGAGAGCATACATCTCTCTAGAGGATGTCAACACAACTTGTTTTTGGAACAGTAGTGCCTTTAGTCTGCTCAGCTTGTCATAATTTACATTAACAGTATCCATGTGAGACCACATTTCTGATACTTTTATCTCTCGTGTGGGGGGGAATGTCTGCAACACGTAACAACCTTAGAGACTGAAAATGCATAGGCAATTCCTGGTCGCATACCGCAACAGCTTTGGTCACTCAGCACCACATAACTTCCATTTGAAAGTTCATGAAATGCTGGTCAAATCAAAGGGATCGGAGTACCCTTCAGAAAACAGGCCAAGTTCACGACCCCCGCATTGCAAAGGCTATGAAGGGACACCTGTTTGCAGATCATTAAATGACTAACAGTAGTCTTGCATTTGCTTCTGCTGAGAAAGACCTCTGTTTCGCCGTTCAGATACTTTTATTGATAGGGCAACTTCCACTCTTCTTTAATACAGCTATCGCCCAACCGCTCATATCTGCCCACTGCAAGATATTTCAGGCATTTCGAGAAACAAAAAGGGGAAATGGGCAGATTAATAATGCCATGAAGGAGCCAAACTGTTGCTGGACTCTCTGCAGCAGTAAAAGGCAACTTTTCTAACTTTTCTATGTGAAGCATGGTGAAACTCGCTTCCCTTTTAGCCACTGTCTGTTGTTCCTTGGATAGATTAAAAGCAGCAAACAAGTCACTACCGTTAATATACTTCCATGAAACTTGGCTATTTTTCAAAGTCTGTAATGTCCAACCGAGCTGCATGATGGAACACAGTTTACTTTGCCCATGATATAAAAGGGACATGTCTGTCTGAATGATATCTATCGCAGACAACACTGTGGGGGTCATTCTGACCTCGGCGGTAAAAGGCGCTTACCGCCGGTCAGAAGACCGCCATAACACCGCCGCGGTCGCGGTAAACCGGCACGGTCATTCTGACCCGCTACTTGAAAACCTCCAAAAACGCGACATCCACAATAGTCCGCCACACCAAAGGTCAGCGAAAAAATGGCGGTGACCAAACCTCCACCATCACGCCAACACAAAAACGCCCATGCCATTCCGACCCACGAATCCACGCGGCGGTCTTTCAACCGCGGTTTTCCATTGGCAGTACACACCGCCGCGCTCAAAATACACACACCCTTACAAAACACAACCACATTGGACAATTTGAAATACACACACCTGATACACATACAAACAACACTCCCACACACCCAATACAATATAAAACACACATCCACATCACCCACAAACCCTTACTACTACAATTGCGAATTAAGGACAGAGAGAGACAGCACTGCTTAGAGTAGACCATCACACAGAGGCAAATCACAACATCACCCACACAATTACCACGCACAAAACACCATACACCACCACACACATTACACTCCACAACACATACAACATCCCTCACCTCATCCACACCACCCCATGGCACCCCAAAGACACCCCAGGTTCTCTGACGCAGAACTCAGGGTCATGGTGGAGGAAATAGTACGTGTAGAGCCCCAGCTCTTCGGGGCACAGGTGCAGCACACCACCATTGCCAGGAAGATGGAGCTATGGCAAAGGATAGTGGACAGGGTCAACGCGGTGGGACAGCATCCACACAATCGGGATGACATCAGGAAGCGATGGAACGACCTACGGGGGAAGGTGCGTTCCATGGTATCAAGGCACAACATCGCGGTGCAGAAGACTGGCGGCGGACCCCCACCTACTCCCCTAGAATTTACAGCATGGGAGGAGGAAGTCTTGCACATCCTGCATCCTGAGGGCCTCGCAGGAGTAGCTGGAGGAATGGACTCTGGTAAGTCAAATCTTAACTACTACTTCCCACCCCTACCCCACCTGCATTCCAGCACATACCCCCACCCTCACCCCCACCCCCATCACACCAACTCCTTGCAAATGTCTCACCATCACAACCCACCCATCCCAACACGAAGCCCTGCATGCGACCAGAAAGCATGGACACCCATCACCAAAGCATGCCCACTACACACACACATCACCCCCACAAGCCACCCTCACAAAAGCCTCCAAAAGGGAATGCCAGCACTTGGGTACACGGACACCCACCCATCACACGAAATGCCACACACAGAAGCTATAACCATACCTTAATACCCCTGCAGGACCCGAACACCACCACACCGCCACGGAGGGTCCAGAGATGTCCATCCCACCCCCAGAAGAGGCCCCCAGCGATGACAGCAGCTCTGTCTCCCTGGACCCAGATGACCAGCCCGGCCCATCAGGGACCTCGGTACAGTCGGTTCCCCACACACAGCCACAGGCTACAGCAGACCTAACCCCCTCTGGGAACACCAGCACAGCTCCCACCCAGCGGGCCCATGCCTCTGTCTCCAGGACACGTCAATCAGCGGTGTGTCTGCCACTACAGGGCACCCAGGTTGACCCACCACCCCAACAACCACAGGGACCTGGGGGCAGTGGTAGTGGGCACACCGTCCAGGGGACTGAGGCCCAGGGAAACAGGGCAACTGGGAGGGCTGCTTTGCGACAGGGGGGTGACAGGCCCAGGGAACCCACTCTCCAAGAGGCCCTCTCCACCATCATGGGAGCATACCACCACTCCCAGGAGACGATGGCGACGGTACTGGCCAGGTTCCAGGAGATCCAGGCACAGCAGGAGGAACGGTACATGGGGTTCAGAGAGGAACTGAGGAACATTGGTTCCGCAATGGGGACCATCGTTCTGGCCCTTAACCAGATAGTCACTACATTGCAGGACCATGTGGCACCACAAAGGGCCCCTGTCACTAGCCAGGACCAGGAACAGGCTACCACCTCCGCCGGCGCTAGTGGACAGGAGGCCCCCACACAACGACAGGCCACCAGAACCCCACCTCCTGCTGAAGAACAACCACCCCGCAAGCGGAACCTGAGATCTCACAAGAAGACAGAGTAGGATGCCAAGACCCCCGCCAGCATATGATACCCCCTGATGTCATCCCACTGTCCCACATTGTCACCCTGTCCAACCTTAAACTGCCCCTGCTCCATCCTTCAACAGGCATATGGACAATGCACCTGTGAAACTGAGAACTGGACTCTGCCATGGACATTACTGCACCCCCACACATCACCGTCTTACAATCATGTACCTATATGTAGCACTTGAAATAAATCACTCATTGCACTTAAAATAACAGGAGTCTGCTTGTATTTTTCACAAATGTATTACACATAACGGTGCAATTATGTTCAGTTACATTGTGATGACAACATACCAATGTCAATAAGCTTTAGTACATGGGCAAACAAAGCAGTAGTCACGCAGTCGGTCATACAGCTCTGAAAAGGGAAGGGAAACTCACAATTAAGTCAAAAGGAACTGGGGGGAAACACAGACAGTAGAGACGCAGGAGGCCTTAAGTAAATGTGAAATGGCATGGTTGATCCTTACCTGTGTGCTACTGAAAATATTGTTGTATCACTGTATCCCTGTTGTCTGTGTCGTCCCCGTCGTCTTCCTCCTCTTCACTCTCCACAGGCTCCACAGCTGATACAACACCACCATCTGGACCATCCTCCTGCACAAAAGGCACCTGGCGTCGCAAAGCAAGATTGTGAAGCATACAGCAGGCCACGATGATATGGCACACCTTCTTTGGTGAGTACATTAGGGATCCACCAGTCATATGTAGGCACCTAAACCTGGCTTTCAGGAGGCCAAAGGTCCTTTCTATGATCCTCCTAGTTCGCCCATGGGCCTCATTGTACCGTTCCTCTGCCCTGGTCCGGGGATTCCTCACTGGGGTCAATAGCCAGGAGAGGTTGGGGTAACCAGAGTCACCCAATAACCACACACAGGGCCTCATTCTGACCCTGGCGGACGGCGGAGGCCGTCCGCCAGGGTACCGCCGCTGAATGACCGCACCGCGGTCAAAAGACCGCAGCGGCCATTCAGACATTTCCTCTGGGCTGGCGGGCGCTCTCCAAAAGAGCGCCCGCCGGCCCAGAGGAAATGCCCCTGCAACGAGGACGCCGGCTCAGAATTGAGCCGGCGTAGTTGCAGGGGTGCGACGGGTGCAGTTGCACCCGTCGCGTATTTCAGTGTCTGCTTAGCAGACACTGAAATACTTTTCGGGGCCCTCTTACGGGGGCCCCGCGGCACCCCCTACCGCCATCCTGTTCCTGGCGGGGCTTGGGATTCTAAGGGCAGCGGTAAACCGGCGGGAGACCGCCGGTTTGCCTCTTCTGACTGCGGCCGAACCGCCGCGGTCAGAATGCCCTGCGGGGCACCGCCGGCCTATCGGCGGTGCTCCCGCCGACCCTGGCCCCGGCGGTCTTAGACCGCCGGGGTCAGAATGACCCCCACGGTGTCTCTGTAGCTGTTCCATCATATAAGGGATGCTGCTATTTCTCATAACATACGCGTCATGCACTGACCCAGGGAACTTGGCATTTACATGGGAGATGTACTGGTCAGCCAAACAGACCACCTGGACATTCATCGAATGATAACTTTTTCTGTTTCTGTACACCTGCTCACTTTCTTTGGGTGGAACCAAAGCCACATGGGTCCCATCAATGGCACCAATGATGTTGGGGATACGTCCAAGGGCATAGAAATCACCCTTCACTGTAGCCAAATCATCCTCCTCAGGGAAAACAATGTAGCTCCGCATGTATTTCATCAGGGCAGGCAACACTCTGGACAAAACCTTAGAAAACATAGGCTGAGACATCCCTGATGACATGACCACTGTTGTCTGAAAAGACCCACTTGCCAAAAAATGGAGTACTGACAGAACCTGCACCAGAGGGGGAATCCCTGTGGGTTGGCGGATGGGGGACATCAGGTCTGGCTCCAGCTGGGCACACAGTTCATGTATAATGGCTCTGTCAAGTCTGTATCTAAGTATAATATGTCGTTCTTCCATTGTCGACAGGTCCACCAGCGGTCGGTACACGGGAGGATTCATCCTTCTCCTTGCAAGTCCCAGCGGACGGTGCCTAGGAAGGACAACATGGAGCAGAAAGTCAAGCAAACCACAGGTTCGTTCACACAGCTTGCACAGTAAAAGAATCGCAATGCATTGAAAGGCTTGTATGAGTGGCAATGCACGGCCTAGGTCTGTGTGACGCAGTTGAAATTATGCCATGTGGGCCCTGAAAATGGCGGCTGCCTAACCTGTGAAGTGTGACAGTGGGATGTGAGGTCAATGCGATGGCGTGGCACACAGTGGCGGTAGGCGGTCGAAGACCGCGGTGCGAAGCCGCATTGGTTAACATTGCATCCTATGGGTTTCAGGAGCCAATGACGATGTGCGCCGGCGGTCGCGGTACGCACCACCGCGGTACGCACCGCCGTGGGCGTGACCACCATTTTCTATCTGATGAATCACTCGAGACCTGATCATCCACAGGAGAGGACCTATACTGCAAGTGCTGCTGTGACCTCAGTCTGGGAGATACTATGGCTGCTGCGACTGGGGAAAGGGCCCCTGCCTTCACATCTGAGGAATTGGAGAAACTTGTTGATGGGGTCCTCCCCCAGTATGCGCTACTCTACGGTCCTCCAGACCAACAGGTTAGTACACAGGGTGCACGTTGAATGGGCTATGCCTGTGTTGAGTGGGGTGGATGTAAGATGGTGGGGAGGGGAGCGAATGAGGAGTGCAAAGCACGACAGATGAGAACATGTGCCACATGGCAAGGTTGGGGAGGGGGGGCCACTCACATCGACCATGCAGAAAAGTGATGATATTTCCTTTCCCACCCTGTACATGTCACATAGGTCAGCGCCCATCAGAAGATCGACATTTGGCGTGCCATCGCCAAGGACGTCCGGGCCCTGGGGGTCCACAACAGAAGGGGCACCCACTGCCGAAAGAGGTGGGAGGACATCCGCTGCGGGACCAGAAAGACCGCCGAGTCTCTGCTGGGGATAGCCTCCCAACGTAGGAGGGGTGCCAGCCGCCAATTGACCCCCCTGATGTCCCGGATCCTGGCGGTGGCCTACCCCGATTTGGATGGGCACGTGAGGACATCACAGCAGACACAAGGGGGTGAGTATCAGCACATTATTCTATCTTTGCGCGCAGTGGAGGTGTCTGGGTTGGGGAGGAGGGCTGTGGGTAACTATAGGCCAGGGCGCTTTCTTTAGGCTAGTCCCCTCCATTAGGCATGGCCCTGTGCCCCCGCCCCCCACCTCTGTAGGGTGCCAAGTACAGCTATCCATGGTCCTGCATCACCCATGTGTGCATTTGTCGTCCATAGACCTGTAGGCCTAGTCACAAGAACTGAGTAGTGTACCCCGTTTGCGCGGCTAGTGCAGGGGGCTTCTGTGTCTGTCCTCTCCGACAACGGTGTTGCCAATGCATGCACTCAACCTGTCTTCATTTCTCCCCCCCCACCCATTTTCTTTGTCTTCCTGTGCATGTGTGCATTAGCATCATCAGGCGGAGGAGAAATGGCATCGGCGCACGAGGGAGCTGCATCTCACATGGCCCCGGAGGGCCATGCAACAGACTCTGAGTACACCAGTGAGACGGGGGCGAGGGGAGCTCCACAACGGGGACCCGTGGAGACGTCAGCAACACCGACACGTCCTCGGAAGGGAGCTCCCTAGCGGTGGCGGCAACATCCGTGCCCACCGCCACAACAGGTACAGCCGCCACCCAGCGCACCAGCCCCGCCCTCCCAGCAGCCCCTCAGCCTTCGCTCCGTGCCCGCTCACCCAGGAAGGTGGGCATCTCCTTCGCCCCAGGCACCTCAGGCCCTGCCCCAGTTACCCCTGCTGCCCTCAGTGAGGAGGTCATTGACCTCCTCCAGACCATCATTGTTGGGCAGTCTACCCTTTTGAATGCCATCCAGGGTGTAGAAAGGGAGGTGCATCGGAGCAATGCATACCTGGAGGGCATTCATTCGGGTCAGGCTGCCCATCAGCGATCGTTCAACGCTCTGGCCTCAGCACTGACGGCAGCCATTGTCCCTGTCTCCAGCCTCCCTCTTCTAACTGCCTCCACCCAGTCCCAGTCTCCTGTTCCTCAGCCTATCCCATCCACACCATCTGACCAGCCTGCACACACCTCAACACCCAAGGGCAGCTCATCCAGACATAAGCACCATAGATCCCACAAGCATTCACCCAAGCAACATCCAGATGCAGACATGGCAACAGTCACTACCACCTCTGTGTCCCCCTCCTCCTCGTCTCCCTCCTCCCTCCCTGTGACGTCTCCACTCACACCGGCATGCACACCACCATCAGCCAGTACTTCCATCACCAGCACACCCTCCAGTACAGTCCGCACACGTGCAGTCACCACCCCCACTGCCATTTACACGTCCCCTGTGTCCTCTCCCAGTGTGTCTGTCACCCCCTCTTCCAAACCACACAAACGCAGGCAGCCACCCACCCAACAGCCATCCACCTCACGACAGCCTCCGTCACAAGCACCTGCACCCAAAGACAGCACACTTGACTCTCCTACAACTACATCTTCTTCCTCCACTCCCATACCCACTACACCTACCCGTCCCTGTCTTTCCAAATTGCTTTTCCTTTCCAACCTTGACCTCTTTCCAACCACTGACCCACCCCCTCCATCTGTTAAGAGTCCAAAGAGCACCTCAGCCACCACCAGCCCTGCATCTAGTATGACCATAGTGCAGGGCTATTGGAGTCCACCAGCTCCTAGGGCAGGAATATCGCCCAGCAGCAAGGTGACAGCCAGCCCAGCCCCTGGGAAGAGGACAAAAAAAATTAAGGGCCGGCGCGAGAAGCCTGAGACGGCTGCCACCAAGGACAGTGGCCTTGCCCCATCACCTGCCACATCATCTAAGGGAGGCAAGGGCCAGAGAGCTGCAGCGAAGGAGGGCAAGGGCAGCAGGGCGGATAAGTCATGCAGCAGGCGAGCGCACCAGGAGGGCCCCACCAGCCCCATACCGGGTGTGACGGACGACACCCACGGGCCCAAGACTCCATCACAGAAGGGCCCCGCAACCGCAAGGTCGGAGGGCGACTAAGCGGGGAGTTTTGGCCAGGTCTGGCTCCCTTGAAAGACAGGACAAGCACCGCTGAACAGGGCCCCGCCAAGACAGGCACCGCTGAACAGGGCCCCGCCGTGAAGAGCACCGCTGAACAGGGCCCCGCTGTGAAGAGCACCGCTGAACAGGGCCCCGCCGTGAAGAGCACCGCTGAACAGGGCCCCGCCAAGACAGGCACCGCTGAACAGGGCCCCGCCGTGAAGAGCACCGCTGAACAGGGCCCCGCCGGTAAGAGCACCGCTGAACAGGGCCCCGCCGTGAAGAGCACCGCTGAACAGGGCCCCGCCAAGACAGGCACCGCTGAACAGGGCCCCGCCGTGAAGAGCACCGCTGAACAGGGCCCCGCCGTGAAGAGCACCGCTCCGCTGGGCCCTTCCTGTCAAGCACCGCTCCGCTGGGCCCTTCATCTCAAGCACCTCTCCGCTGGGCACCGCCGTGTCAAGCACCGCCCCGCTGGGCCCTTCCTGTCAAGCACCGCTCCGCTGGGCCCTTCATCTCAAGCACCGCTCCGCTGGGCCCTTCCTGTCAAGCACCGCTCCGCTGGGCCCTTCATCTCAAGCACCGCTCCGCTGGGCCCTTCATCTCAAGCACCGCTCCGCTGGGCCCTTCCTGTCAAGCACCGCTCCGCTGGGCCCTTCATCTCAAGCACCGCTACGCTGGGCCCTTCATCTCAAGCACTGCTCCGCTGGGCCCTTCATCTCAAGCACCGCTCCGCTGGCCAACGCCGTCTCAAGCACCGCTCTGCTGGGCCCTTCCTGTCAAGCACCGCTCCGCTGGGCCCTTCATCTCAAGCACCGCTCCGCTGGGCCCTTCATCTCAAGCACCGCTCCGCTGGCCAACGACGTCTCAAGCATCGCTCCACTGGGCCCTTCCTGTCAAGCACCGCTCCGCTGGGCCCTTCATCTCAAGCACCGCTCCGCTGGGCCCTTCATCTCAAGCACCGCTCCGCTGGCCAACGCCGTCTCAAGCATCGCTCCGCCGGGCCCTTCCTGTCAAGCACCGCTCCGCTGGGCCCTTCATCTCAAGCACCCCTCCGCTGGCCAACGCCGTCTCAAGCACCGCTGGTCCATTGACAGTGCCGGTTCTGTGTCGAGCAGGTGTTCACGAAGCACTCTGGGCACCAGGCCTCCTCCAATACCAGTGGAGTCGGTTATCCATCTGATGGACTGTGGCTTTGCACTCCCCAGGATTGAACAGTGGGCAACCCTCCCACTGTAGAGACTTGTGAGACTGTGGCTTTGCACTCCCCAGGATTGAACAGTGGGCAACCCTCCCACTGTAGAGACTTGTGAGACTGTGGCTTTGCACTCCCCAGGATCGAACAGTGGGCAACCCTCCCACTGTAGAGACTTGTGAGACTGTGGCTTTGCACTACCCAGGATGGCACAGTGGGCAACCCTCCCACTGTAGAGACTTGTGAGACTGTGGCTTTGCACTCCCCAGGATGGTACAGTGGGCATGGAGGCCCCTCGTGGATCTGGCGTTGTGAACTCATGTGGCTGAGGTGCCCCCCTTTCCCTTCCCCCTGAGGTGCCTGTTGTTTTATCATCTGATGCCCCTGCAGTGTTCTCTCCAATGCTATCCGGTCTCCTGTGTGGGCTTTGCCCATGTGTTTGTACACATTGGCCCACGGACTATGGATATTTAACGAACTGTGCAGGACTTATTGACTATGTTTATAATTTGCACTATGTTCATTATTTCTTTTGTATATTTCATATTGCATATTTACCATGACTTCAATGAACCTATTTTATACATACATTTTAAAGTTCATTTTAATTATGTCTTTGCATTCTTCTGGGGGGTTTGGGGGGTGTCACTCTGACTTGTTGCTCTGCATTGGTGTGTAGATAGTTGGGGGGGTGGGGGGGTGGTTGTGTCGCGTATGTGTGTGGCCGTAACCTTTTCTCGTCCCCCCTCCCCTGTGTCGTAGGTGCAGTACTCACTGTTGTCGTCTGCGCCGGCGTTCGTACTCGTGGTAGATTAGCAGGTAGACAATAGCTGGTAGGATGTTTAATTCGGGTTCCATGCTGTCCAGATTCCTCGTGGAGTGCATAGAGGTGAGCGTTTTCCCGTTCGTAGTCTGTTTCCGCCGTGTTTTTATCGGCGGGGCTCCCGCCCCGGAAAAGGTGGCGGATTGGTGAGTTGTGATACGGTGGGCGGTACATTGTCTGCCGCCTGCCTGTTGGCGGTGACCGCCGCGCTGTTTGTCTGTCCCGCCGTGGCGGTCGGAGTGTTAAAGTGGCGGCCTGTGTTGGCGGTTCCCGCCAGGGTCAGAATTCCATTTTTTGGACCGCCTGCCTGTTGGCGGGTAGGCCGCCGCTTTATCACCGACCACCAGGGTTGGAATCACCCCCTGTGTTTGTTAAGGAATAAATCCAGGGTGTTCATGCCATTTTCATCAACAGATAAAGCCTTTTCTAAATTCTGTTTGTCTCTCTGCCTTAAATGAGCAGCAGCTTCTATCTGAGAAAGCTTCCAGATCTCATTTTATATGGCATAGATGAATCTTTTAGAACGTGGCTTTCTAGGACCTAACCAGATGTCCTGCTAGTCTATACCTTCAGAAAGAGTGTTAAGATGTTCCTTAACTGCGGCTAACGTGTTAGTCTGTACCCACTGTTGGCACAGTTTACCCACACTGTATGTTGTAACTATACCCATGTGTTTGCCTGAGACAAAAGCGAGGGTCTGGCCGGCTAATCTTGAATCCCCCTGAGGAATTCTAGTTTCTAGTTTCAGCTTTATTTCGGTAAAACAATACCATAAATGCATACTGACAAAATTCTTACATTTCTAAAAGGAACAAAGACACTTTTTAAGAGAAAAAAGACAAAAAAACACTAAAAACAGATCGAGACCAGAGCTCCCTCAGGGCCATACAATACAAATAGGCAAGTTATGGGTATAAATGTTATTAAAAATCAACAATTAATCAATAAAACACTATAAAATATACAGTACACATCATCATGCAAATCACCATATAAATATTATAAAATTTTATAAAATACCCCTAAAATATAAACCTTTATACAAAAAACAGTTAAAATTGCTATCTCACTAGTAGTAGCATTAACTATGGACTAGCTCAAAAAGTGACCATTATGAAAATAGGATATATGCTTTTGAATGATTATTTGCCTCCAGTAGGTTCAAGGTGCCTCTACAATCTTAGCAATATAGATACCATCATCACGTGAGGGGTTATTTGACTAATTTTTAAGAGATGATTAACAGTCCCTAGGGCCCAACGATTCCTTTCTTTCTTGCGTGCCTATATTACTTAGAGGTCATATACGATCAAGTAATGCAAAAAGGCTCATTGTTCTAGCAGCAGCTAATATTCACTTAACTACTAGAAACAAGTTATCTGATGTTGGTCTTAAAAACAGTAAATAAAAGTCGATTACAGTATTTCATTTGTAAGACCCATAAAATTTACCTCCCGTGCCATCAGGCACTTGTTTGCCTAACTAAGAGGAGATTTTTTGGGATAAAAGTAGATAAATATCAGAATCCAGGAACAAGTTTCATAAGTGACAATGACCATTCTAGGTAACTTAATCAACCTCCCAGTAACTACGGTCCTCCCGGGCATAGACAATGTCCCCTGGGCTAGATATATCCTTGGCTGATTGTAGGTCCCAAGGCCATTGAATTGCAGAGGGTGACTCCCAATTATCGATTTCAGGACCATAGGTTGACTTTGGGAGTTTTGCCTGAATTAAAGCGCCTACAACCTCAGGCCCGCCTTGTCTCTGATGAATGAAATTGCTATTAAGAACCGGCTTAGACCAAAAACAACATATGGTATCGAGCTGGATCTCAAGAATCTGGCAGCTTCATTGTAGTTCCTGATTCCAACGTTCCTGCAGATGGGTCGGATCCATTTCTTCCTTAGTTTATCGTAGGCAATGCAATTTAAAAGGACATGATCCGTCGTTTCTGGTGTCTCCATATTACATAGCTCGCAGGTCGCCTCATGATTACTCCCATTCAGGAGGCCCCATTTAAAGGTAAAAGCCTTGACCTGGAGAATCCCATATCGATACTTCATAAATAAAACTTTTGCTCGTCTAGGTTGAATAGTATCGATCCATTCCTCAGCGCTCGGTAGTGGTTTAAAATCCAGAAAACTTAAGGTTAGTCTACCTGAATCCTTGCTATGAAAAGGGCTATTAAAGATGAAGTCCCAAAATACTTGCTTTAGTCGGATCTTTGATTGGGTTGTGAGTATATGCGGTTCATCCCAATAGAATTTCAGCCCTAAATTGTAAAAGCTTTGCCTGATATAATGAAGCCACGGGAGGGAAATAGTCTTGTCCAAGCCCATGATCTCAATTAATGCTTGCCTGTATTGGATCAGTTCAGGGGTTGTCCAAAGTCTACACCAGTAGAGCAGGGGCCTCAGGGCTGCCAATTTGCCTATTTGTTTCATATTAGTGTCATAGGCTAAGGGAATCAGCGGAGTGGATGGAGGGAGGCCCAATACCCCCCACATGAAATTATTTTCCTGAGTGGCCAATGGAGTTAGTTTTGTGAATCCCCAGAGTTCTGCACCATACAGAGCAGCAGCCTGTGCTTTGCACCTATAGATCTCGAATACTGGTGACACAGTGCTCGACCTTGAACATTTGTAATTTTTACTAATTGCCATGGAGCTATGAGTTAAGGAGATAGCAGCTTTGTTGATGTGCGGCGCCCATGACAATTTGGCATCAAGCAGTATCCCTAGGTAGTTGAAATTTTTAACTCGTTCCAGTGCCTGCCCTCTAATCCAAATGTTTCTCTTGAGTGCTTTGTGAGGGTCAACAGTTAAGTATTTAGTCTTGTTTGCATTTATTTCTAACCCCTTCAAGCTGCAATACTCACTGAATTTATCTAGTAGAGTTTGCAGGCCCATTGGAGTTTGAGACAATAGGATGGTGTCATCTGCAAAAAGGAGGGCGGGGACTGGATCATCATTCAATCTTGGTGAGTCGTGGTTACTTTGTTTCAGATGATGAACCAGATCATTGATGTATAATGAGAAAAGTGTTGGGGCGAGCACACAGCCCTGTCTCACCCCCCTCTTGATAGGTATTGGGTCTGTCAACTCTCCTTTTGGCCCCCACCGGACCTTTGCGAATGTATTTTCATGTAGCCTCTCCAGCTGGCCCAGGAGTTTCCCTGGCATGCCCTGTTTTCCTAATGCTGCCCATAAGGAGTCTCTCGGCACCAGATCAAAGGCTGCGCGCAGGTCCACAAACGCGATATACAGGTGGCCTTTCTTTAGTCTAGTGTATTTCCATATTATTGTCAATAGCCTAAAGGCCTGGTCAACTGTACTGGTCTGTTGTCTAAAGCCTGCTTGGTATATAGACATTATGCTGTTCTCTTCTATCCAGGTATTGATTCTATTCAGGATCTGTCTAGCATAAATTTTTTGTGTGACGTCTATGAGGCTAATTGGTCTATAGTTCCCTGGGTCTTCCCTGGATCCTTTTTTGTGGATTGGGATTATTTCTGCCCCTGTCCATGTCTCGGGCATTAGGCCTCCCCTTGCTATAGCGTTACTTAGAAGGTTTAGATAAGGTGCCCAGATTTCTATGCTATGTTTGAACAAATCCCCTGGGATCTTATCCAAACCGGGGGCTTTTCCTGGCTTGATTGCTTCAATGGCAATCACCGTCTCCTCCAGACTAAACTGTAACTCGGGTAAAATACCCCAAGTAATTGGGGTTTTATGTCTTGAGGGATACAAATCGAAGGTGGGGGGGGTCAGAGTAAAGATATGTAAAGTAGTTAACCCATGTTTTGGGGTCTATGTGATGGTCTGTAGTAAATATCCCCTCTTTGCTACCATGGGTAACTATTTTCCAGAAGGTCCTTGCATCATTGCTTTTTACTGCTACCAGCAGGTCTTGCCATTTTTGGTCCTCCCAGTTGCGTTGGGTAGTAGCCAGCGTTTTCTTATAACTGGCCCTTGCCTGCTGTACGGCTAATTGATTTTTTTGCTTTAGTGCCTCTACCAGTACTCTTTTCCTCTCTCTACATTTGATAGTATACCATGGACTGTTAGGGGTGGTTTGGGCCTTCTCCTTTTTGTGCTTATTCTGTAGCTGTTTGGTCAGGACAGGTCTTAACATAGTGCTCAATGAATGGTGGATAGCCGTAATAGGAATGTCACTAGGTTTATTTTCTGCATAAGGCTCCAAGAGATCAGAAAATATGTTGTAATTATTTATCATAGTGACCTGATTGCCTAGTATTACTGGCCATTTTACAACCCTTCTGTTGTTACTGAGGGTGGGTTGTAACTCCACGTTATCATGTTCTATATATTTCGAGTCCAAATCTAAGAAGTGTGCCTTGAATTCAATTATTAGCGGGAAGTGATCGCTATCCCTTCTTTTATCAATTTTAAAGGTCGCTAGTCTTTCCCATGTGTTTATACTATGCAGAATGTAATCTATTTTTGAAGTTGAGTTGCCTCTCTGGAAAGTAACCAGATTAAGGCCGACTTCACCCACTCTGCCATTGCATGCCCTCAGTCCATGGTTTAATGTAAGGCTCATGATTTGTAATGCGGCCACTGTGCCTGGGACAGTTTTTTCTATTGTTAGGTAAGGAATTCTTCTCATTCGGTCTTCCTCTTCTGCTAAATGTTCGAATCCAGTTATAGGTTCATAATTACAATTAAGGTCACCCCCTATCATAATTGTCTCACCTACTGGAATTTTTTTGAGCAGCTCGTCTAGTAGAGTTATTTCAGGAGACTCCACGTTTGACTTTCTAGGTCTTATATATACATTAAACAAGTGGGTTTTTATCTTATTTTTTTTTCCCATTATCAACCATAAAATGTCCTCTGACTCAGTGGCCTGCATGCGTATCTCAACATTTAATGAGATCTTCGCCCATACAACCAACCCCCCAGACGGTCTCCCTCTGGCAGCTGAAGTTGCACTGATAAAGTAGGTTTTATATCCTACTTTATACGGTGGATCTTTAAGCCACGTCTCCTGGAAGAGACAGACATGGTGTCGATCAATATAGTCCTGCCATTCGGGGTCTATAAGCTTATTTTTTAAGCCAGCTACATTCCATGAAATCATGGTGATAGGACCCCTTCCGTTTAGGCTTGTGGCATTGAAAGTATGGCTCGGATAAGTTATTAAATGTTTCCTACCATACAAAAGCTCCACTGCACTCCCTGCCCCTATAGCATGAAGATCATTCCCTTCATGGGGCTCCCCTACTATTGGGTCCCCATTGGGTTCCAATTGTGCCTGATCTATCTGGATTAGTCAATGTACTCTCTCAAGGTTTGAATCATAATTTCTCTTTTGCAGTCCCTCATTGTGATTGAGTTTATGCCTTTGTACTCGAAGTTTGGTAATTAATGGATCCAAGCTAAACCTCATAGCATTGGAATTAGGGGCGGGGGTTCTCTGTTCCATGTCAATCAAACCTCTGATTAATCTTCCATCCTTGAGTGTTAATGCAATAACGTCAAGTTTCCCCCTCTCTCCAGGGATTCTTTCTGCCCCCCTAATATCTGATCGAATTATGGATAAACAGTGTCTTTTGGCCCTAATCCAATGTATAAGCTTGTTTTTTAAGGAGTACTCATCTTCTCTGCTATTTAAGGGCAATTTTGGAACATTTAACAGATGAACAACATTGGTCCTAGTAGGAAACCTATCCTCCTCAGAGTATGGATTCCATATAGTGTTTTTGTTATAATCATTAGATACTTGGGGATAGGAGTTCAGAGTAAGTTCCAAAATTCCTTTTTGGGGTCCTTTTACCAAACGGGGATCTCTTTGTGGTTTCCCTGTTCCTTGGCATAAGTTACTATCATTTCTTCTCTGGGAATTGTGTGAACCAATATGTTCCACATTGACCCCTATCGTGCATCCCTGTGGTTGTTGTACAATCTTAGCTGTAGCTGGGGTAAGGTTAGGGTTAGTAATCAAATTTTGATGATATGTGGGTCTACCTTGTAGATGGAGTGATATGGGGGGGACTCCCTTTCGCATTGGCCTCTATAGGTACCCCTACCCCCCTCCTTTTCCACAATATCTGTTAAGGTTCTTACTTCAAGTTTCAAATCCCTAATTTCCTGGATTAATCCGGTGATTAGATCATAAAGGTCTGCTATAGATCTTGTTTTATTTTTTAGAGGGTTCCCTGATTCTGAATTGAGAGGAGTGGTCCTTTCACTATCTAGCTGTACAGTTGGGATAAATGGGTGTAATTCATCCACGGGTTCCCCCTCTTGTGCATTCTGTATGTTACTACTATTGAGTTCTGCCAGGACTCCATATTTATTGGAGCACCTAACTTCGCACTCCTGGATATGGCCCTTCTTCCTACCATTATCAATGGTGCATAGGTGTATGGGTCTAGTTGCAGCAACCCTAGGGCTATCAGTCCTGACATCAGATGGTGCCTCCCCCTCTTGCTGGGAAACGATCTCTATCGCTTTATCTTCCACTGGTTTGATTTTCTTTGCGTAATAGGAGGTAATCTTTTTGTCGGGACCCTCCCGAATAGTGGTCCTACTGCATAGTAGTGACTCTACCTCCTCGATAAGATCGTCTATTTCAGCTATTGTGCAGTTCTCACCCGCATTCCTAAGTTTTTTTACAGAATTCATCTTTCCCCTTGGGGGTTCTGATGCCTTGCGTTTTCCCATGGATTAAGCTGCCTAAATAGTGCTTTGGCTCTGTGAACCAGTCCCCAATATGTAATTATAAAGGAGAGTAGGAGAAGGGCTGGTAGGGATAGACCTATTTAGTACAATTATCTTCACATATAAGAACGATAGCTATATGTTTTCCACTATAAATATAAGCAGACCTCTTGCCAGTATAAAAAGGCAGAGGCCCAGCCTGGCCCCACTCCAATATTTATCGGGTAATGGAAAGAGCGTCGCAACAATAGGTGGAGAATACGGTCCAAAGGCCCTCTATAAAAGGACCTATTTAGGAGTAAGTATCAACACAGTACCTTCAGGCAGCCATACGTGTAGATTGGCATGTCCATGCAACTTTGGATGAATGTCAGGGGGGTGGCCCTGCCCTGCCTCTTCCTGGCAAGGACGGGCCCGCTCTTGGCCCGGGCCTCGCCCGGGCGCGTCCCGCGCAGCGGGACCGCGATAAGAAATTTAAAGGGCTCCTGCCCTTGACACGCCTCCCGGGACCTCCTTGCGCTTCCCGCGACGGCAGGAGCGCGATAAGAAATTTAAAGGGCTCCTGCCCTTGACACGCCTCCCGGGACCTCCTTGCGCTTCCCGCGACGGCGGGAGCGCGATAAGAAATTTAAAGGGCTCCTGCCCTTGACACGCCTCCCAGGACCTCCTTGCGCTTCCCCCTGAGGAATTCACAAAACGTGCCTGACACCCATTTGTGTCAAATGGCCACAATAACCACCCACCAGAACTGGAAAGTGAAGAGTTATAGGTAGCAGCCTGAACCTTTGCACCTAGTTCTTCCTCAGTGACATTCAGGAAGAATTGCCAATTATTAAACTTTGCCAGTGTGGGGATACTGGGCGTATTTCTTTCTTTCATTTTTGCTAACCCCAGACAGGATGTCTGTTGAATGGTATCATTTAAAAAAATCATTTGCACAGGAATAAGGCACGCTCTGAATAACGCCACCCTACCCTTTATTTGCCAATCTTGTGTTCCCCATAGAACAAAGGAATCTGAATAAATCAGTTTTGTGTCAGTTAGCAACATTTTCCTAATTTTGGAAGGAGGTGTCAAGACGGTGCCACTCACCTGAAAAGCAGGATATCTGCAGGGGCAATAGTATGACCCCCAACCTCCTGGAACACCTCTCTGCACTTCCTGGTGGACACAGAAACCCGGGCAGGTGTCCCAGAAGGAAAGGGGGAGTGGAAGAGAAAGAGACAAAATACTGCCACGTCTTGCCGGTCCAGCCAGGCACCCTTTATCTTCGGGAGCAGGTTGTTGTTGACAGAGTGATAGTAGAGTTAGTGCACTCAACTTCCTTGAAACTGAATCTATCTTTCTGATATGGGCATGGGAGCGGTAGAAGAACACCAGAATGCTCCAGCACTTTTCTTGGATAATAATAACTGTTGGCACAATTACTAACACTGCATTACCAGAAACCCAAACTGGGTACTATAACAATAAGAACTGCAACACTATGGCTGGCTTCACAGAGATTCACTGTTGCACACAACAATTAGAACTGTGGTTGCACTTATCATGTACAAGAAAGACAAACAAGGGCATTAATTATATCATGTATGCGTATGGTTAAACTAAAAGGAACAGAAACAATCCAAGAAATACAAATGTCCACTCTCGGTTTAAACAGTTAGGGTGGCACAGTTTGGTTTAGTTTCACTGTGTGTGTGAAAAACCCTTCAAAAGCAAATTCCTCAAACCTGAAACACAGGCATGAATGACACAATTTAAATCCAAGAGTTATGCTATTAGAGAAAGAAAAGTCACGTAAATGCTCTTTTAAAATTGAACTGTCACTTTTTGTAGTACTTGAGCTCAAGCAGATTTCCTAAAGTACATTTAGGCAAGTAATTACAATAATAATGTAGAATGTTCAGAAATGCATTTGTCTCTTCAAGATAAGCATGCTGACAAAATACGAGGTCTGAAATACACCAGCTGTTCTAGGAAAGCACTGCGCTCAAAGAACAAACTCCCTGGAGAACACTAGTCACTTAGCTGCAGTCTTTTCCGGAGTGCTGGAGGAATGCCTGGTGTCAGCTGGTACAGGAACGAAGAAAAGAATTGCCTCAAAAGTCCGGAATACCAGGATGACAGCAGGGGCTGGAATGCCAAATCAGATACTGAGATCAGGAAGCAAAACAAAGGCAAGCAGGGAGGTATGCTTTACTCTGCTATTTATAGCCAATCAGGAAAGCAGTTGAGTTTCCACATGTGGATGAGTCACCAAACCCAATTAGAAGCACATGTCTACACCACACCCAATTAGAAGCACATGTCTACACCTGCTCACATTAGCAAACAAGCATTGGTAAAACAAGCATTGATAAAACTAATTGTGTAACACAGCACATTGGGGGTCATTCTGCCACCAGGGCCAACGACCGCGGGAGCACCGCCAACAGGCTGGCGGTGCTCCCATGGGCATTCTGACCGCGGCGGTACAGCCGCGGTCAGATACGGGAAACCGGCGGTGTACCGCCGGTTTCCCGCTGCCCTGGGGAATCCTCCACGGCGGCGCAGCTTGCTGCGCCGCCATGGGGATTCCGACCCCCTTACCGCCATCCTGTTCCTGGCGGTTTTGGCCGCCAGGAACAGGATGGCGGTAAGGGGTGTCATGGGGCCCCTGGGGGCCCCTGCAGTGCCCATGCCAATGGCATGGGCACTGCAGGGGCCCCCTAACAGGGCCCCACCAAGATTTTCAGTGTCTGCCAAGCAGACACTAAAATCGCGACGGGTGCAACTGCACCCGTCGCACCCCTTCCACTCCGCCGGCTCCATTCGGAGCCGGCATCCTCATGGAAGGGGGTTTCCCGCTGGGCTGGCGGGCGGCCTTCTGGCGGTCGCCCGCCAGCCCAGCGGGAAACTCAGAATGACCGCGGCGGTCTTCTGACCGCGCAGTGGTATTCTGGCGGCTTCCGCCGGCCCTGCGGTTACCGCGGCCGGCGGGAGTCAGAATGACCCCCATTATGTTTACTTAGAAACATGAAGGTTTAACCAAGAACAGAGATATGATTTAACCCTAATCCCTGGGGATGCTGTTTTCAATCACAGGAGTGGATGACTCTGAAGAAAAGTCATCAATGTCGATAAAGTAACCAGAAGCAGTCTCTGCAAACGCAGGAGCAGGTGTATTACTGGTGTATGGATCAACTTCGCATGGAGGTTTATAGTAGACAATGTCGTCAGTTTGTGTTGTGTTGGTGTAGGAAACAGCCACATCTTGGACAGGTGTTCTCATTGAAGTGTTAACTGGAATCAGCAAGAGCTCATTTTCCGCCCTCCCCATGGTCGAGGAGGTATTTGTAGCATCATTGGATATGCTTGTGTAGTCTGAATTGTTGTTGTTTCTGATTTGAAGAGGTATGGCATGTTGGGTAGTGAGAGAGGACCGGAAACTACCCAAGGGACCTCTGGGTCTACTGTGCAGGATCGGCCTTATGGTGAAGTTTGGCATCGTCAATGAAAATTAATCGGTTAGCTTTGGAACCAGGCAGCGGTGTTAAGATGACAGTTCTGGTACCTTGTATTCCCAGGACTGGGACCTGTGCTTTGTCGGATGGACCAAATTCCTTCTTCACAGCGATCTTCTCACAAATCAGATCCCCAACTTTAGGAATCCAGCCAGTAGAAGTTGTTGGTAAATCCCTTATTCCTAAGGTGGCAGCACTGGCAGATGATTTATCATCACAAAACTGCTAAAGCTCCTGTAAGACAGTGAGACATTCATTTAGATCAAAAGGTGTATCTGCTGCCGCCAATCCAGGGCCATCTAGATCTGGGACATACATAGATATCCCAAAGAGGACGTCATTGGGAGTGTGTCCCTCCAAGGACCTTCTTGGAAGATTATTCAGAGCTCTCTGGACCCCATATAGGTGACGAAGACAGCTGTGGCCAGAACCTAATACTATACTTTAGATCACAATTGCTCCTCTCCACAACCAAATTTCCCTTGGGATGGTATGGTGAGGAGTAATGGAGTTCAACACCCATCGTCCCCATAGTGTCCCTGAAAGCCTTAGAGGCAAAGGCTAGGCCCTGGTCCGATTGGAATTCCACAACCGCATAAGTACCAATAAAGATTGGCAAGACTTTTATAACAGATCGAGCGTTAGCCGACCACTGAGGCCATATCCACAGGAATCTAGAACAAGAACCTACAGCGTCTAAGATGTATTTGTATGCATCATCAGTTTGGAGTGGACCACAATGGTCCAGGTACACACATTGTAGTGGCCTATTGGACTCTAGGAGGGATGTCTGCAGTGGGCGTTTGATTTTGGAGCCCTTGATTTGCTGGTAAATGTCACAACAAAGGATGTATTGCTTTGACTTTTTATATAGACCTGGCCACCAGAAGCGTTTCTGTAAGAGTGTTTCTGTGGCCGAAATACCAGCATGAGCAGATGCAACACCCTCATGCGCTGCTTTGATGAGATCTAATCTCTGGTCTTGGTTGGGGATCACTCGATCTCCAACCCCAGGAATTGTTGCATAGGCAACATTCTGTGCCCTGATGTGGTAAGAATATTTTTTAGGGTATGCTTCTGGAAGAGGCTTGCCTTCAGCCAAAGTTTTCATGGTATCCAATCTAGTTTGAAACGAGTCACTCCAGCCACAGAAGCCGTAGCTACTGCAGATTTAGCTGCCTCATCAGCCAAAGTATTGCTGATAACATGTACTCCTACATGTTGGTGGCTCAATGTACGTACTACATGGACACAAGGTAGCTTATCCTTAAGATCAGCCACCCTCCCCCACAGAGTTCTGTGTTTTATAGTGTTCCCTTTGGAGTCTCTATACCCATTCAATTGCCAATGATTAAGATATTGATTGTAAGACTGGATGCAGTAGTATGAGTCAAAAACATTCAAAGTCAGTAATCCTGGCTCTGTGTGTTCTAGAGCTAAGTTCAGGGCTTTAAGTTCAGCCAGCTGAGTTGTACAGTCCCCTAGTGTCTGTGTGTAGGTATTGTGAGGGTGGAAGACTCCTTCCTTCAACACTCTGCTCACGGCTGCCCAAGCTGCGCTGAATCATCAGTGTAGATGACAAGCATGGTATCTGTCAAGTGGCAAAATATTAAGAGGTGCGGGTACTCCTGTTCGTTTTGGAGAAATTCTTGTGTCTGAAATTTTGGATCAAAGATGTAATTTACATTGGTGGCAGTCAGGGAGGTTGCCTACTGAATCCAGCGTGAATGTAATGCTGTAGCGATAGGAACACTTGCTTTGGTGACAGCCTCTAAGGCTGGCACTGGAGTAATGACAATGATGATTTCCCTTGGGCAAGTGGCCTCTCCTTAATGACAGCCATCTGAACTGCAGTTAGAATTCTTTCTGTGGGTGCAAAACGTTGTCTTACATTACAGTATAAATGTGATTTATATGCTATGGGCACCGTATCGCCCTCATTACGGGTGACATAAGTGAACCCAATGGCGCCAGCAGTTATTCTGATGACCAAATTTGTTTTGTTGCCACGGGTGTGCAAGTTTTTTGCTCCTAGCATGTCCTGTTGCAATTCCCTAAGGATGCATGTGTGTTCAACTGGAAAAATCAGGGTGTATTAAGTCATAAAGTGGCTTGATATGTTGTGCATAGTCAGGAACGTAAGTTCTGCCAAAGTTGAAGAAACCAAGTAAAGACTGTAGTTTCTTGATTGTATTTGGTTGCTGGAGTTGAGCAAATTTTTCTAGAAAGTGCGGGGCAGACCCTTGTCCTCGTTTGACAGCTCATATCCCAGAAACAATACACTGAGAAAGGCTATTATAGTTTTTCTAAATTAAATTTGTAGCCAAGGGCTGTGCATCCTGAAATGATCCGATTGACCCTGACAAGATGAATGTTGAGGTCGTCGTCTGTGAGATAGATATCATCCACATAAGACAATGCCTCAGGATCAATATCATGAAATATTGATGTTACATGGGCTGAGAATAGCCCTGGGTTGTTCTTGTAGCCTTAGGGCAAACACAGAAGCATTTTTGTGAGCCAAATGAGAATGGACTCATGTCCCGACTTTTGGGTGCTAGGTTTTGGCAGAAAAAACCATTGGAGATATCCAAGGTTGGTTTGTATTTTTTGCGCACTATATTATTAATTAGTGCTGTGCTATGTGAAATTTGTATAGCATATGTGCGTGTATGACTGTTTAAGTGTCTGTAATCTAAGACTATTCTGTAGGAATGGTCTGGTTTTGCAACAGGGAATAACAGGTTATTTATTGCAGAGACACAGGGCTCAATTACTCCCTGGTACTCGAGCTGAGTGAGGATCTCCCCCACCGGAGCTTAAGCTTCATGTTTAACAGGATATTGTGGCTGAGGCTGGGGTGTAGACCTAATAGGGGTTACATGTCAGGGAGAATCCTTGTCCCAACCTACATGATTGCGATACAACGCAGGTGCCTGAGCTAAAGCCCAATTGACAGTGTAGGCTTGTTTTACTGCTTCTGGAACAAGATCAGAGAGAGATGGCAAAATGACATCTTCCACATGTGGGATCTTACGGATGTGCTCGGGTGGCCAGTATCTCTCGGCCAGCAGGATATCACAACTAAATTCATCCCAGAATATCACACCAATGGTGCACTCTACGTGTCCCTCAATTTGGATTTTTAAATCATAAACCCTGTCAGGTGGGAGGATGTGCCCGTACCCAGTTTCAACTGCAATGTTATTGCTAGTTGCTGTCGCATCCAGATCATCTTTCAGACTCTGGCTACATATCGTGACTTCTGCTGCGTTGTCTAACAGTGTCACTGCCCAAGTCTTGTTCTTCAGCAATTTTCTCAAGTGTACTGGCATTTTTAATTGACAGTGCTGCCACCTTTTTCTTTTTAAACTGTGGCTTTTGTTGTGGGGACTTGTCTTCCTTTTTGTCTGAAGACTGTGGTGAGTCTTTCTTCTGTTTCACGTAGTCAGGACGTCGCTCTAGATGGCCCCCTCTCTCGCTACATCTATTCAGTGCATCCTGAAAGGAACAAGAGGAACATGAATCAGTATATCTGTCAGGAACTTTATTATTTTCTCTATTTCTGAGAGTATATATCCTGTCGGAGTTCTCAGGGTGTGGAGAATCTGCTCTCTGACTTTGTCTATCTTTAAATTGCTTTTGTTTATCCCAGCACTTTTTAGAACCCTCCTGTTCTTGTTTAGTACCCTCCTTAGAGGTGGTACTCTGTATTTTGAGCTTTTTCGGCTTGGCTCCCAAACTATCCCGCCCTATACTAGTATAGGTGTCAGAGATAATTTTCGGTAGCTGTTTCTCCTGTTCCAAGTGTAGAGTCTCTTGGAGGTGCTGGAGTATAGCCAGTGTACCCCTTCCCCTTTAATGTTACTGAGTATGATTGAGGAGACTGTGTCAAACTTACAAATTTATTTCATCCCCACATCTAGGGCTGTAGCAGCCTTGTGCTCATTCTGAATTTGTTTTAACACTTCTGGTAAATTTGCAAGTGTAAATGGGGGACCATGTGTGGTAGTATAAATTGCATCGAAGACTGTAGCCCATGTAGCGCAGTCATCCACCAAGGGAACCAGCCCGAAGGGCAAGCACATTGTAAGAATTCTATGTTTTTCCAGTGGTCCCGTATGGGGAAACACAGCTTCCAGCTGATTTCTTTTCTAGGCTATCCAGAACGGAATTTTCTCTCGTTCTGTGGGCACTTTACCCATGGTAGAATTTACTGTTTGTGGATTAATCCCAGTAGTAGCCAATCAATTGCTATCCAGCAGGTGTTGGTGATTCTGGACGCACTGTTGTAGTGTTCAGAGTTCGCATTACGAACTGAACAAGTCATCTACATAGTGTTACTATCTCAATGTATAAATTACGCAGAGCTGCTGCCTGCATGTTTTGTATACCTGGGTGAGGTGTGTATGTGGCAAATATAGGCCGCGTTGGTCCTTCATTACCTAAGGGATCTAATCTCATGGGTTGTATTACGTGTGGGAGGGCGCCATTAAACCAGTTCTGATGTTTTTGATAAGTAAACGTATTTCAAGATTCTTGTATGCTTGGTACCGTGGAGGTACGTTTGCGTTTCTGTATGTGTGGAATGTAAATGATCTTTGGTCTTCCTCAGGAAAGGTGACCCAAGAGTAGAATGCTTCTATTTAGTAAGCTTCACTAGCTTCTACTATGAATGTGACATCCCCACCCTTGTCTGTTAAGCCATGCGTTACTAAGTGTAATGTTAATGCTTGTCGAGCATTCTCAGGAATGTCTATGGCATTAGCCATATTGGTAAATGAGTAAAGAGATGGAACACCAAGTGGGGAAAAAGTCCTTTTAATGGTTCAAGTGCGAACAACCTACTGCCTAATTAGGTGCTCCCTGTTCAGCTGAAGCGGATATTTCCCCAAGACCACGGACATCTTGTATAATGGTACATAGGGTACCTGTTGTATGTGAGACAGTGATAGTCAGGGTATTCATAATTTTATTGCCTAAACACCATCTTTGGTGGCACCATGTAATAGTTTGACTCTTGCTCTGGGCAAGACTGCTGGTTTAAGGATGAAAGTACTTATGTTTGTAGGTGACTATGCCAGTCCTACAACAAGTCGCAACTGTCGTCCCAAACCAACCGGCTCACAAGCAGCACCTTACCAAAAACTCAAATAGTAAAATTTGATTTGTGGCAGCCTTTACGCTTGGACTCAAGAGTGCGACATTTCAGGGAGTGTAAGGTTAAACGGAGATTACCCCTTTCTCACATGAACAACATGTCTCAATTAACACAAGCAATGAAGGAGATGCAGTAAGGTTTTTAATAGGTTTTATTAATAAAACTGTAATCTACGATACGTTGCATTGGCTGCAATGATAAGGATAATGAATAATGCAAGAAACAGAATTGTTAACACGAGAGTCATTAATACAAAGACCCCCACCATCTTGCACTAACATGAAATGCCATGAGATATGAAATATGTCCTAATACCTTAGCATGATGAACCTGATCTCTAACCTAAAGAGAGCTAGGTATGTTAAACCTAATCTGCCAACGCCATGTCCATGAGAAGAGCCCCCCAACCCTTGTTACCTTGAAATGAGATCTCTAGCTCAGACCCCATAGGGACACGAAGACTGGGTCAACGTCAAGGCGACATGCACCATCGATAGCAGTGATGACATCTGGTCGGAATCCCTCTGAATATCTGTGTAAGTGAGGTGCATTTATACAGATCTGCTCGGGCCCCTGACGTAGGTCTTTTCCCAAACAAAAAATAACAAGACATGCTTGGGATGGCAATTCATGTAAACAATTCCCTCAAAGGCATGAAGAGGGAAAGTACCTAATGTGAATACCTACAATTTGTTTATCTTTGTGGCTTGATAGTGACTCCTTAGCGCCGTTGCACTGATAACGTGAAACTAAAACATTGGCCTAACAAGAAACAACGCAACCATCTTGGAAACATATATTTAAATAATTGCTCTAAAAGAGAGTAAACTAAATAGAGTAAAAGTCACTAGGTGACGGGGGCACAGGTCCGCAAGCCAAAAGGCTAAGCTAACTCCTGCTTCCCATTAAAACAAGATAGGATTCACTACATGTTCAGAGAAAAAAGGATGTATGGTTCACATTGTGTTGACCAAAACGTTAGCAGATGTCTTAAACTTTGTCACAAGAACTGCCTGCTAGAATGTCTTGTAGTAGTAATTGTCATTTCGTATAGTTCAATGCGAGTGCAGCGATGTTCCCAGGAGCTAACAATGGATACAGTGACTGGAGTACGAATGGATACAAAAAGGATGCCTGTCGAGTCTGATGATGGGAACAGTAGAAGAGGAGCCAATCATCAACATGTGAATGACAGTTTAGTTATATTTTAGATTTGGGGTTTAATCCTTATTGGACTACTTGTAAATGTATGATTTTCTGACCAATGGCAACATGGGAAGTTCTTTAGGTGAAGCCTGACTGCACAGAGAGGGAGCATGCCTTTTTCCTACTTCGATTTTCCTCCGTAGAAGATTCATTCTATTCCATCTGAGGATCTGAACATTTCCTGATGATTTTATTTCTATCTTTAACTTTGTTGCTTAAACTTTTGAGGCTGAATGCTGATACCTTAGATATTGCTTCTTAAATGGTTCAGATAGTTTAGAGCCCCCTGTCTCTGAACCATTCCATTTCACTGCCCGTTGCTGAAGCTGACCGAACTGATGTCTAACTGATGAAGAGAATCGCAGCTTGCTGATCCATATGAGGAGAGGTATAACAAATGCTGTTGTTCTTGTTCAAAGTTTGTACTTTGTTTTAGGTACCAACCGCTATTTTGATAGAGCCATAGTTAGATGTTTTCCAAATTAACTTTGACTAAATTATTTTGCATGCAGTCCAAACGTGCTATTCTAATCAGAAGGTTAGTTAAGGGGACACCGAAAATGCGAACAAATTATTACTAAAAAGAGTTGATGTTGTTCATTTGCTGAATCTAGATGTATGCCATTTCTATTGTGCAGTTGTTCTTACTTTTAATTTGTACTGTAACTCTTGAATGTTTAGTAACCAATGCATTAGTTAAATTGAGATTCTTTCAAAGATTTGGTCATCCTGTGTTGTTTATGTTTGTCTACCAGTTTGTTTTGAGACTAATTTACGTGACATCAGCATAGTTAATATAGGAAAATAAACTTTTTAACTTTTACCTAAAGGTGTGGTTATTCATGACCAAATGGGTCATGGTGTGTGAAGATTACTGACTCCAAAGAACATTTGATGATGTTTATTGATTATGATGATGTAATTGCATTGTATTCAGGACTTATGGTGGAGTCACTCTGCGCGTACTCAAAAGGTCCATCGAACCTCTAACACGCCCCCTTATAAAGATGACAATAAAAGACCAAATAAGGACAGGCACGCTAACACCCCCTCATCTAATTGAATTCATTGTAGATCCACCTGAGGAATAGCAAATCTTGTGCTGAAGCAAGTGAAGCATCTCTTCAAGACACTATTAGGGATGCTACATGAGCTTTCTCTTCCACATTTATGCCATATTAAAAACTGTATGGGAAATTTTAGATCATTTGAGATTTGGAACCCGAGGTTCAGATGCTAGCTTACTTTAATTGCAATATGTGTATTTAATTAAATAGATGTGTGGTAGTGCAACAATTGTCGTGTATTTCTTTGGGGATCACGTTATAATTGGTATTTGCCTTTACTTTAAATTAGTACTTAAGAGAAGTGAGGATAAGCGTTCTCTGGCCCTGGCGCTTCCCAGTTCTGCCCTGGTGAGAGAGTTCTGTGACACCAAATAGCAAGGAGGCGTATATTTTGCTTTTAGCGGATTTCTCCCAGTAGTAATGAAGCGGCCAGATTTATTGTAACTCTTTGTCTCAATAATGCCATTTGAGCTCATATTGCGGCGCAACAGACCTCTCTGGAACTGCCTGAATGTGGACATCTATATTACGGAATGATGTGTATTTTTGGTTGAGGAAAACAACAAGCGCGGCATTTGGAGAGCTGCCTCAAAACGAGCTGTTTTCAGTACAGCCGCCCCTTCCCCTCACCCATAAACTGGATTCTGCACTGCCAGACCGCAACGCTTTGTCTCATATTTCACTAGAAGGCAGCAATATCGGCCTGCCCCAGGAGAGAGACCTGCAGCTGCCCAAAGTTTCTGGCACAGAATTTAATATTTGGGTCAGCTTTCCACGCACGCGCAGCAATCGCACTTACTTTCTAGCGACAGGACACTAAGTAGCGCCCTGCCTTGACCTTACCTGGGCCTTTGAGCTTTTACTTACCCCTTTCTGCAAATCAACAATAGCACTTTGGGAGCACTTGCATTTAAAAAATTTAGAAGAAGCCGGCTTGCCGTAGCAAATCCCAGGGAATAGCTGCCAATGTATCTGACTGGCCTGCTTTTATTTTCGGCTTCGAAGTATTCCGAAGGGATCGTACTTCAACCGTCTGCGGTGAAATTGTGCAGCAGGAGCTCTGCATTTCGTGACTGCTAAAAAGGCCAGAGCCCAAGGATATGCCTTTATCCTTCTAGAGGCTCTATTATGCATTTTAATCTGAAACCTTCTGAACACCATGTTTCACCCTGTAGGGGGTGATGTCCTCAATAAAGATGGAGAAGCTCAGACCTCATTAGGAAGTGATCCTGGTGATGTCCGTAACAGAAGAAGTCACGAGGTCACATGGAAATTCTGACAAGTTTTGTGTATAAGTGCATTAGGTAAAAGGGATACCACTGAGAGGGCAAGGAGCCGAGGTAAAGCAAAAAGTCTTTAGAAAAAGTATGAAAAACCCTCTGATCTGCCAAATTATTTTCAAGTTAGGACAGGAGAGAGGACAACTAAATACGTCTGTGTATCATAACCTTGGCTAGAAATAAAGCACATGAAGATGCGCTGCTCGGGTTTCCCATCCGGGTTTTCTGGCTCACAGTTTTCCACAGCCCACCCCAGGACATTCTTAGTGCAGACCGCAGTGTGACTGTCCAGCGGGCATGAGCAGTGGGCATGCTGCCAACAGCAGGGCTGACTGTGCCCATCAGAGCCTTGACTGTATCCAGCGCCATGACCCCTGGCCCTTCCACTCCCACAGATACACCATTGCAAAGTTCTACACCCTCGTCCCCAGATGCCCCAACAAGCACTGCCACCACCCTGACACACTCTCCCTGAACCCACTGCTACTTCACTTGCCACAGCACACACACCAGCCCACTGACCAGCCCCACCCCAAAAACACCACAAACAGCACCTGAACCGAAACACCAACTCACATGCACCCTACTCAACACACTACCACCATGCAAACAACACTGAGATTTGGGAACTCATCTCTACCCTCACACCCAATGTCGTCTTCCTCACTGAGACATGGCTCAACCCCATTTTCGCTCCTGCCATCACCACTGCAATACCCGAAGGATACAAGATGCCCACACAACCACATAAACAAGCCCGGCGGAGGGATTGCCATCATACACAATGAATCAACAAATGCAACACCACAAGTGACATCACCCCAACCACGGGACACCTCAACTTCAGACTCCAACCATATTGCAAAACTTTCATCCGGAGCACACTTGCCTACCATCCTCCAGGCCTAAGTGCAGCCTTCTGCAACTTAATTGCCAACTTCATCGCCACCTCTCACCATAGACTCAAAAACGCATTTTCCTCTGCAACCTCAACTTCCATCTAAATGACCATAATGACATCAACACTACCATCCTCCTCCACAGCATGAACAACATCGGACTCACCTGACTTTCCCACAACCGCATGCACACTGCAGGACACACGATAGGCCCCATCTTCACCTCCATCGACTGCAACAGATACTGCCACACAATGGAACTCACCTGGACTGTCCACCCCTTAATCCACTTCAACATCGCTAGCTCATGGACCTTTGCCCCAAGTCTGAACAATGCCACCCACCACAACTGAAGCAGTGTATCAAAGGAAGCATGGATCAATGTCCTCAGTACTGTTAGCGCGTCAGAGCCTTAATATGGAAACTTACAAGGAGACGCGTTTAGGTCGACAAACCTTTGGACCACGTTTGGAGACTTCCCAGTACGAAATAATTTCTTGGCATAATCAATCAACAAATCAATGTGCAATCAATAACTACAATCACTATTCAATAATTAATCAATAAAAATCAATAATAGAACACACCATGACTTTCAGTCAAGATCAACCACACCAGTTTAGTTAAGTGTTAGGATATTTATTTCCCTATTAGTTACAATCTAATATCATGTCTGTTAACCTCAATATCAATAAATCACGCAAAACAATCCTAATTAGTAATCATAGCACGACTTAATCAATGCATATATATTCATTCAGCATTTAGGCACATCATTAATACGCATCAACTTAGCAGAGTCTCATTAGTACAAGTTACAACAAAGCAAGAACTCAGTTATTTGTCTATTTGCATAAAATTAGTAAACCCCTTAACTAACCTCAAATTAGCATCCGCATGTTGGGCTTCATGCAAAACATTTAGTGAACACGAATTTGGAAAACATCTAAACTAAGGCCTCTATCAAAATAGCCGTTGGTACCTAGAAAGGAAAGGCAAATAGACAATCACAATTTGCATCAGATAGCTACCAATCCAGCAGATCAGCAAGCAGCATCAGTCTTCGTCCTCAGGACATCAGTTCATCGGCATCAGCAAGGATAGGACGGGGCCAAGTCTTAAGATAACATAGCTAAGGGACAGTACTTCCCTCATATAGAGGAGAAGATAGTATCGGCAAGAATAGGATAGAGGATGGTTTAAGGTATCAAAGCAAATGCTGAAAGAACAATAGCTCAGTAGCTCAAAAGGGGGAAACAGAATGGCGAAGTGGCAAGTGGAAAAGTGTCTCCGTTAAAGTGGAAGAAGAAGTGTTTGTCTACTTCTTTGGGTTACGCCGTTAAATCAAAACTGTCTAACTAGTCCCTAATTTCTCATTGGATAAAGTTTGGTGCATCGTTATCTCTGTCCAATAATTTGGTAAGCACCTTGATAGAACTTTCCACAATTTGCAGTTCTCATGTCACGGAGTGGTCCATGTTATTGACGTCTTCAACGGTTGGAATGTCAGGTAGAAAATGTTACACTTAACGCTCTAGTCAGTGTCTTGATTGTCTTCACCTAGTACGGTTAACCTTGCACCTGTTACGAATTACACTGTTGCAGCTAGCAAGAACATCGCCTTGAGCAAACCGGTTCTCATGAGAAAGAATTTACTACGGCTACACACACATAACTTCTGGAAAAATACAGCTTCGTGTCCTTCAGGAAAACAGCGCATTACACATTAGAAAATACAGTTTAATATGAAGCCAGGCAGCTAGGCCCATGCCCTCGCTAAGCTAAGGCCCTTCTTGTTAATAAAGCGAACTCTTATCGCATAACTTTAACTATGATATACAAATACAAGTTCAAAACATTATAGTATAATAATTCAGAATTAATAAGCTTTTTCATTAGTCTTCTTAAACATTTGTAGCAACTCCCCATGGGCACATTTCAAACACTATAAAGTACTAGAAAGGAGATGACACACCATCAAGGTCACGACCAACAAGACTGCTTTCAAGACAGCCCTCAATCTCCACAACAGACAGTTGAAAAAATCAAAGAGAAAGGCCTTAACCTCACATATCGAATCATGCTCCAATAACAGCAAAGAACTCTTCAACATCATCAAAGAATTCTGCAGTCCCTCAGCTGCAAAAAACAATATTACCCTCTAACTGGAACTCTGCAACAACCTTTCAAACGTGTTCCATGTCAAGATTGTCAACATCTAGAGAAACTTTAAACTTCAGCCCCAGGCCACAGACTTGTTCAAGCAACACAAAGACCCCACTACTACTTCCAACGTCCGACTAACTGAATAGAGCCATCTCTCCCCACAGAATGCCACCACCATCATGAACTCAGTATAATTAGTGGCCCCAACCTACCCATGCCCTAACCACATCTTTAACCTAGGAGAAGCCAGAATCAGCCAGATACTCATACCTTGTTCAGCACCTAATGCCACAGCCACCTTCCCTGAGGTCTGGAAACATGCAGAAGTCAATGCCCTACTCAAGAAAACATCAGTAGACCCTAGCGAACACAGCAACTATCACCTGACCTCCCTCCTACCCTTCCCACCTAAAGTATTTGAAAAAGCCATCACCCAATGTTAGACTTGGCATCTTTAGCGTGGTCTCTGCAAACCTTTTGCCTCTGTTTCCCAGGCTATTAATGTGTGCTGGACTCTGGTTTTGCTGTTTTTGTTACTCTGGGCAGGAGGCTGAAACTGAAGGGAAGGCCCTGGAGCCTACAGTGGAAAAGGTGGCTGAACTGGGTGAGGTCCTGAGCTGTAAAAGTGGCAGTAGGAAGGGGGCCCACCAGGGGAGCATTCTGTGAGGCACAGAAGTCATGCCCTACTCTGGAGGGTTTGCGGCAGCAGACTGCAGACCAGGCATCTGGCAAGGAGCCTGGATCACATTTGATTTACAGGGATGATGGCCTCCTATAAAGCGAGCCTAAGATTCCTGAGCCTGGGTCAGCCTGTGTGCTGGTGGTACCCCAGTGCTTCAGAGCCTTCATACTGGGTCTGGCTCATGACGTGCCTTTAGCTGGACATTTGGGGTGGGACAAGACCTTTGAGTGGCTTGTCACCCACTTCTATTGGCCCCAAATGCGCAGGCACTCTGATGTTCATTGTAGGTCTTGCCCAACTTGTCA
Organism: Pleurodeles waltl; assembly: GCF_031143425.1. Taxonomy (NCBI): domain Eukaryota; kingdom Metazoa; phylum Chordata; class Amphibia; order Caudata; family Salamandridae; genus Pleurodeles; species Pleurodeles waltl. The sequence goes on along the minus strand of NC_090448.1, from coordinate 364,950,243 downwards.
GGCAAGTGGCAAGAGTGGGGGGAAATGTAAAGCTCCCCTCCAACCTTTTCCTGTTGTCAGTACCCCCATTGAAAGGGTTGGCATTGACATTGTGGGGCCTCTGGATCCCAAGACAGCCATGGGAAACAGGTTTATCCTGGTCTAGGTGGACCATGCCACCTGGTACCAAGAAGCCATTCTTTTAAGATCAATCACTGCCCCTGTGGTGGGCTGTGCCTTGATGGGAGTTTTTACCTGCATGGGGATCTCCAAGGAAGTGGTGTCTGATAGGGGTACCAACTTCATATCAACCTATATGAAGTTTCTGTGTGGTTAAGAGATTCAACCGCACCTTGAAGGGCATGATCATCGGCCTGTCAGAGCCCTTAAGGCTGAAGTGGAATGTCCTCTTGCCATGCCTTCTGTTAGCTTACAGGGAGGTGCCTTAAAAGAGACTTGACTTTAGTCCTTTTGAGCAGATCTATGGCCACCCTGTGAGGGGACTTTTAAGTCTGGTAAATGAGGCTTTGGAAAAAGTTCGTAGTAAACCCTCCCCAGGAGGTATTCAGTTACATGCTGGCTCTGAGAAACCAGACTGCCGCTTCAGGAGTCTTGAAAAGGAGAACCTGGAAGCAAGCCAAGAGGATATGAAATGCTAGTATGACCAGAATGCCACCCTGGTCGAGTTTCAACCTGGTCAGAAAGTGTGGGTGATGGTACCAGTGGAGCCTAGGGCGCTCCAGGACAAGTGGACTGGGCCATTTGAGGTGGTGGAGCGCAAGAGTGAAGTCACCTACCTGGTGGACTTGTAGGCTCCCAGAAACCCTTTAAGGGTCCTGCATGTTAACGGGCTCAAGCCACACTTTGAGCGGACTGTGTTGTCTATGCTCCTAGCGACAGATGACGGGGTAGAGGAGGAGAGCGAGTCTCTTCCTGACCTCCTGTGTGCAGGAGAGAAAGATGGGTCTGTGGAGGAAGTGAGAGCAGCAGAGGGACTGTCGCCAGGTGTTGGAATAGTTAGACTCACTGTTTTCCTTGATTTCTGGGATCACACACTTGTGCACTCATGATGTGAACACTGGGGACAGTACACCCATTAAACAAAAGGTTTACAGGGTGACTGACAAGGTCAGGGCTAGCATCAAGGATGAGGTATCCAAGATGTTAACCCTAGGGGTTATTGAGCATTCCAGCAGTCCTTGGGCCAGCCCTGTGGTTTTGGTCCCAAAAGCTGCTGCTCCTGGTGCTACCCCAGAACTCCAGTTCTGCATGGACTACTGGGGTCTCAATGTGGTCACTACAACTGATGCGCACCCCATCCCCCAAGCTGATGAGCTCATAGATAGGGTGGGAGCTGCCAAATACCTCAGCACATTTGATTTAATGTCTGGGTATTGGCAGATTCCCTCGACTGAGGGGGCCAAGGAGAGGTCTGCATTTTCTACAACAGATGGGCACTTTCAGTTTAAAGTGATGCCATTTGGGATGAAAAATATCCCAGCCACCTTTCAGAGGTTGGTCAACCAGATGTCGGCTGGATTGGATGAGTTCATTGCTGCCTACCTGGATGACATTGCTGTCTTTAGTTCCACATGGAAGGAACATTTGCAGCACCTCAGCAATGTGTTGGAGGCCCTGCAAAAAGCAGGCCTCCCTATTAAGGGAAGCAAGTGCCAAATAGGGCAGGGTTCTGTGGTGTACTTGGGACACCTGGTGGGGAGTGGCCAGGTGGCACCCCTACAGCCAAAGATTGATACTATTCTGGCTTGAGAGCCTCCCAAGACCCAGACTGAAGTGAGGGCCTTTTTAGGTCTCACATGATACTATAGGAGGGTTGTGAAGGCGTATGGCACAATTGTTGCTTCCTTGACTGAATTGAACTCCAAAAAGCAGCCCAGAAAGGTGATCTGGACTGAATCTTGCCGGGTAGCTTTTGATGCCCTGAAGGCTGTCATGTGCACAGCACCTGTGCCAAAGGCACCTAACTATTCCAAGGAGTGTGTTGTGCAAACAGACACCTCAGAGAATGGTATTGGAGCAGTACTCTCACAATTTAATGAAGAGGGCCTAGATCAACCTGTAGCCTTCATTAGCAGGAGGTTACTTCCCAGGGAACGTAGGTTGTGTGCCATAGAGCGTGAAGTTTTTGCTGTGCTCTGGGGGCTGAAGAAGCTAAGACCCTACTTGTTTGGGACTCACTTCCGGGTTCAGATCAACCACAGGCCCCTCAGATGGTTAATGTAGATGAGGGTTGAGAATCCAAAACTGTTGAGGTGGTCCATTTCCCTACAGGGAATGGACTTTACGGTAGAACACAGCCCTGGTACAGAACACACCAGTGCTGATGGTCTTTCCAGATTCTTCAGCTTTAGTGATGAGAACTCCCATGAGGTTGGGTAGTTGTTCCCCACTTTCAGCTGGGGGGACATTTGTTAGGCTTGGCATCCTTGGCATGGTCTCCCCTACTTTTTTGCCTATCTTTCCCAGGTTTTTGATGTGTGCTGGACTCTGTTTTTGCAGTTTCTGTTACTCTTGGCACTTTATCACTGATATCCAGTGCTAAAGTGCAAGTGGTCCTATGTAAAATGTATGTGTCATTGGATTTCCATGATTGGCATATCTGATTTACTGGTAAGTCCCTAGTACAGTGCACTAGAGGTGCCCAGGGCCTGTAAATCAAATGCTACAAGTGGGCCTGCAGCGCTGGTTGTGCCACACACATTAGTAGCCCTGTACACATGGCTCAGACCTGCCACTGCAGTGTCTATGTGTGCAGATTTTAACTGCCAATTCGACTTGGCAAGTGTACCCACTTGCCAGGCCTTAACCTTCCCTTTTCTTACATGTAAGACACCCCTAATGTAGGCCCTATGTAGCCCCATGGGCAGGGTGCAATGAATGTTTAAGGTAGGACATATACTAATGTGTTTTATATTTCCTGACAGTGAAATACCGCCAAATTCATTTTTTTTCACTGTTGCAAGGCCTATCTCTCTCATAGGTTAGCATGGGGGTACCTTTAAAAATTATTAAAGCGTAGATTCCCTTTGGGAACAGATAGAAATGTGGAGTTTGGGGTCTCTGAGCTCAGAATATAAAAATACATCTTTTAGTAAAGTTGGTTTTAAGATTGTGTGTTTGAAAATGCCACTTTTAGAAAGTGGGTATTTTCTTGCTTAAACCATTCTGTGACTCTGCCTGTTTTTGGATTCCCTGTCTGGGTCAGTTTGACAGCTGGGCTGTTTGCACCTCTCTCTAGACCAGTGGTTTTCAAACTTTTTGATGCTGTGCCCCCCTAGGTGAAAGAAAAAAATCATCGGGCCCCCCTCAGAATTTTTTCACAATCATTCTACTAAGTTGGCAATGTTTAAATATGTCTAGATCTATTTAAACACCGTAGTTAAGTTCTGTTACGTTTTTTAAAATGCAATATTTTTTTTCTGCTTAAGAAAGAGCACAGTTATCTATTTAATGCATCTTTGGGCCACAGCCTGGTGCCCCCCCCCGGATCACTTGAGGCCTCCTAATAGTACATGCGCTGTCACTTGCAATGGATTTTGTTAGCTTATAAGGGGGGTTTAGGTTCTGTCCATTGCTTGCTATTGGTTGGCTTTATTGTCATTCTCATTTTATTCTGCTTCATCAGTGCATACCAGCCTCACTTTTCCTTTGTATGTTTGCCCCTTGCCTGTGGCGTGTCTGAAGTACTGCTTCCTTGTTCAAGTTTTTGTTCTTCCACTACGCGTGCTGTCAGAGACAAATGTTCTTATTTTAGTTGCTTTTCCAGTCAATGTTGGGTGCCCCACCTCCCTCCTGGGTTGTTGCCCCAACACTCCCACCTCCACCTGCATTGTGTTGCTTCTTCTTTCACTCCCACTGTCCATGGTGATCCTTGTTCCTTCTCGCCCTCCTCCCGCTGGCCATGGTTTAGCTTGCCCCCACCCCCATTATTTGTGCTCCCACTGTCTGTCATCTTGTTCTCCCTTCCCCCTGCTGCCCAACATCTTCTTTGACACCTCCCACCTTCCACCCACTTTCAGTGTTGGCCCGCCTCCATGCACCATATCTAAAAACTGTCTGACAGGGCCAGTGTACCCATGCCATAGCATTGTATTCCTTAATTTATTTTATTGCTTTTCAAATTACTTAACCTTTTGCACCCTGCTGTGTTGTTGCTTGCTACCTCTAACCGTCCAGCCCTGTCCCACACTGCTTGCCTCTCCAATCCCTCTGAAATATATTAAGAAAACCAAATAGCTCTTCCATACGCAACAGCTGCTTGGTTTTGTCAATGTTTTTTTGCTATGTTGAAGAGCAGCGTGGCTGCTGTGTAGCATGGTTGAAAATAACAACATAATAAGAGCTATGATGCTGTAGGTGTTGACTGCTTCTTAATACTTTTTTGTTTTACTTTCAACCATGCTGCACAGCAGCCATGCTACTGTACAACATGGCTAAAAAAATTGACAAAGCCAATAGATCTTGCATAACTGTAATCTATTTTCTTTGCAAATGCTTGTTCGTTTGTGCAATTCCTATCATATGTTTAACTTTTCTTTTAATTTAGAGGAAAATATATCAGATTTACATTCACCAAATTAGTTCTCATAATTTTTTTTTAATGATCAGAATATCTCCATTAAAGTGCTCACCCTGCAGCAAACAAACCTCATAGTAAACACATGACTTTGCAGACACCAGAATTTAAATCCTTAAACTTCAGCCTGTGAGTCTTATAAATTAACCATTCCTTCACAAATCATACTTTTTAAAACATGATGAAAACATAACTTTCACATTGAGTCCAAAAATGCCAGTCAATGAGGTTACAAAGGTCACTGTAAGTTGAAAACTACATCTTTTAGACAATAAGAAGTAGAGATAAAGCAAGAGATAATATCAGTGAAAGAGGAGTTTTTTTCTTTAAAGTATGGTATTTCTTAAGATAGTGTTAGTTATCATGTACACATATTAACAAAAGAACAATAGTCATTAATACTGTATGAAAGCTATTAACTTTCCATTTCTTTATTGACAGATAAATTTGACACTTTGAAATAGATGAAATCTTTCAGTCAACACATGTCCATGAAACAACACTGGGGGACCTTTTCACAAAGGTAAATTTACACATGTAAATTTATCCAATGTAAAATTAAATTTATACATCAGAGTAACTTTAAATGTTTTCGTTGTTCACCATTTCTGAGTGTAAGGTACTCCTAGGTGTAGTCTTACATGCCTCAACCCACTCAGTCTATGGGTTGAAGTCTCATAAATGTAGTTTACAACTTAAAAATTACTACTAGTTAATATACATGTGTATTTCATTGTCTGCACACAAAGTTAGGGATATCTCCCAAACTTTGCCAAAAATCTCTACATGTAGGGAGCGAGACCTCTACATGCAGGAGGGAGACCTCTGCAGGAAGGGGAACAGGAGAATTACATACACTTGAACCAAATCACAGACACCATATTTTCCTACAACATGAATACTTTCCACACTGATGGCTGTTCTGATCAGGCAGCCACTACATTGTTCTTATGCAATAACACAGACAACAATTTTGAAGAGGAAGGGAGTCCTCAATGAGTAGGAGCCAACAATTTTAGCTAAATATGTGGTGAAAACTGCAAATAACTTCATAGGCCACCTCTATGCACCTCAGTGAAACACAGAGGTCAGCCTTATGGTAGCAGGTGACAATCTCTGTTATTGTATTAAGGAAGCGGGTAGGCACTATGCTAGATATTGAAAAGAAAAGGAAGATGAGAGGAGACTAGTGAAGAGGTTCTCCTGGATTTGGAGGGCACAAGTTCTTCCTGAAGGGGTACTTGGATCCCTTCTCCATCTCACCCCCCTCCAGAAGAGGTTGTTTAGGAAAATATTGTGCTAAAAATATCCATGTCCAGACACAGTAATATCATGACCAAAATATTCAGTTTGCATACTTTGTATAAAAAAAAAATATAAAAGAATATATTCAAAAAAGGTAGGATCTATCTATCTATCTATCTATCTATCTATCTATCTATCTATCTATCTATCTATCTATCTATCTATCTATCTATCTATCTATCTATCTATCTATCTATCTATCTATATTCACTGAAAAAACAAAGGTTACAGGGACGTTATAGTTAGGTTTTGAATTTACTCATACAAAACCATAGAAATTCAGCAGTTATAGCTAGAGTTCTATTAAGTAACTATAACTTGTGTCCTAAGGTAACTATAACTGGAGCTGTTGCCATGCACAGTTTTCTTAACAATAATTTTATTGCAAATGTTGCAGTGATAATATCAAAGAGGCCATACAAGACTTCATCAATGATATATGTGGAGCAATTAGCTGTTCAAGGCAAAGTCGCGACTTATAGTAGTTACCTTAGGGAACCATCAGTGAGCCAAAAACATTTTTTAAACTTTTTGTCACAAAACTGCTGCACAAATTTTAAAGAAGGCCGATCTCTCATTGTGCCACTTCATCACCCTTGTTCCAGCCTTGTCCTTGCTTTTTCACCCGATTCTTGTGTGCCCTATTCTTGTATTTTCCTCGTTTTTACTGCTTTCACCTTGCTTTTTCCTCTGCTTTTTGTGTGCCTGCTCCTTGCTTTTCCCTGGTTCTCACTACTTTCGCCTTAGAAATTCAGCTTTTATAGTTAAAGTTATTTCAGATATTTACAACTTGTGCCCCACAGAAACCATAACAATTTTAATTGTTTGTGTATTTTAAGTTGGGTCTGTATAGAAATAAAACATAAGGTATTTTCTAACTATAAATTATCCTTAACCTTTGTTTTTGTTTTTTGTATGTTAATGGTTTTTATTTTTTAATAAAAATGTGTTTCAAATCGCAGTATGGAGTATGATTGATTGGAGTTTTGTAAAATGGAAAGTGGTACACTGAAGAAGAGTGCCATACACTAGTTTCTTAAAATGGAGTATTGTAGAGGGGAGTAGAGAGGAGTTGAGTTGAGTGGATTGACATAGCGTACAGTGGAGTAAAGTGTTATAAAGTGGAGGGGCAGGGTGTGTCGTATCGTGGAGTGTAGTAAATACAGAGTAGAGCCGGTTTGGAAAGTGGATTATTGGTAAGGGCATGTAAGTAACTACACTTAGCAACAGGCCACTAACCTCCACTTAGCTCCAGTTAGGTTAATAAATTAAACCCAGCTCAACACTTTGTAGCTTGGCAACGAGCTACAAGGCTTAACTTAGGAGACCAGTGTGTAAAGCATTTAAAAATCACAAAACAGTAAGTAAGTAAAACACAAAACACAATAAAAATCTAACACCAATTTATGAAAGTAGATTATATTTTTATTGTTAAAATGACACTAAAAATATTGAAATCGGATAAAGGGAACAGAAGATATGATTTTTTTAAGCAGTAACGTTTTCTACCACATAGAAGCAACTAGCGCTCAAAGGGTTGAAAAAGGTCACACTAGACAGGGACAGAGTCCAGAGTTCAGGCCACCCATGAGGTAACACTGTTACACTTACTTTCAGAAGTATTTCTTGATTCAGGAAAGTGGTCCACAGCACCAGCCAAGGGTTTAGAGGCTCTGGTTTGCCTCTTGGGGTCTGGGACTACAACTCTCACATGTACCTCTTCAAATTATGTAGTTGCTCCATATGTCTCCAAACTTCTGGATCTTCTTCCAGAGGTTCTTTTTGGATCCTTGAAGGGTCCACAGCTTGATCCAAGGTTCCAGAAGCTCTGAGTTGCTCCTTGGGAGTAGGGACTACAAATCCCAGAATGCACCTGGTCAGAATCCTCAAATGGACGCTGGTCATCTGGGTTCAGCCTGCAGGATGTGATGCAGGGGACTCTGGGCAGCTCTTTTGTACCTGTAACTTGCATGGGGTCCCTTCTTGAAGCAGTTGAAGACACGCAAAGTCCTTTTAATGGTGAAGCCCAAGTGTACAGCTGGTCCAGTTCTTTAGAGCAGTGTTCCCCAACCCCCGGGCCTCGGACCGGTGCCGGTCCGTGGATCAATCGGCACCGGGCCGCCCCACTGTGGCGGGCGGTAAATGTTTGATCATTTTTCCGTGGCCCGCTTGTCACACAATGGGACAAGCGGGCCACGGAAAAATTATCAAACATTTACCTGTCCGCGGCAATAAAAAGGTTGGACAACACTGCTTTAGAGTGCAGTGTCCAAGTGCAGGTCAGGGGTCCAGCAGGGCAGTCCTTCTTCTACTTTGTCTTGTTCCTTATAGGGATCTGAGGTGTGTGTGAAGCTCTGCCATATTTAACCTTGCTCCAGGGTGGAATGCAGGGGGTCCTGGTTTTCCAATCACAGGCAGGCTCCTTCCCCCCTTCCTGGGAAGTGTGTCAAAAATAAATCCCAGGGAGCAACATTCTTACAACAAGGCTGAAAGTGATTTTTGGAGGTTAGATCTGGATGGGCCCACCTGCTGGTGTGGCTAAAAATCGTAAACACACCCCTCTCCTGCCCTCTCCTAATTGTCTGGGGTTGCAGGATGTGATCTTGAGCTGCTCTAAAAGTCCTTCCCTGCCTTTGAAGACCAGTTTGGCTGCTCATCCCCCCCATTCTGTTTCCCCATCGGCTGAGGCAGATCTCCTCCCCCAGGCACATCCTTCGTGTTCAGCACAGGTCACTTCACACCTCATCAAGTCAGCCTGGCCAGGCTGCCAGAGGCTAGCCAATCAGAGAAGGGCACTACAGAGCTGAAGCTGGCAATACTCAGGTAGATTTTCAAAACTCTTTACCTGAACTACTTATATTAAATCCACCAATTGTAAGTTGTGGTGTTTATTATAACAATAGATTTGATACCAAACTCAAGGTATCTGACACTTAAGGGGACTCTGTTAATTAAAATAAAGTCTCCCCATAATACCCTATGGAGGCCGTTCACTACAGTGAGGGAAAACTAAATTTGGCTGTTTTTCCTTACCAGGGCTTATAAAACAATTTTTATAAGGTCCCTGCTTATAGTTACATGGCACCCAGCCCTGGGGGCACATAGGGCACACCTTAGGAGTGACGTATATGTACAAATAAGGTAGTTTAAGACTTTGGAAGTACTTTTAATTCCAAAGTCGACTTTGCATATAACCTTAGATTAAAAGCAGCCAGCAAGGCAGGTCTGCCTTTAAAATGACACTGGGCACCTCAGTAGTGCACCTTTGAGGGTACTACCTATGCCGGGGTCTCTAAACCTACATGCCCTACCGTTTACTAGGGACTTATAGGTAGGTTGACATAGCCAACTATAATTAGCCTAATTTGCTTATTTTTTTTATACAGAGCACAGGCCCTGGGATGGTTAGCAGTGCCTAGGGCACCATCAGAGTCATGAAAACACCAGCAAAAAGTGAAATATGGGGGCAAATAGTTAGGAGCCCTCTGCAATCAGCCCTGTTTTCTCACAAGCTATGTGTAACACAGTGTAGAGGTGTGTCAAACAGTAGAGTTGAGTGTTGTGCAGTAGAGTGTTATTGACTTGAGTGTCATGAAATGGAGTGTGGTAGAGTGGAGTATCATCGAGTAGAGTGGCATAGAGTGCAGCAGAGAGTTATAGAGTGTAGTGGCATAGAGTGAAGTTCAGTGAGGTAAAGTGTCACATAGTTCAGTTTTGAGCGTAGAGTTGTGAAGTACAGTGGCACAGTATTTCACAGTACTGTGGAGTAGCACTATTTATGATAAAACAGCCCATCTTAGAGTACTGAATTATAGCTAGTGTCGTCTGGTTAGTGAACTGAAAAGAGTGTGTAACGAGGTCCACTTTTTATAATTATTTGAAGGAGGTGGATAAATTGTAAATGAAAGCTATGCCCTTTAAAGTTTATGTAGTTTAAACTTCGTTGTATAAAGAATGTAAATTTTCCTAACTATAACTAAGCATTAACCTTTGTTTTTTAATTGAATTTTGTTTAGAAATGGGGTCTTTGGTTGGCAGTCAGGTTACCCCCTGTCTAAGCAAGGACCCTCACTCTAGTCAGGGTAAAGGAGAATCACACTCAGTTAACCACGCTCATCCCCTTGGTAGCTTGGCATGAGCAGGCAGGCTTAACTTCAGAAGCAATGTGTGGAGTATGTGTACCAACACACACAGCAATACAGTCAAAACACTACAAAATGGACACCACAACTGTTTAGTAAAATAGGTAATATTTATCTAAATCAAACAAGACCAAAACGACAAAAATCCAACATGCACAAGTTAAGTTATGATTTTTTGAAAGAATAAGGGGGTCATTACAACCCTTGCGGCTGGTGTTAAAGCGGCAGTAATACCGCAAACAGGCCGGCGGAGAACAAAAGGGAATCATGACCCTGGCGGAAACTTCCAACAAAGACAGCCACTTTAACACACCGCCCGCCACGGCGGTACAGACAAGCAGCGCGGCGGTCACCGCCAACAGACAGGCGGAAGACAATGTACCGCCCATAGTATCACAACCCGCCAATCCGCCACCTTTTCCGGGGCGGATTCACCGTGGATAAAAACACGGCGGAAACAGTTTCTGCAATGTGAAAACGCTCACCTGAACACATCCCACGAGGAAGGAGGACACCATGGAGCCGGAATTACAAATCCTACCGGCCCTTGTATTCCTACTCATCTACGAAGACCAACGCCGGCGCCGGCGAAGACAACGGTGAGTACTGCACCTACGACATAGGGGAGGCAAAAGTCAGGGGGACACACACGCAACACCCCCACCCCCACCCTTGCATATTACAACACACACACCAATGCATGTAGAAACATCACAGTAGCAACCCACAACCCCCCCCGGAAGAATGCAAAGACAAAACGAAATCAGTTCAAACATTGTAATGTATCAATATACATGTCTCAAATATATACAGATATATTATAAAATCATTCAAAAGTATATACATTACGAGAAGTAGTGCAGATATGCACATATCAATGTCCGTGCACCACTAGTCCAAAAATGCTTGCGCGAGGCCCACACAAGATACCTGTCCACAAACGGAGAGAACACTGCCGGGGCATCAGAGAGAAATACAACAGGCACCTCAGGGGAAGGGAAGGGGGGGCACCTCAGCTGGATGAGTGCAAAGCCAGATACACGACGGGGCTCCGTTCCCATTGATATATCCTGGGTAGTGCAAAGCCACAGTCTCTCAAGTCTCTACAGTGGGTGGGTTGCCCACTGCTTTATCCTGGGGAGTGCAAAGCCACTGTCTCTCAAGTGGATAACAGTCTCCACTGGTTCTGGAGGGGGAATGGTGCCCAGACTGGATTAGTCTCCCCGTGACAGTTCCTGTCCCGTCACTGTCCCAGCTGCACATGGGATAATGATGCTTGATGTGGCGGTCTTTTCCTTTTCAGCGGTGCATGCCCTGTTCAGCGGTGCTTGCCCTGTTCAGCGGTGCTTTGCCATGGCGGTTCTGGACTGTTCAGCAGTGCTTTGCCATGGCGGTCTCTAGACTGTTCAGCGGTGCTTTGCCATGGCGGTTCTGGACTGTTCAGCGGTGCTTTGCCATGGCGGTCTCTGGACTGTTCAGTGGTGCTTTGCCATGGCGGTTCTGGACTGTTCAGCGGTGCTTTGCCATGGCGGTCTCTGGACTGTTCAGCGGTGCTTTGCCATGTTGGTTCTGGACTGTTCAGCGGTGCTTTGCCATAGCGGTCTCTGGACTGTTCAGTGGTGCTTTGCCATGGCGGTTCTGGACTGTTCAGCGGTGCTTTGCCATGGCGGTTCTGGACTGTTCAGCGGTGCTTTGTCATGGCGGTCTCTGGACTGTTCAGCGGTGCTTTGCCATGGCGGTTCTGGACTGTTCAGCGGTGCTGTGCCATGGCGGTCCTGGACTGTTCAGCGGTGCTTTGCCATGGCGGTCTCTGGACTGGGCATTGGTGTGTGGCATGACGTTCTCTGGACTGGGCGTTGGTGTGTGGCATGACGTTCTCTGGGCTGGGCATTGGTGTGTGGCATGATGTTCTCTGGACTGGGCATTGGTGTGTGGCATGACGGTCCCTCATTGCCCAGCGGGGCTGTGGTTGCCGGGGCCCTCCTGGGCAATGACTCTGGCGGTGCTCTCCTGACCAGTGACGATACTTGGGCCCTCCTGGGCAATGACTCTGGCGGTGGTCTCCTGACCAGTGACGATTCTCGGGCCCTCCTGGGCAATGACTCTGGCGGTGGTCTCCTGACCAGTGACGATACTCGGGCCCTCCTGGACAATGACTCTGGCGGTGGTCTCCTGACCAGTGACGATACTCATGCCCTCCTGGGTAATGACTCTGGCGGTGGTCTCCTGACCAGTGACGATACTCGGGCCCTCCTGGACAATGACTCTGGCGGTGGTCTCCTGACCAGTGACGATACTCGGGCCCTCATGGGCAATGACTCTGGCGGTGGTCTCCTGACCAGTGATGATACTCGTGCCCTCCTGGGTAATGACTCTGGCGGTGGTCTCCTGACCAGTGACGATACTTGGGCCCTCCTGGGCACTGACTCTGGCGGTGGTCTCCTGACCAGTGACGATACTCGTGCCCTCCTGGTCAAGGCCAGGCTGCCAGAGGCTAGCCAATCAGAGAAGGGCACTACAGAGCTGAAGCTGGCAATACTCAGGTAGATTTTCAAAACTCTTTACCTGAACTACTTATATTAAATCCACCAATTGTAAGTTGTGGTGTTTATTATAACAATAGATTTGATACCAAACTCAAGGTATCTGACACTTAAGGGGACTCTGTTAATTAAAATAAAGTCTCCCCATAATACCCTATGGAGGCCGTTCACTACAGTGAGGGAAAACTAAATTTGGCTGTTTTTCCTTACCAGGGCTTATAAAACAATTTTTATAAGGTCCCTGCTTATAGTTACATGGCACTCAGCCCTGGGGGCACATAGGGCACACCTTAGGAGTGACATATATGTACAAATAAGGTAGTTTAAGACTTTGGAAGTACTTTTAATTCCAAAGTCGACTTTGCATATAACCTTAGATTAAAAGCAGCCAGCAAGGCAGGTCTGCCTTTAAAATGACACTGGGCACCTCAGTAGTGCACCTTTGAGGGTACTACCTATGCCGGGGTCCCTAAACCTACATGCCGTACCGTTTACTAGGGACTTATAGGTAGGTTGACATAGCCAACTATAATTAGCCTAATTTGCATACTTATTTTATACAGAGCACAGGCCCTGGGACTGGTTAGCAGTACCTAGGGCACCATCAGAGTCTTGAAAACACCAGCAAAAAGTGAAATATGGGGGCAAATAGTTAGGGGCCCTCTGCAATCAGCCCTGTTTTCTCACAAGCTATGTGTAACACAGTGTAGAGGTGTGTCAAACAGTAGAGTTGAGTGTTGTGCAGTAGAGTGTTATTGACTTGAGTGTCATGAAATGGAGTGTGGTAGAGTGGAGTATCATCGAGTAGAGTGGCATAGAGTGCAGCAGAGAGTTATAGAGTGTAGTGGCATAGAGTGAAGTTCAGTGAGGTAAAGTGTCACGTAGTTCAGTTTTGAGCGTAGAGTTGTGAAGTACAGTGGCACAGTATTTCACAGTACTGTGGAGTAGCACTATTTATGATAAAACAGCCCATCTTAGAGTACTGAATTATAGCTAGTGTCGTCTGGTTAGTGAACTGAAAAGAGTGTGTAACGAGGTCCACTTTTTATAATTATTTGAAGGAGGTGGATAAATTGTAAATGAAAGCTATACCCTTTAAAGTTTATGTAGTTTAAACTTCGTTGTATAAAGAATGTAAATTTTCCTAACTATAACTAAGCATTAACCTTTGTTTTTTAATTGAATTTTGTTTAGAAATGGGGTCTTTGGTTGGCAGTCAGGTTACCCCCTGTCTAAGCAAGGACCCTCACTCTAGTCAGGGTAAAGGAGAATCACACTCAGTTAACCACGCTCACCCCCTTGGTAGCTTGGCATGAGCAGGCAGGCTTAACTTCAGAAGCAATGTGTAGAGTATGTGTACCAACACACACAGTAATACAGTCAAAACACTACAAAATGGACACCACAACTGTTTAGAAAAATAGGTAATATTTATCTAAATCAAACAAGACCAAAATGACAAAAATCCAACATGCACAAGTTAAGTTATGATTTTTTGAAAGAATAAGGGGGTCATTACAACCCTTGCGGTCGGTGTTAAAGCGGCAGTAATACCGCAAACAGGCCGGCGGAGAAAAAAAGGGAATCATGACCCTGGCGGAAACTGCCAACAAAGACAGCCACTTTAACACACCGCCCGCCACGGCGGTACAGACAAGCAGCGCGGCGGTCACCGCCAACAGACAGGCGGAAGACAATGTACCGCCCATAGTATCACAACCCGCCAATCCGACACCTTTTCCGGGGCGGATTCAGCGTGGATAAAAACACGGCGGAAACAGTTTCTGCAATGTGAAAAAGCTCACCTGAACACATCCCACGAGGAAGGAGGACACCATGGAGCCGGAATTACAAATCCTACCGGCCCTTGTATTCCTACTCATCTACGAAGACCAGCGCCGGCGAAGACAACGGTGAGTACTGCACCTACGACATAGGGGAGGCAAAAGTCAGGGGGACACACACGCAACACCCCCACCCCCACCCTTGCATATTACAACACACACACCAATGCATGTAGAAACATCACAGTAGCAACCCACAACCCCCCCGGAAGAATGCAAAGACAAAACGAAATCAGTTCAAACATTGTAATGTATCAATATACATGTCTCAAATATATACAGATATATTATAAAATCATTCAAAAGTATATACATTACGAGAAGTAGTGCAGATATGCACATATCAATGTCCGTGCACCACTAGTCCAAAAATGCTTGCGCGAGGCCCACACAAGATACCTGTCCACAAACGGAGAGAACACTGCCGGGGCATCAGAGAGAAATACAACAGGCACCTCAGGGGAAAGGGAAGGGGGGGCACCTCAGCTGGATGATTGCAAAGCCAGATACACGACGGGGCTCCGTGCCCATTGATATATCCTGGGTAGTGCAAAGCCACAGTCTCTCAAGTCTCTACAGTGGGTGGGTTGCCCACTTCTTTATCCTGGGGAGTGCAAAGCCACTGTCTCTCAAGTGGATAACAGTCTCCACTGGTTCTGGAGGGGGAGTGGTGCCCAGACTGGATTAGTCTCCCCGTGACAGTTCCTGTCCCGTCACTGTCCCAGCTGCACATGGGATAATGATGCTTGATGTGGCGGTCTTTTCCTTCTTCAGCGGTGCATGCCCTGTTCAGCGGTGCTTGCCCTGTTCAGCGGTGCTTTGCAATGGCGGTCTCTGGACTGTTCAGCGGTGCTTTGCCATGGCGGTTCTGGACTGTTCAGCGGTGCTTTGCCATGGCGGTTCTGGACTGTTCAGCAGTGCTTTGCCATGGCGGTCTCTAGACTGTTCAGCGGTGCTTTGCCATGGCGGTTCTGGACTGTTCAGCGGTGCTTTACCATGGTGGTCTCTGGACTGTTCAGTGGTGCTTTGCCATGCGGTTCTGGACTGTTCAGCGGTGCTTTGCCATGGCGGTCTCTGGACTGTTCAGCGGTGCTTTGCCATGTTGGTTCTGGACTGTTCAGCGGTGCTTTGCCATAGCGGTCTCTGGACTGTTCAGCGGTGCTTTGCCATGGCGGTTCTGGACTGTTCAGCGGTGCTTTGCCATGGCGGTTCTGGACTGTTCAGCGGTGCTTTGTCATGGCGGTCTCTGGACTGTTCAGCGGTGCTTTGCCATGGCGGTTCTGGACTGTTCAGCGGTGCTGTGCCATGGCGGTCCTGGACTGTTCAGCGGTGCTTTGCCATGGCGGTCTCTGGACTGGGCATTGGTGTGTGGCATGACGTTCTCTGGACTGGGCATTGGTGTGTGGCATGACGTTCTCTGGACTGGGCATTGGTGTGTGGCATGATGTTCTCTGGACTGGGCATTGGTGTGTGGCATGACGGTCCCTCATTGCCCAGCGGGGCTGTGGTTGCCGGGGCCCTCCTGGGCAATGACTCTGGCGGTGCTCTCCTGACCAGTGACGATACTTGGGCCCTCCAGGGCAATGACTCTGGCGGTGGTCTCCTGACCACTGACGATTCTCGGGCCCTCCTGGGCAATGACTCTGGCGGTGGTCTCCTGACCAGTGACGATACTCGGGCCCTCCTGGACAATGACTCTGGCGGTGGTCTCCTGACCAGTGACGATACTCGGGCCCTCCTGGGCAATGATTCTGGCGGTGGTCTCCTGACCAGTGACGATACTCATGCCCTCCTGGGTAATGACTCTGGCGGTGGTCTCCTGACCAGTGACGATACTTGGGCCCTCCTGGGCACTGACTCTGGCGGTGGTCTCCTGACCAGTGACGATACTCATGCCCTCCTGGGCAATGACTCTGGCGGTGGTCTCCTGGCTAGTGACGATACTTGGGCCCTCCTGGGCAATGACTCCGGCGGTGGCGGTGGTCTCCTGACCAGTGACGATACTTGGGCCCTCCTGGACAATGACTCTGGCGGTGGTCTCCTGACCAGTGACGATACTCGGGCCCTCCTGGGCAATGATTCTGGCGGTGGTCTCCTGACCAGTGACGATACTCGGGCCCTCCTGGACAATGATTCTGGCGGTGGTCTCCTGACCAGTGACGATACTCGGGCCCTCCTGGACAATGACTCTGGCGGTGGTCTCCTGACCAGTGACGATACTCGGGCCCTCATCGGCAATGACTCTGGCGGTGGTCTCCTGACCAGTGATGATACTCGTGCCCTCCTGGGTAATGACTCTGGCGGTGGTCTCCTGACCAGTGACGATACTCGTGCCCTCCTGGGCACTGACTCTGGCGGTGGTCTCCTGACCAGTGACGATACTCGTGCCCTCCTGGGCAATGACTCTGGCGGTGGTCTCCTGACCAGTGACGATACTTGGGCCCTCCTGGGCACTGACTCTGGCGGTGGCCTCCTGACCAGTGACGATACTTGGGCCCTCCTGGGCGCTGACTCCGGCGGTGGCCGTGGTCTCCTGACCAGTGACGATACTTGGGCCCTCCTGGGCACTGACTCCGGCGGTGGCGGTGGTCTCCTGACCAGTGACGATACTTGGGCCCTCCTGGGCACTGACTCCGGCGGTGGTCTCCTGACCAGTGACGACGGTGCTGGCAGTGGCGTCCCGGCCACCGGGAAAGATGCCGCCCTTCTCCGCTGTGATGCTCACACAAGGCTGTGCAGACCTCTTCTGGCCCTTCCTCACCTTTGGAGGAGTCACAGCTGACTCTGCAATCCCCCTGGGACCCCTGTGAGTTGTTTTGCCTCCAGGAGTCTTCACACGGTCCCGTCGGCCACTTTCCAACTTCAGAGCCTTTACAGGGGGTGGACTGGCAGTGCCTTGGCTCCGTGTCACACTGCCTGCCCAGGTGGCCGGTGCACTCCACACACCTTGAACACGCACCACTGGTACTGGAGGCTTTTTGGCTGAGGCGCTACGACGGGACTGATGAATTGGAGGGGGGTGGGGGCAAAAAGGTCAACTTTGCAGAGGGACAGTTTCTGATGAACACTGGGATGGGTAGCTGGAGGGGGACTGGAGGCTGTCGTGAGGTGGATGGATGTTGGGTGTGTGGGTGCCCGCGTTTGTGTACTTTGGGAGAGGGCGTCACAGACACACTGGGAGAGGACACAGGGGATGTGTAAATGGGAGTGGAGGTGGTGATTGCAGGTGAGCGGGTGTGGTGCTGGGTGTTCTGGTGCGAGTCCTGGTGCCTGTAGATGTAGTGCATGCAGGTGAGAGTGTAGACGACACTGGGAGGGAGGAGGGAGACGATGAGGAGGGGGACACAGTGGAGGCAGTGGATGTTGCTGTGTCCGTATGTGTGTGATGCTTGTGTGAGTGCCTGTGGGATGTGTGGTGTCTATGTTTGCCTGAGCTACTTTTGTGTGTTGAGGTGTGTGCATGCTGATCTGATGGTGTGCTTGGGATGGGCTGGGTTACAGGGGATTGGGTCTGGGTGGAGGAGGTTGGAAGGGGGAGGCTAGACACAGGGACAATGGCTGCCATCATTGCTGAGGCCAGAGATTGCAGGGTTCACTGAAGGACAGCCTGACCAGAATGAATGCCCTCCAGGAATGCATTACCGTGTTGCAACTCCCTTTCTACACCCTGGATGGCATTCACAATGGTAGACTGCCCAACAGTGAGTGACCTGAGGAGGTCAATGGCCTCCTCACTGAGGGTAGCAGGGGTGACTGGGGCAGAGCCTGAGGTGCCTGGGGCGAAGGTGATGCCCACCCTCCTGGGAGAGCGGGCACGGGGCGAACGCTGAGGGGCTGCTGGGAGGGCGGTGCTGGTAGGGGAGGTGGCGGCTGTACCTGTAGAAGTGGGGCGCCCAGATGGTGCCACCACCACAATGGAGCTACCATCGGCGGACGAGTCCGTGTCGCTGGTTGGTGATCCGGTGGCCGATGTGAAGCTCCCCTCGCCCTCCGTCCCACTGGTGCATTCTGAGTCCGTGGTGTGGCCCTCCATGGCCATGTGGGATGCAGCTCCCTCGTGCTCCGGTGCCACTGTACCTCCGCCTGATGATGCTGATGCACAAAAGAACAGGGAAAGCACAAAAAGGGGGGGGGAAGACAGAAGAAAGACAGGTTGAGTGCATGGCATACCGCTACCGTTGGCGGACCATACAGACACAGCAGCCCCCTGCACTACGCTGTGCTCCTGGCCTCTACAGATGCAATTTCTGGGATCTGGCCTACATGGCTATGGTGGACATCTGCACACATGGATGGCACAGGGGCATGTATACCTGTACTTGGCACTTTACTGCGGTGGGGTAGAGTGCCACATGGCCTGCATTACGGAGGGGCCTAGCCTACGTATTTCTGCCTGGCCTAGGTACACCCACAGCCCTCCTCCCTCAGCCAGCCCCTCCACTGCGCGCCAAGTACTCAGAATGAGGTTGTACTCACCCCCTTGTGTCTGCTGTGATGCCCTCAAGCACCCATCCAACTCAGGGTAGGCCACCGCCAGGATCCGGAACATCAGGGGGGTCATGGTGCGACGGGCACCCCTCCCACGTTGGGAGGCCATCCCCAGCTGAGCCTCCGTCGTCTTCTTGCTCCAGCGGCGAATGTCCTCCCATCTTTTCCGGCAGTGGGTGCCCGTCTCAGGTGGACCCCCAGGGTCCGAACGTCCTTGGCGATTACACGCCAAATGTCCTTCTTCTAGTGGGTGCTGACCTACATGACATGTACAGGGGAAGAAGAGAAGTCATTACCAACTGCACCGTCGATGTGAGTGTCCCCCCTCCCTACCCTAGCCATGTTGCACATTCATTCACATGCATTAATGTACCCTGAACTCTGCCCCCTTCCCTCTTACAACCAGACCTCTCCACCCAGGCCTAGCCCATACAACGTGCCACCTGTGCACTAAACTGTTGGCCTGGAGGACCGTAGAGTAGCGTGTACTGGGGGAGGACCCCGTCTACTAGTTTCTCCAACTCATGAGCAGTGAAGGCAGGGGCCCTTTCCCCTGACGCAGCAGCCATTGTCGCTTCCAGACCGAAGTCACAGCAGCACTTGCAGTGTAGGTCCTCTCCTGTCGAAGATCCTATTATCTAGTGATTGAACAGATAGAAAATGGTGGTGACGTCTGCGGCGGTGACGTCCACGGTGGTGCGTATCATCACCGGCGGCGCACTTGTTCATTGGCTCCTGGGACCCATAGGGTCCAATGTTAACCAATGCAGCATTGCGCCGCGGTCTACGACCGCCTACCGCGACGGTGTGCAACGGCAACGCAGTTACCCCACAATCCCATTGTCCCAGTTTGAGGTCAGGCAGCCGCCATTTCAGGGGCCCACATGGCTTCATTTACTTCTGCGTCACACATAGCTAGGCCATCACTCAACACACATACAGTAAGGGTTTTGTGTCGTGTTCTGTGTAACTGTGGGTACATACCTGGAAAAAAGTTGACTCTGTGGTAGCTGTTGTCCTTCCTAGGCACCGTCATTTGGGACAATTGAGAAGATGGTGGAATCCTCCGGTGTACCGACCGCTGGTGGACCTGTTGACAATGGAGGAGCGACATTTAATCGTCACCTACAGGTTTGACCGTGCCACTATCCATGAACTATGTACCCAGTTGGAGCCAGACCTGATGTCACCAATCCGCCATCCCACTGGAATCCCCCCTGATGTGCAGGTGCTGTCAGTGCTCCATTTCCTTGCAAGTGGGTCTTTTCAGACAACAGTGGCCATGGCATCAGGGATGTCCCAGCCTATGTTTTCCAACATGCTGTCCAGAGTGTTGTCTTCCCTGCTGAAACACGTAAGGAGATACATCATTTTCCCTGAGGTGGAAGATCTGGCTACAGTGAAAGGTGACTTCTATGCCCTTGGGCATATCCCCAACATCATAGGTGCTATTGATGGTCCTCCCCCCACAGAAGTAAACAGGTGTACAGGAACCAGAAGAGTTATAATTCCATGAATGTACGGATGGTATGTTTGGCAGACCAGTACATCTCTCAGTTAAATGCTATGTTTCCTGGCTCAGTGCATGACGCCTACATCCTGCGGAACAGCAGCATCCCTGATATGATGGGTCAACTCCAGAGGCACCGTGTGTGGCTATTAGGAGACTCTGGTTACCCCAACCTGTCCTGGCTATTGACCCCTGTGAGGAATCCCAGGACCAGGGCAGAGAAACGGTACAATGAGGCTCATGGGCAGAGTAGGAGGGTGATCAAACGCACCTTCGGCCTCCTGAAGGCCAGGTTCAGGTGCCTCCATATGACAGGTGGTTCCCTATTCTACTCACCGAAGAAGGTGTGCCAGATCATCATCGCCTGCTCTATCCTTCACAATCTTGCATTGCGACGCCAGGTGCCTTTTCTGCAGGAGGATGGTCCAGATGACGGTGTTGTGGCAGCTGTGGAGCCTGTGGACAGTGATGAGGAGGTAGCTGAGGAAGAAGACAACAACAACAGGGAGTTAGTCATACAGCAATATTTCCAGTGACACAGGTGAGAACATTTCCATTTTTACCATTACATTCACTCTCACACGTCTTCCTCTATCCTGTGTGTAATTTCATAGGATTATTTGGTAACTGAGTTGTTCCTTTCCATTACGGTTTCACAGGTGTGCTTACCAACGTGTGTCATCTGCATGCATCCTTCAAGGACTTGTGATGTGTGACATAGGTATGTTGCCTTTACAACTAGAAACGCATTTTGACACTGTCATTGATAATACATTTTACCAAATCATAGACTGACTCAACATTGTTTTGTGGTTCAAGGGTGTTTATTTAAGTGCTCAAAAATGGAGGGGGGTTGTAAAATGGTGATGGCTGATGGTGGAGGAATGTCCATGGCAGAGTCCAGTCTATTAGTCTCACAGGTGCACTGCCCATATGTGCATAGGAAGTGGAGCTGGGGCAGTTTAAGTATGGACAGGGTAACAAAGCGGGACAGTGGGAGGACAATCAGGGTGGTCTCATTTCCTGGCGGGGGTCTTGCCATCTTGCTCTGTCCTGTTCCTGGATCTCAGGGACCGCTTGCGTGGTGGTTGTCCGTCTGCAGGGGGTGGGGTGCTGGTGTGGTGGTCCTGTGGCGGGGCGTCCTGTCCACTGGCGCCGGCGGAGATGGTGGGCAGTTCATCGTCCATGCTAGTGTCTGGGGCCCCTTGGAGTGCCACGGTGTCCCTCAAGGTCTGCTGTATGTCCTTCAGCACCCCTACGATGGTGCCCAAGGCGGAGCTGATGGTCCTGAGCTCCTCCCTGAACCCCAAATACTGGTCCTCCTGCAGGCGCAGGGTCTCCTGAAACTTGACCAGGACCGTCACCATCGTCTCCTGGGAGTGGTGGTATGCTCCCAAGATGGAGGAGAGGGCCTCGTGGAGAGTGGGTTCCCTTGGCCTGTCCGCCCCATGTTGCACAGCAGCCCTCCCAGTTCCCCTGTGTTCCTGTGCCTCCGTCCCCTGGACCGTGTGCCCACTACCACTGCCCCCAGGTCCCTGTTGTTGTTGGGGTGGTGGGTTAACCTGGGTTCCCTGTAGTGGTGGACACACAGCTGATTGACCTGTCCTGGGTACGGAGGTTTGGGCCCGCTGGGTGGGTGCTGTGCTGGTGTTACCAGAGGGTGGAAGGTCAGTGTTGGGCTGTGCCTGTGCATGGGGAACCGACAGTCCCGAGGCTCACGATGGTCCGGGCTGGTCATCAGGATCCAGTAGGGCAGAGCTGCTATCGTCACTGTGGGTGTAATGGAGTTGTCTGGACCCTCCGGTGTGGTGACGGTCCATCGTGATCCTGCAGGGGCATAAGAGCATGATTATTGCATGTGTGTGTGTCATGGTGTGCAATGGGTGGGTGTGTGTGTACCCCAGTGCAAGCATTCCTGTGTGGGGGCTTGTGTGATGATGGTTAGGGGTTGTTATGGGTATGTGCAGTGAGCATGCTTTAGTGATGGGTGTCCATGCTTAGTTGTGTCATGCAGGGCTTGGTGTTGGGATGTGTGGTTTGTGTTATTAGTACCTTAGTGAGGAGTTGGAGTGATAGGGGAGGGGGTGAGGGTGGGGGTGTGTGATAGCATGCAGGTAGGGTGGGGGATATGATAGTTAAGATTTGACTTACCAGTGTCCATTCCTCCACTGACTCCTCCGAGGCCCTCTGGATGCATGATGGTCAAGACTTGCTCCTCCCATGTTGTTAGTTGTAGGGGAAGAGGTGGGGGTCCGCCTCCAGTCCGCTGAACCGCAATGTTGTGCCTGGAGACCGCTGAACGCACCTTCCCCCGTAGGTTGTTCCACCTCTTCCTGATGTCCTCCCGATTTCTTGGATGCTGTCCCACAGCGTTGACCCTGTCCACGATTCTGCGCCATAGCTCCATCTTCCTGGCTATGGATGTGTGCTGCACCTGTGAGCCAAATAGCTGTGGCTCTACCCATAGGATTTCCTCCACCATGACCCGGAGCGCCTCCTCTGAAAAGCGGGGGTGTCTTTGGCGTGACATGGGGTGGTGTGTGTGATGTGGGGGGCGGCGTCAGTGTTGATGTGTAGTGGTGTGTGGTGTTTTGTGCGTGGATGTTGTGTGGGTGATGGTGTTGTGTGCCTCTGTGTGGTGGGATTGTCTATTCTGTGCTGTCTCTCTGGCCTTCGTGACTAATTTTTGGTGGTAGGTGTTTGTCGGTGATGTGGGTGTGTGTTTTATATTGTGTTGGGTGTGTGGGAGTGGTGTTTGTATGTGTATCAGGTGTGTGTATTTTGAATTGTCCAATGTGGCGGTGTTTTGGAGATGTGTGTGTATTTTGAGCGTGGCGGTGTGTACCGCCAATGGAATACCGCGGTTGAAAGACCGCCGCGGGAATTCGTGGGTCGTAATAGCATGGGTGTGTTTCTGTTGGCGTGGAGGTGGAGGATTGTTTTTGCAAGTTTAACACTGACCTTTGGTGTGGCGGACTTGTGTGGGTGTCTGTATTTCGGCGGATTCCGAGATGTGTGTCATAATAGCTGTGGCAGAATTCCGCAGCCGCGGCGGTGTATTGGCGGTCTTCTGCACGGCGGTAAGCGGCTTTTACCGCCAATGTTGTAATGACCCCCTAAGAGTCTTAGGGCCTCATTATGACCCTAGAGGTCACCAGACCACAGGGTCACGGTTGCCGCTGGACCGCCGCCAAAGTGGCGTCCGACTGCAACGTTATGACCATGGCAGAGTCGCCACGGTCCAACCGCCGACACTGCCAGGCTGCCGCTAGCCTGCAGCCTGGCGGTCCTGGCGGTTGTAATCCGGTTACGAGTCCACATCCGCCAGCCTGTCCAAGGTGATTTACACCACCATGGAAAGGTTGGCAGAATGGAGGACTAGGAGGCCTCTGGGGGCCCCTGCACTACCCATGGATTTGGCATGAGCAGTGGAGGGACACCCATGCACAGCCCTGTGGTGCAATTCACTGCCTGAATTACTGGCAGTGGAATGCGTGACGGGTGCTGCTGCAACCGCCGCACCACCACATTGCACCCAGCTCCATTAGGAGTCAGCTGCAATGTTAATGCCCTGTTTACTGCAGGACCGTTGGGTTGAAACTCCCGTCTGTGAACAGCTCATTGGACCGCGGGGTTCAGGCCGCACAGGTGGTCTGATGGCGGGAAGAGTTTGGCGGGCGGCGGACTCATAATGAGGTCCTTAATCCTTAGAAAACAGTGAGAATGCTGTTGTTACATAAAGTACCAGGTTGGTGTAAAAAATAAAGCGGCACAGGCAAGCGTGAGTCGGAAAAGTCAGCAATGCATCGATTCCTTACTCGTAAGTGAGGCCGTGCGTCATTTTCTTCTCTGGTCGGGTCGGCGATGCATCGTTTTTCTCCTTGGCAAGAGAGTGATGCTTCAATTTCCAGACAGAGCACCTCCGATCCGCGCAGTGTCAAGTTGAGTTGGACACCCATGTCCGATGCGTGGAAAATCTGGTCATACGTTATCAGAAAGCCATGCTGCATGGGATTTGTGTCGTTATTAGCCTCCATAAGCAGGTGTTGCACATTGTTTCTCCATACACGATAGGTCGATCTCCCAGCCGCGATACAGGCGCAGCATCAATTTCAGCTGCGAAACATTTGCGTGTCGTCTATCAGCTGCGTTGCGGAAGGTGCATTGTAAATTTCCCCACTTGGCATTCTGTGGGAGGATTTTCAGTTCTTGTCTGCCAACTTAACCTTTCAAGGGCACCACTTGGCAGGGCAGGAGTCTCAGCAGAGAGTCTAGGTGCTGGGAGGAGAAGTCTTTGATGGCCTTAAGACTTCAACAACAGGAGTTAAGCTCACCTCAAGCCCTTGGAGATTCTTCTTAAGCAGGAATGCACAACACAGTCCAGTCTTTGTCTCCTTTCAAAGGCAGAAGCAGCAACTGCAGGATAGCCCAACAAAGCACAGTCCCAGGCAGGGGCAGCACTTCTCCTCAGCTCTTTAGCTCTTCTGCTCGGCAGAGGTTCTTCTTGATTCCAGAAGTGATCTAATTTCCAGGGGTTTGGGTCCACTACTTATATCCCTTTCTGCCTTTAAAGTCTCTCTTGTTTGTAAGATCCTGCCTTGCCCAGGTTAGGCTCAAGACACACACCAGTGGGTTGGAGACTGCGTGTGAGGGCAGGCACAGCCCTTGCAGGTGTGAGTGACCACTCCTTCCCTCCCTCTCAGCACAGATGGTTCATCAGGATATGCAGGCTACACTCCAGCTCCCTTTGTGTCACTGTCTAGAGGAGAGGTGCAAACAGCCCAACTGTCAAACTGACCCAGACAGGGAATCCACAAACAGGCAGAGTCACAGAATGGTTTAAGCAAGAAAATGCCTACTTTATAAAAGTGGCATTTTCAAACACACAGGGGGTCATTACAATCCTGGCGGACGGTGTTAAAGCTGCGGTAATACCGCAAAGAGGCTGGCGAAAAAAAAAAGGGAATTATGACCGTGGCGGAAACCGCCAACAAAGACAGCCATTTTAACACTCCGACCGCCACTGCGGTACAGACAAGCAGTGCGGCGGTCACCGCCAACAGACAGGAGGAAGACAAAGTACCGCCCACAGTATTACAACCCGCCAATCCGTCACCTTTTCCGGGGCGGATTCACCGTGGATAAAAACACGGTCGAAACAGCTTTTGCAATGGGAAAAGGCTCACCTTAACACACTCAACGAGGAAGGAGGACACCATGGAGCCCGAACTACAAATACTCCCTGCCCTTGTCTTTCTGATCGTCTACGAACACCAGCAACGGCGGCGCCAAAGACAACGGTGAGTACTGCACCTATGACATGGGGAGGGGGGAGACAAAAGTCAGGGGGACACACACGCAACACTCCCACCCCCACCCCTACCCTCGCACATTACAACACACACACCAATACATTTCCAAACATCACAGTAACAACCCACAACCCCCCAGGAAGAATGCAAAGACAAAAGGAAATCAGTTCAAACATTGTAATGTATCAAAATACAGTTACCAAATATATACAGATAAATATACACAATCAAAATATTATACATTACGAGAAGGAGTGCAGGTATGCACATATCAATGTCCGTGCACCACTGGGCCCAAAATGCATGGGCGAGGCCCACACTAGATACCTGTCCACAAACGGAGAGAACACTGCAGTGGCATCAGATAGAAATACAACAGGCACCTCAGGGGGAAGAGAAGGGGGGGACCTCAGCCGGATTACAGCACCACGCCAGATCCACAACGGGGCTCCATGTCCATTGATGTATCCTGGGGAGTGCAAAGCCACAGTCTCACAAGTCTCTACAGTGGGTGGTTTGCCCACTGTACCATCCTGGGGAGTGCAAAGCCACCGTCTCTCAAGTCTCTACAGTGGGTGGTTTGCCCACTGTACCATTCTGGGGAGTGCAAAGCCACAGTCTCTCAAGTCTCTATAGTGGGTGGGTTGCCCACTGCTGTATCCTGGGGAGTGCAAAGCCACAGTCTCTCAAGTCTCCACAGTGGGTGGTTTGCCCACTGTACCATCCTGGGGAGTGCAAATCCACAGTCTCTCAAGTCTCTACAGTGGGTGGTTTGCCCACTGTACCATCCTGGGGAGTGCAAAGCCACAGTCTCTCAAGTCTCTTCAGTGGGTGGGTTGCCCACTGCTGTATCCTGGGGAGTGCAAAGCCACAGTCTCTCAAGTCTATACAGTGGGTGGTTTGCCCACTGTACCATCCTGGGGAGTGCAAAGCCACAGTCTCTCAAGTCTCTTCAGTGGGTGGGTTGCCCACTGCTGCATCCTGGGGAGTGCAAAGCCACAGTGTCTCAAGTGGATAACAGTCACCACTGGTTCTGGAGGGGGACTGGTGCCCAGAGTGCTTCATCCTGTTAAGGACAGACGGAGTGGATGCATGTCTCCATTGGTTCTGGAGGGGGAATGGTGCCCAGACTGCATCAGGCTCCCCGTGACGGTTCCTGTTCCGTCACTGTCCCAGCTGCACATGGGATAACGATGCTTGATGTGGCGGTTTTTTCCCTGTCCAGTGGTGCTATGGCATGTCGGTCTTTGCCCTGTTGAGCGGTGCTTTGCCCTGTTCAGCGGTGCTTTGGCATGTCGGTCTTTGCCCTGTTGAGCGGTGCTCTGCCCTGTTCAGCGGTCTTCACCATGGCGGTCTTTTCCCTGTTCAGCGGTGCTTTGCCATGGCGGTCTCTGACCTGTTAAGCGGTGCTTTGCCCTGTTGAGCGGTGCTTTGCCCTGTTCAGCGGTCTTCACCATGGCGGTCTTTTCCCTGTTCCGCGGTGCTTTGCTATGGCGGTCTCTTACCTGTTCAGCAGTGCTTTGCCCTATTCAGCGGTCTTCACCATGGCGGTCTTTTCCCTGTTCAGCGGTGCTTTGCCATGGCGGTCTCTGACCTGTTCAGCGGTGCTTTGTCCTGTTCAGCGGTGCTTTGCCCTGTTCAGCGATCTTCACCATGGCGGTCTTTTCCCCGTTCAGCGGTGCTTTGCCATGGCGGTCTCTGCCCTGTTCAGCGGTGCTTTGCCCTGTTGAACGGTGCTTTGCCCTGTTCAGCGGTCTTCACCATGGCGGTCTTTTCCCTGTCCAGTGGTGCTATGGCATGTCGGTCTTTGCCCTGTTGAGCGGTGCTTTGCCCTGTTCATCGGTGCTTTGGCATGTCGGTCTTTGCCCTGTTGAGCGGTGCTCTGCCCTGTTCAGCGGTCTTCACCATGGCGGTCTTTTCCCTGTTCAGCGGTGCTTTGCCATGGCGGTCTCTGACCTGTTAAGCGGTGCTTTGCCCTGTTGAGCGGTGCTTTGCCCTGTTCAGCGGTCTTCACCATGTCGGTCTTTTCCCTGTTCCGCGGTGCTTTGCTATGGCGGTCTCTTACCTGTTCAGCAGTGCTTTGCCCTGTTCAGCGGTCTTCACCATGGCGGTCTTTTCCCTGTTCAGCGGTGCTTTGCCATGGCGGTCTCTGACCTGTTCAGCGGTGCTTTGCCCTGTTCAGCGGTGCGTTGCCCTGTTCAGCGGTCTTCACCATGGCGGTCTCTGACCTGTTCAGCGGTGCTTTGCCCTGTTCAGCGGTGCTTTGCCCTGTTCAGCGATCTTCACCATGGCGGTCTTTTCCCCGTTCAGCGGTGCTTTGCCATGGCGGTCTCTGCCCTGTTCAGCGGTGCTTTGCCCTGTTCAGCGGTGCTTTACCCCGTTCAGCAGTCTTCACCATGGCGGTCTCTGACCTGTTCAGCGGTGCTTTGCCCTGTTCAGCGGTGCTTTGCCCTGTTCAGCGATCTTCACCATGGCGGTCTTTTCTCTGTTCAGCGGTGCTTTGCCATGGCGGTCTCTGACCTGTTCAGCGGTGCTTTGCCCTGTTCAGCGGTGCTTTACCCTGTTCAGCGGTCTTCAGCATGGCGGTCTTTTCCCTGTTCAGCGGTGCTTTGCCATGGCGGTCTCTGACCTGTGCATTGGTGTGTGGCATGACGGTCCCTCATTGCCCAGCAGGGCTGTGGCTGCCGGGGCCCTCCTGGGCACTGACTCCGGCGGTGGTCACCTGACCAGTGACGATACTGCTGCCCTCCTGGGCACAGACTCCGGCGGTGGTCTCCTGACCAGTGACGATACTGCTGCCCTCCTGGGCACTGACTCCGGCAGTGGTCTCCTGACCAGTGACGATACTGCTGCCCTCCTGGGCACTGACTCCGGCGGTGGTCTCCTGACCAGTGATGATATTGCTGTCCTCCTGGGCACTGACTCCTGGGCACTGACTCTGGCGGTGGTCTCCTGACCAGTGACGATACTGCTGCCCTCCTGGGCAATGACTCCGGCGGTGGTCTCCTGACCAGTGACAATACTGCTGCCCTCCTGGGCAATGACTCTGGCGGTGGTCTCAGGACCAGTGACGACAGTGCTGGTGGTGCCGTCCCGGCCGCCGGGGAGGATGGCGCCCTTCTCCGCCGTGCTGCTCTTCCCAGACTGTGCAGACTTCCTCTGGCCCTTCACCACCTTTGGAGGAGTCACAGCTGACTCGGCATTCCCCCTGGGACCCTTGTGAGCAGGTTTTCCACCAGGAGTCTTCACCCTGTCCCTTCGGCCACTTTCCAACTTGAGGTGCTTTACAGGCGGTGGACTGGCAGTGCTTTGGCTCCGTGTCACACTGGCTGCCCTGGTGGCCGGTGCACTCCACACACCTTTGACACGCACCACTGGTACTGGACTTTTTTTGGCTGAGGTGCTACTACGGGACCTATCAATTGGAGGTGTGGGGGTGGGGGCAAAGAGGTCAACGTTGCTGAGGAAGAGTTGCTGACGAAGACTGGGATGGGTAGCTGGAGGGGGTCTGGGAGTGGAGGAAGAGGAGGTGGTTGTAGGAGGTGTAACTTTAGGTGATTTGGGTGCAGGTGCAGGTACTAGAGGCTGTCGTGAGGTGGATGGATGTTGGGAGCGTGAGTGGCCGCGTTTGTGTACTTTGGGAGAGAGCGTCACAGACACACTGGGAGTGGACACAGGGGACGTGTAAATGGTAGTGGGGGTGGTGAGTGCAGGTGAGCAGGGTGTGGTTCTGGGTGTTCTGGTGAGAGTCCTAGTGCCTGTAGATGTAGTGCATGCAGCTGAGAGTGTAGACGAGACTGGGAGGGAGGAGGGAGACGACGAGAAGAGGGACACAGTGGAGGCAGTGCATGTTGCTGTGTCTGTATGTGGGTGATGTTGTGTGAGTGCCTGTGGGTTGTGTGGTGCTTATGTTTGCCTGAGCTACTTGTGTTTGTTGAGGTGTATGCATGCTTGTCTGATGGTGTGCTTGGGATAGGCTGGGGTACAGGGGATTGGGTCTGGATGGAGGAAGTTGGAGGGGGGAGGCTAGACACAGGGACAATGGCTGCCATCAGTGCTGAAGCCAGAGATTGCAGGGTTCGATGCAGGGCAGCCTGACCAGAATGAATGCCCTCCAGGAATGCATTATCGTGTTGCAACTCCCTTTCTACACCCTGGATGGCATTCACAGTGGTAGACTGCCCAACAATGAGTGACCTGAGGAGGTCAATGGCCTCCTCACTGAGGGCAGCAGGGGTGACTGGGGCAGGGACTGAGGTGCCTGGGGCGAAGGTGATGCCCACCCTCCTGGGTGAGCGGGCACAGGGCAAACGCTGAGGGGCTGCTGGGAGGGCGGTGCTGGTAGGGGAGGTGGCGGCTGTACCTGTAGAAGTGGGGGGCACAGATGGTGCCGCCACCACAAGGGAGCTCCCATCGGCGGACGGGTCTGTGTCGCTGTTTGGTGATCCTGTGTCCGACGTGAAGCTCCCCTCACCCTCCGTCCCACTGGTGTATTCAGAGTCCGTGGTGTGGCCCTCCATGGCCATGTGGGATGCAGCTCCCTCGTGCTCTGGTGCCACTGTACGTCCGCCTGATGATGCTGATGCACAAAAGAACAGGGAGAGCACAAAAAGGGGAGGGGGGACGACAGAAGAAAGACAGGTTGAGTGCATGGCTTATCGCTACCGTTGGTGGACAATACAGACACAGCAGCCCCCTGCACTACGCCGTGCTCTTGGCCTCTACAGTTGCAATTCCTGGGATCTGACAGGGACATGTATACCTGTACTTGGCACTCTACTGAGGTGGGGTTGAGTGGCACATGGCCTGCATTATGGAGGGGCCTAGCCTACGTATCTCGCCCTGGCCTAGGTAACCCACAGCCCTCCTCCCCCACCCAGACGCCTCCACTGCGCGCAAAGTCCCCAGAATAAGAGTGTACTCACCCCCTTTTGTCTGCTGTGATGCCCTCAAGCGCCCATCCAACTCCGGGTAGGCCACCGCCAGGATCCGGAACATCAGGGGGGTCATGGTGCGACGGGCACCCCTCCCACGTTGGGAGGCCATCCCCATCTGAGCCTCCGCCGTCTTCTTGCTCCAGCGGCGAATGTCCTCCCATCTTTTCCGGCAGTGGGTGCCCCGTCTCTGGTGGACCCCCAGGGTCTGGACGTCCTTGGCGATGGCACGCAAAATGTCCTTCTTCTGGTGGGTGGTGACCTACATGACATGCACAGGGGAAGAAGAGAAGTCATTACCAATTGCACCATCGATGTGAGTGGCCCCCATACCTACCCTTGCCATGTGGAACATGCATTCACACTCCTTCATGTTCCCTGAACTCTGCCCCTTTCAAACTCACATCCAGCCCTCTCCACCCAGGCATAGCCCATACAACGTGCTCCCTGTGTACTTACCTGTTGGTCTGGAGGACCGTAGAGTAGAGTGTACTGGGGGAGGACCCCGTCGACTAGCATTTCCAACTCCTGAGCAGTGAAGGCAGGGGCCCTTTCCCCAGACGCAGCAGCCATTGTCTTTTCCAGACCGAGGTCACAGCAGCACTTGCAGTGTAGGTCCTCTCCTGTCGAAGATCAGGTATCAAGTGATTGAACAGATAGAAAATGGCGGTGACGTCCGTGGCGGTGACGTCCGTGGCGGTGCGTGTCATCACCGCTGGCGCACTTCATCATTGGCTTCTGGGACCCATATGGTCCAATGTTAACCAATGCAGCATTGCGCCGCGGTCTACGACCGCCTACTGCGACGGTGTACTACGCCAGCGCCGATACCTCACATCCCATTGTCCCAGTTTAGAGGTCAGGCAGCCGCCATTTCAGGGACCCACATGGCTTCATTTACTACTGCGTCACCCATACCTAGGCCTACACTCAACACACATACAGGAACTGTTTTGTGTTTTGTGTAGTGTTCTGTGTATCTGTGGGTACATACCTGGAAATTTATTGACTCTGTGGTCGCTGTTTTCCTTCCTAGGCACCGTCAGCTGGGACATTTGAGAAGATGGCGGAATCCTCCGGTGTACCGACCGCTGGTGGACCTGTTGACAATGGAGGAGCGACATTTCATCATCACCTACAGGTTTGACCGTGCCACTATCCAGGAACTATTTACCCAGTTGGAGCCAGACCTGATGTCACCAATCCGCCATCCCACTGGAATCCCCCCTGACGTGCAGGTGCTGTCAGTGCTCCATTTTCTTGCAAGTGGGTCTTTTCAGACAACAGTGGCCATGGCATCAGGGATGTCCCAGCCTATGTTTTCCAATGTGTTGTCCAGAGTGTTGTCTGCCCTGCTGAAACAGGTAATGAGCTACATCATTTTCCCCAAGGTGGAGGATTTGGCTACAGTCCAAGGTGACTTCTATGCCCTTGGACATATCCCCAACATCATAGGTGCTATTGATGGGACCCATGTAGCTCTGGTCCCCCCCCACAGGAGTGAACAGGTGTACAGGAACCGGAAGAGTTATCATTCTATGAATGTACAGATGGTATGTTTGGCAGACCAGTACATCTCCCAGGTAAATGCTATGTTCCCTGGCTCTGTGCATGACGCCTACATCCTGCGGAATAGCAGTATCCGGTGTGTGATGGGTCATCTCCAGAGGCACCCGGTGTGGCTATTATGGGATTCTGGTTACCCTAACCTGTCCTGGCTATTGACCCCAGTGAGGAATCCCAGGACCAGGGCAGAGGAACGCTACAATGAGGCCCATGGGCGGACTAGGAGGGTGATCGAACGGACCTTCGGCCTCCTGAAGGCCAGGTTCAGGTGCCTCCATATGACAGGTGGTTCCCTATTCTACTCACCAAGGAAGGTGTGCCAGATCATCATCGCCTGCTCGATGCTTCACAATCTTGCTTTGCAACGCCAGGTGCCTTTTCTGCAGGAGGATGGTCCAGATGGCGGTGTTGTGGCAGCTGTGGAGCCTGTGGAGCCTGTGATGAGGAGCTGAGGAGGAGGAAGCTGAGGAAGAAGACATAGACAACAGGGAGTCAGTCATACAGCAATATTTCCAGTGACACACAGGTGAGAACATTTTATTTTACTATCACATTCACTTTCACACTTCTACCTCTATCCTATCTGTCATTTATTAGCAGTATTTGGTAACTGAGTTGTACCTTTCCATTACGGTTTCACAGGTGTGGTTACCAACGTGTGTCATCTGCTTGCATCCTTCCTGGACTTGTGATGTGTGACATAGGTATGTTGGCTTTACAATTGAGAATGCATTTTGACACTGTCATTGATAATACAAATTTACCAAATCACAGACTGACTCCAGATTGTTTTGTGCTTCAAGGGTGTTTATTTAAGTGCTCAAAAATGGGGGGGAGTTGTAAAATGGTGATGGGGGACGGTGGAGGAATGTCCATGGCAGAGTCCAGTCTATTGGTCACACAGGTGCACTGCCCATATGGGCATAGGATGTGGAGCTGTCAGTTTCAGTATGGACAGGGTAACAAAGTGGGACAGTGGGATGACAATCAGGGTGGTCTCATTTCCTTGCAGGGGTCTTGCCATCTTATCTGTCCTGTTCCTGGATCTCAGGGACAGCTTGCGGGATAGTTCTTCATCTGCAGGGGGTGGGGTGCTGGTGTGGTTGTCCTGTGCCGGGGCGTCCTGTCCACTGGCGCCGGCGGAGGTGGTGGGCAGTTCATCGTCCAGGCTAGTGTCAGGGGCCCCTTGGAGTGCCACTGTGTCCCTCATGGTCTTTTGTATGTCCTTCAGCACCCCTACGATGGTGCCCAGGGCGGAGCTGATGGTTCTGAGCTCCTCCCTGAAGTCCAAATACTGTTCGTCCTGCAGGCGTTGGGCCTCCTGAAACTTGGCCAGGACCGTCGCCATCGTCTCCTGGGAGTGGTGGTATGGTCCCATGATGGAGGTGAGGGTCTCGTGGAGGGTGGGTTCCCTTGGCCTGTCCGCCCCCTGTCGCACAGCAGCCCTCCCAGTGCCCCCAGGTCCCTGTTGTTGTTGGGGTGGTGGGTTATCCTGGGTTCCCTTTAGTGGTGGACACACCTGCTGATTGACGTGTCCTGGGTACGGAGGAATGGGCCCGCTGAGTGGATGCTGTGCTGGTGTTACCAGAGGGTGGATGGTCAGTGTTGGGCTGTGCCTGTGCAAGAGGAACCGACTGTCCCGAGGCCCACGATGGTCCGGGCTGGTCTTCAGGATCCAGTAGGGCAGAGCTGCTGTTGTCACTGTGGGCCTCTTCTGTGGGTGGAGTGGAGATGTCTGGACCCTCCTGTGTGGTGACGTTGGGAAGTGGTCCTGCAGGGGTATAAGAGCATGATTATTGCATGTGTGTGTGTAATGGTGTGCAATGGGTGTTTGTGCGTGTACCCCAGTGCAAGCATTCCTGTGTGTGGGTTTGTGTGATGATGGTTAGGGGGTTGTTATGGGTATGTACAGTGAGCATGCTTTAGTGATGGGTGTCCATGCTTAGTTGTGTCATGCAGGGCTTGGTGTTGGGATGGGTGGTTTGTGTTATTAGTACATTAGTGAGGAGTTGTAGTGATAGGGGAGGGGGTGAGGGTGGGGGTGTGTGATAGCATGCAGGTAGGGTGGGGGATATGATAGTTAAGATTTGACTTACCAGTGTCCATTCCTCCACCGACTCCTCCGAGGTCCTCAGGATGCATGATGGTCAAGACCTGCTCCTCCCATGTTGTTAGTTGTGGGGGAGGAGGCGGGGGTCCGCCGCCAGTCCGCTGTACCGCGATGTTGTGCCTGGAGACCACTGAACGCACCTTCCCCCGTAGGTCGTTCCACCTCTTCCTTATGTCCTCTCGATTTCTTGGATGCTGTCCCACAGCGTTGACCCTGTCCACGATTCTGCGCCATAGCTCCATCTTCCTGGCTATGGAGGTGTGCTGCACCTGTGAGCCAAATAGCTGTGGCTCTACCCGTCGGATTTCCTCCACCATGACCCTGAGCTCCTCCTCGGAAAACCTGGGGTGTCTTTGGCGTGACATGGGGTGGTGTGGTGATGTGTAGTGGTGTGTGGTGTTTTGTGCGTGGAATGTTGTATGGGTGATGGTGTTGTGTGCCTCTGTGTGGTGAGGTTCTCAATTGCTGTGCTCTCTGTCTCTCGGCTTCCTCAAAATTTCTGGTCGTAGGGGTTTGTGGGTGATGTGGGTATGTGTTTTATATTGAATTGGATGTGTGGGAGTGGTGTTTGTATGTGTATCAGGTGTGTGTATTTTGAATTGTCCAATTTGGCGGTGTTTTGGAGATGTGTGTGTATTTTGAGCGCAGCGGTGTGTACCGCCAATGGAATACCGCGGTTGAAAGACCGCTGCGTGGATTTGTGTGTCGTAATAGCATGGGTGTGTTTCTGTTGGCATGACGTTGGAGGTTTTGTTTTCGCCAGTTTAACACTGACCTTTGGTGTGGCGGACTTGTGTGCGTGTCTGAATTTCAGAGGATTCCGAGATGTGGGTCATATTAGCTGTGGCGGAATTCCACGGCCGTGGCGGGGTATTGGCGGTCTTCTGCACAGCAGTAAGCGGCTTTTACCGCCAATGTTGTAATGACCCCCACAGTCTAAAAATAAACTTTACTAAAAGATGTCTTTTCAAATTGTGAGTTTAGAGACCCTAAACTCCAAATTTCTGTCTGCTCCCAAAGAGAATCTGACTTTAATATTTAAAGGCAGCCCCCATGTTAACCTTTGAGAGGGATAGGCCTTGCACAGTGAAAACCACATTTGGCAGTATTTCAATGTCAGGACATATAAAACACATTAGTATATGTCCTACAATAAACATACACTGCACCCTGCCCTTGGGGCTACCCAGGGCCTACTTAGGGGTGCCTTACATGTAAGAAAAGGGACGGTTTAGTCCAGGCAAGTGGATACACTTGCCAAATCGAATTGGCAGTTTAAAATCTACACACACCGACATTGCAGTGGCAGGTCTGAGCCATGTTTACAGGGCTACTAATGTGAGTGGCACAACCAGTCCTGCATGGCCACTAGAAGCATTTGATTTACAGGCCCTGGGCACCTCTAGTGCACTGTTTTAGGGACGTGTTAGTAAATCAAATATGCCAATCATGGAACGCCAGTTACACATACATTTTTCATAGGAACACTTGACTTTAGCACTGGATAGCAGTGGTAAAGTGCCCAGAGTAGCAAAAACAGCAATAACAGAGTCCAGAACACATCAACAACCTGGAAAACAGAGGCAAAAAGGGGAGACCATGC
The DNA here is from genome assembly GCF_031143425.1 of Pleurodeles waltl. Classification (NCBI taxonomy): domain Eukaryota; kingdom Metazoa; phylum Chordata; class Amphibia; order Caudata; family Salamandridae; genus Pleurodeles; species Pleurodeles waltl. The sequence continues at coordinate 364,914,310 of NC_090448.1, read as the reverse complement.
CAAGGATGTCAATACTAACAAATGTCAATGTTTTTTTTTAATGCATAAAAATGTGTGTTCAAACCATAGATTCAAGTGTTGTAAGTGGAGAGTTATGAGGAGTGTTGTACAGTACAAAGGAGGAAAGTGTTGTAAAGTATATTTTCATAGACTGGAGTGTTGTAGTTTGAAATTGAGTGGAGTGCAGTAAAGTGTAGTAGTCTATTGTACAGTGTAGCAAAGAGTTATGTAGTGTAATAGCATGGAGTCCCATATAGTAGAGTCAAGTATGGTAGACTGGAGGAGAGATTTGTACAGTGGCTTGTCGAACAGTAGAGTAGGGTGCCATAGACTGTCATAGAGTGGAATAGAGTGTTTTAAAGTGGACTAAGGTGAAGTAGAGTGTCACAGAGTGGATTGTATGGCTGGGTCCAGACAAGAATGGCTTGGCAAGTAAATAAACAATGGATTTAGGCCCATATCTGTGACTGGGGTGCATGTTTGAGATTGCTCAGCATTCTGTCCATCATCTGTTCTATATGCAAGAAAGTATAAATCCATTTTACATATATATATATCTATATCTATCTATATATATATATAGAGATAGATATATAAAATGGGCTTATTTGCATTTGTAAAATTCATTTTTGTGGGAAGGCATCCGTGGTAAAGGTATATATTTATATTTCAACAATATAACTACATATTCATTTATATATATATATATATATATATATATATATATATATATATATATATATGCATTTTATTTTATATATATATATTTTTTTTTTTTTTGAGGGACAGACCTATCTATAGACTTACTGTAACACACGCATTTGTTGATTGAAATGCTTAGGTACTGTCTCACCTACAATGGCTTCATCTTCGATAAGAAGTACTATGTACAGAAGGAGGCACAGCGATAGGCACTTCCTTTCCCCCCACCTACACAAACTTGTTTGGGTGGTAGGAGAAGGAGGTTGCCTGGGCCATGAAGAATGAGGAATATGTTAAAAATAGCATTATTATGGGTGCTTTTATTTGATGACTTATCTATCTTATAGGAGGGTGATGAAATCAAATTGAGCTCTTTCGTAGAGAAATGTAACAATTATGAGATGAAATAGCAATTTACAAGTTCACACAGTAGAATGCACTGTGAATTTTTGGACATTAAGATATCTGTGATTGATGATCAGCTAGTAACTAAGAGACAAAGAAAACCAATGGCCACCAATTCATTACTGCATGCTAACAGTGGCCACCCAAGAACCCTGAAATGGAGTATCCTCTATAGTCAATTATTAAGAGCTAAAAGAGTTGGCTCAGCAATGGAGGAATATAACAAAGAGCTATCTAATATGGTGAGGAGGTTTATGGAAAGAGCCTTACCCTAGGGGTGTCTTGGAGGATGCAAGAGACAGAGCCAATAAGAAATCAAGTGAGCAAACATATCCACTGAATAGTGTTTTATGGAAAGGGGAAAGTAAAGTGAAGATATTTTTTCTCAAATATGACATGGCTCAACCTAGCTTCAAAAAGATAATATAATAATAATTGGCATTTGCTAAACAAGGATGAGCATTTGGAAGAGATTGTGCAGATGGGGGCCACAAATAACTTTTAAGAAATCCAGATCATTGGGGGATATGTTAACATCAAGCTGTGTTGACCCAGATATGGTGATCAGTAACTGGTTAACTGAAAACACTAAGGGCTTTATTAAATGTACCTAATGTAAAACTTCTCAATATGTCTGAATTATAAAAGTTATCAGGCATTTGAGGATTGGGATGTCACAATTAATGACAGGATCATGAGTAACTCAGACCATGTGATATGGAAGTTTCAAGGGGGACAGAAACCACTAGACACCAGGGAGTTTTTTAACGTGAATTTCACGCAAGGGGAGCGACCCCTTAGGCAAGGGTCGTTCCCCTGGGGGGCAAATTTATTTTAGGCCATTTCTGCCCCCCTGGGGGGCAGATCAGCCTATTTTGATTAGGCCGATCTTCCCCCAAGGGGGGCAGAAACCACTAGGCACCGGGGATTTTTTTTGTTTTACAGATGGGGAGCGACCCCTTGGACAAGGGTCGCTCCCCTGCAGGGGAAAATTGTATTAAGGCCATTTCTGCCCCTTCGGCTGATTTTTGCTACGCCAATCTGCCGAAACCACTAGACACCTGGGATATTTTTTTTGCGCCAATGTCACGCAGGCGGAGCGACCCCATAGGCAAGGGCTGCTCCCAGGCGGAGATTGGGGGGGTATTTATTTTAGGCCATTTCTGCCCCCGGGGGGGGGGTAGAAACCTCTAGGCGCCAGAGCAATTAATTTTTTTGTGTATTTTTTTTGTTTGTTTGTTTTTTTAGAGATGGGGAGTGAACCATTAGGCAAGGGTCGCTCCCCTGAGGGGCAAATTTATTTTATTTACTTTATTTTAAGCCATTTCTGCCAACCCTGGGGGCAGATCAGCCTATTATTAGGCCGATCTGCCCCCAGGGGTGGCAGAAACCTCTAGGTGCCAGGGCAAATTTTAGTTTTGTCTTTTTTTGTTTGTTTTTTTAGAGATGGGGAGCGACCCCTTGGGGGCAGATCAGCCGATTTTAGGTCAATCTGCCCCAAAGGGGGCAGAAACCACTAGGCACCGGGGATTTTTTATTTGCGCCAATGTCACGTAAGGGGAGCGACCCCGTAGGCAACGGTCGCTCCCGGGGAGGGGTTGGGGGGCAAATTTATTTTAGGCCATTTCTGCCTCACCTGGGGCCGGCTGAGCTAGAGGCCAAAATCCACAGGTAAGCACTTTGCAAAAAACACCTCTGTTTTCTGTGAAAAAATGTGATGTGTCCACGTTGTGTTTTGGGCCATTTCCTTTTGTGGGCGCTAGGCCTACCCACACAAGTGAGGTACCATTTTTTTGGGAGACTTGGGGGAACGCTGGGTGGAAGGAAATTTGTGGCTCCTCTCAGATTCCAGAACTTTCTGTCACCGAAATGAGAGGAAAAAGTGTTTTTTTGGCCAAATTTTGAGGTTTGCAAAGTATTCTGGGTAACAGAACCTGGTCAGAGCCCCACAAGTCACCCCATCTTGGATTCCCCTAGGTTTCTAGTTTTCAAAAATGCGCTGGTTTGCTAGGTTTCCCCAGGTGGTGGCTGAACTTGGGGCCAAAATCCACAGGTAGGCACTGTTTTCTGTGAAAAAATTTGATGTGTCCACGTTGTGTTTTGGGGCATTTCCTGTCACAGGCGCTAGGCCTACCCACACAAGTCAGGTATCATTTTTATCGGGAGACTTGGGGGAATGCTGGGTGGAAGGAAATTTGTGGCTCCTCTCAGATTCCAGAGCTTTCTGTCACTGAAATTAGTGGGAAACTAATTCTTTTAGCCACATTTTGAGGTTTGCAAAGGATTCTGGGTAACAGAACCTGGTCAGACCCCCACAAGTCACCCCATCTTGGATTCCCCTAGGTCTCTAGTTTTCAAAAATGCACAGGTTTGGTAGGTTTCCCCACGTGTCGGCTGAGCTAGAGGCCAAAATCTACAGGTAGGCACTTTGCAAAAAACACCTCTGTTTTCTTTAAAAAAATGTGATGTGTCCACGTTGTGTTTTGGGGCATTTCCTGTCACGGGCGCTATGCCTACCCACACAATTGAGGTATAATTTTTATCGGGAGACTTGGGGGAATGCTGAGTGGAAGGAAATTTGCGGCTCCTCTCAGATTCCAGAGCTTTCTGTCACTGAAATGAGTGGAAAAGTGTTTTTTTAGCCAAATTTTGAGGTTTTCAAAGGATTCTGGGTAACAGAACCTGGTCAGAGCCCCACAAGTCACCCCATCCTGGATTCCCCTAGGTCTCTAGTTTTCAAAAATGCACAGGTGTGGTAGGTTTCCCTAGGTGCCGGCTGAGCTAGAGGCCAAAATCTACAGGTAGGCACTTTGCAAAAAACACCTATGTTTTCGGTCAAAAAATGTGACGTGTCCATGTTGTGTTTTGGGGCATTTCCTGTCACGGGCGCTAGGCCTACCCACACAAGTGAGGTATCATTGTTATCAGGAGACTTGGGGGAATGCTGGGGGTAAAGAAATTGGTGGCTCCTCTCCGATTCCAGAACTTTCTGTCACCGAAATGTCAGGAAAACGTGTTTTTTAGGAAGAGTTTGAGGTTTGCAAAGGATTCTCGGTAACAGAACCTGGTCAGAGCCCCACAAGTCACCCCGTCTTGAATTCCCCTAGGTCTCTAGTTTTCGAAAATGCACAGGTTTGGTAGGTTTCCCTAGGTGCTGGCTGAGCTAGAGACCAAAATGCACAGGTAGGCACTGTTTTCTGTGAAAAAATGTGATGTGTCCACGTTGTGTTTTGGGCCATTTCCTTTCGTGGGTGGTAGGCCTACCCAAACAAGTGAGGTACCATTTTTATCGGGAGACTTGGGGGAACGCTGGGTGGAAGGACATTTGTGGCTCCTCTCAGATTCCAGAACTTTCTGTCACCGAAATGTGAGGAAAACATGTTTTTTACCAAATTCTGAGGTTTGCAAAGGATTCTGGGTAACAGAACCTGGTCAGAGCCCCACAAGTCACCCCATCTTGGATTCCCCTAGGTCTCTAGTTTTCAAAAATGCACAGGTTTGGTAGGTTTGCCTAGGTGCCGGCTGAGCTAGAGGCCAAAATCTACTGGTAGGCACTTTGCAAAAAACACCTATGTTTTCGGTCAAAAAATGTGACGTGTCCACGTTGTGTTTTGGGGCATTTCCTGTCACGGGCGCTAGGCCTACCCACACAAGTGAGGTATCATTTTTATCGGGAGACTTGGGGGAAGGCTGGGTGGAAGGAAATTTGTGGCTCCTCTCAGATTCCAGAACTTTCTGTCACCGAAATGTGAGGAAAACGTGTTTTTTTAGCCAAATTTTGAGGTTTGCAAAGGATTCTGGGTAACAGAACCTGGTCAGACCCCCACAAGTCAACCCATCTTAGATTCCCCTAGGTCTCTAGTTTTCAAAAATGCACAGGTTTGGTAGGTTTCCCTAGGTGCCAGCTGCGCTAGAGGCCAAAATCTACAGGTAGGCACTTTGCAAAAAACACCTCTGTTTTCTTTAAAAAAATGTGATGTGTCCACGTTGTGTTTTGGGGCATTTCCTGTCACGGGCGCTAGGCCTACCCACACAAGTGAGGTATAATTCTTATTGGGAGACTTGGGGGGAACGCTGGGTAGAAGGAAATTTGTGGCTCCTCTCCGATTCCAGAACTTTCTGTCACCGAAATATGAGGAAAACGTGGTTTTTTTAGCCAAATTCTGAGGTTTGCAAAAGATTCTGGATAACAGAACCTGGTCAGAGCCCCACAAGTCAGCCCCATCTTGGATTCACCTAGGTCTCTAGTTTCCAAAAATGCACTGGTTTGCTAGGTTTCCCCAGGTGCTGGCTGAGCTAGAGACCAAAATCCTCAGGTAGGCACTGTTTTCTGTGAAAAAATGTGATGTGTCCAGGTTGTGTTTTGGGCCATTTCCTTTTGTGGGTGCTAGGCCTACCCACACAAGTGAGGTACCATTTGTATCGGGAGACTTGGGGGAACGCTGGGTGGAAGGAAATTTGTGGCTCCTCTCCAATTCCAGAACTTTCTGTCACCGAAATGTGAGGAAAACGTGTTTTTTTAGCCAAATTTTGAGGCTTGCAAAGGATTCTGGGTAACAGAACCTGGTCAGAGCCCCACAAGTCACCCCATCTTGGATTCCCCTAGGTCTCTAGTTTTCAAAAATGCACAGGTTTGGTAGGTTTGCCTAGGTGCCGGCTGAGCTAGAGGCCAAAATCTACTGGTAGGCCCTTTGCAAAAAACACCTATGTTTTCGGTCAAAAAATGTGATGTGTCCACGTTGTGTTTTGGGGCATTTCCTGTCGCGGGCGCTATGCCTACCCACACAAGTGAGGTATCATTTTTTTCGGGAGACTTGGGGGAACATAGAATAACAAAACAAGTGTTATTGCCCCTTGTCTTTCCCTACATTTTTCCTTCCAAATATAAGAGAGTGTGTAAAAAAGACGTCTATTTGAGAAATGCCCTGTAATTCACATGCTATTATGGTCACCCCGGAATTCAGAGATGTGCAAATAACCACTGCTCCTCAACACCGTATCTTGTACCCATTTTGGAAATACAAAGGTTTTCTTGAAAGCTATTTTTCACTCTTTATATTTCAGCAAATGAATTGCTGTATACCCGGTATAGAATGAAAACGCACTGCAGGGTGCAGCTCATTTATTGGCTCTGGGTACCTAGGGTTCTTGATGAACCTACAAGCCCTATATATCCCCACAACCAGAAGAGTCCAGCAGACATAACGGTATATTACTTTAAAAAAATCTGACATTGCAGGAAAATGTTACAGAGTGAAACGTAGAGAAAAATTGCTGTTTTTTCACCTCAATTTCAATATTTTTCTTTTTCAGTTGTTATTTTCCGTAGGAAACCCTTGTAGGATCTACACAAATTACCCCTTGCTGAATTCAGAATTTTGTCTAATTTTCAGAAATGTTTAGGTTTCTGGGATCCAGCATTGGTTTCACACCCATTTCTGTCACTGACTGGAAGGAGGCTGAAAGCAAAAAAATTGTAAAAATGGGGTATGTCCCAGTAAAATGCCACATTTGTGTTGAAAAATTGGTTTTTCTGATTCAACTCTGCCTGTTCCTGAAAGCTGGGAAGCTGGTGATATTAGCACTGCAAACTCTTTGTTGATGCCATTTTCAGGGGAAAAACCACAAGCCTTCTTCTGCAGCCACTTTTTCCAATTTTCTTTGAAAAAAACAAAATTTTCACTGTATTTTGGCTAATTTCTTGGTCTCCTTCAGGGGAACCCACAAATTCTGGGTACCGCTAGAATCCCTAGGATGTTGGGGAAAAAAAGACGCAAATTTGGCTTTTCTAGCTTATGTGGGCAAAAAGTTAGGAGGGCCTAAGCGCGAACTGCCCCAAATAGCCAAAAAAAGGCCTGGCACAGGAGGGGGAAAAGGCCTGGCAGCAAAGGGGTTAAATTAGATATTTCTTCAAGATTTGAAAAAATAATGTGTTTCTCATTTAAAATTAGTAGGATTACCTTGCATATAAACCATTAACTTTTTGTTTGCTTTGGTTTGGCAGCTGCTTCAAAGTTGCAGCTAAGCCACAACAAAGAGTTATGTCCCGGGGCTGGGCACCTGGGGACATAGCAGGAGCCGGCCCTGCGGGGTGCCCATCAATGGCTCCTCGAGTGGGGCTATGCGGCCACCATCCAACAAGATATAGCCCTAGAGGGGTGGTGGTTCTTGGAGCTACAGTGTCCAAAACAGACCCCTTTCACTATTTTTCACTGTAACTGCTGCTATGGCTTTGCACAAGTAAATTCAGAACCTGACTATAACGTCCCTGTTAGTGGAATATATATATATATATATATATATATATATATGTATATATAAGCTAGTGGCGTTGCCAATAGGTAGTTATAGTTAGGACTTAGTTTCTATAGTAAAAGCAGTTTTTACTTGCCTATATCTTTGGCCTCGCTTGATGAATCTTCACAACATTTTCCCAAAACATTTGACAATCATGTCAGCTGCTGTCTGGTACATTTTGGGGTTATCCATCAAGTGAGGGCTGAGAAAAAGGGGGGTTAAAAAAGGAGCGTTTCCTACGGTAATTCCCAGAGGAAAAACTACAACTCGTGCCCTAAGGTAACTATAACTCGTGCCCCGCCATGCACAGTTTTTTCCTAAAAGATTTTGCTGTAAATATTACATTATCAGTGATGTTATCAAAGATGTCATAATGTTGCAATATGTGGGGTAATTAGCAGTGCATGGCAAGGGCGTGAGTTATAGTTACCTTAGGGCACAAGTCATAGTTACTTGAAACAACTCTATAACTACTGAATTTCCATGGTTTTCTACGTTTAGAATGTGATTCTAACTATAACGTCCCTGTAACCTTTGTGTTTTTCACTGAATATATATATATATATATATATATATATATATATATATATATATATATATATATATATATATATATATATATATATATATATACTTACACCATCCAAAGGTCCACCTTGTGGCGTGCAAATTTTACGGGTGCAAACGTGAGGAAAGGACCATTCCTCTGCAATCTCCAAACCCAGCAATTGTCAAACAATGGATTCGTTACACTCCAGGAGAGTTTTATTGCTTCTATCCAAAGAAGTATAAAAAGACACCACCAACGTGTTTCAACCTCTGGGTCTTGATCACAGTTTACAAAGAAAACCTTCCCATGAGTCTCTATTTATAATGCATTTTCCTACCACTACCCAAGTGCATTCTGGGACATGTAGTCCCCCTACAGCTATCAAGGGACAATCACAGCATAATAAAACCCACTTAAGCTTTTCTATTATTATTAAACATTCAAACTATAGTTAAATCATTAAATACGGAATTATATGTAAAGCCAAGACTGATTAATAGTATTAATACACATAATTTACATATATAAACACAGAGCCGGATAACATTGGTGGGATAGCTGTTACCATACCTATCATATATGAGGGAGAATGGACTGATAATTGTAACTTAATATATTATTGAAAAGTATTTGTGTTGTGAGAATAATGATATTAGCCAGATTCCCAGGACAATAGGTTTCCTTATATCTCTCAATCTGCTATATATACTTGGTGTAGTATTCAAAACCGCATTTTAATTATTTCACATACATCTCTCATCTTCTGTATCTCTAAGGACTTATATTGACATAGTGGGTCATTTCGACCTCGGCGGTCTTTTCATAAGACCGCCGAGAGTCCGCCGTGCTGAAGACCGCCAGTGGTGGGGGTTTTCCTCTCTGCGTATTATGACCTCCGTCCTTTTCCGGATGGAGAGCCGGCAGCAGCCATACTGGTGGGCGGCGGGGAAGTGGAGGTTGCTTCACCTCCACAGCCACGTCAACAGAACACCGCCCACTGAATCACGTTCTGTGATTCGGCGTGGCAGTGTTCTGTTGATGGTGTGCTGTCGGCGGAGCAGCCCCCATGGATCCCGTCCCCTCCCGGAAGATCAACGGACAAGGTAAGTTGATCGTCCGTTAAGGGAGGGGGGTGTTGTGTGATGTGTGGGTGCATGGGGGTGTGCATGTGAGTATGTAGAGGGGGTGTGTGAGTGCGTGTATGCATGCGGGGGTGTAGTGTGAATGGAAATGTGTGCGTGTCTGTCTGTATGTATGTCTGTATGGATGAGTGCGTGTATGTCAGAAGGAGGGTGTGCGTGTATGACTGTGTGTGTGTCTGTTGGCATGTTTGTTCGTGTGTGTGCGGGAATGTGTGTTGGTGGTGTCTGCATGCGTGTTGGGTGTGTGTCTGTGTTGTGATGTCGGGGGTAGGGGTGGGAAAGGGGGGTCCTGCCACCTTTGGGGGTGGCAGGGGGGTGGGTGGTGTTGGGGACGGACTCGGGGGAGCGGGTGGGGGGTGGCAGAGACCCCTATCAGTGCCAGGGAAGGAATTTCCTGGCACTGATAGTGCTTACCGCCATGGATTTCATGGCGGTTCCAAACCCCATGAAACCCATGGCGGTAAGCCGGGTCATGATACCGCCGGCGGTCTTGTGATGGCCGCCGGGCTGGAGACCCAAGTCTCCAGCCCAGCGGTCGTCTCCGCCATGGCGGTCTGATCGGAGAAGTGGTGGATGACCATGGCAGTAACCGCCATGGTCATAATTCCACATTTTTTACCGCCAGCCTGTCGGCGGTAAAACTGCCACTTCTCCGTCAACCGCCAGGGTCGTAATGATCCCCAAAGTGCCCAACTTGATATATGTGAATGCATGTGATATCTATACCTTTAACCTCTTTTCTCCAAACGATTGACCTAGTGTCTATTATCTCACCACCATTAGGTACTTTGATAATATCACCTCATTTGATGGCCTCTAATTACGCTGATTCCTTTTATAACCACAGGCCATACCACAGTAAATATAGCTTGTACCCTCATAAGTGACAATGAAGTTCTTTGTCGCCATTGAGTCCCCTTGGGGTCTTTGTTTTAAGTTGCATTATCAATCTGGACTCCAAGCGTCTAAGTCTAAGCTCACGATTCCCTCCTCTTTCATTATGATCAATGGTCGCAATCCCAAAGAACCTCATATTCGTCCAGTTTTTCCCTTCATGTGTAAGTAAATGTTTAGCCAGAGCATAGTTTACATCCTTATTTTGCACAGCTCTGATATGTTCAAGTATACTTTTTTTAAAGGACAAATTGTACTCCCCACGTAACGAAGACCACAGTCACATTCAATTATGTACACTACATGGGTAGTGTCACATGTGATTCTCTTTGTAATTCTTATCGATCTTCCTTTTGAATCTGGATATTCTCTTGTATTTACACCTATTCAACAGGCCTTACATTTGCCACAACATGTAAAGCCTCTTGTCTGAGTCTGTAACCAATTCAAAGGTGTAGTTAACTGAAAGTGACTATCCACCAGAAGATCTTGTATAGATGATGCCTTCCTGTATGTTACCATGGGTCTTTCCCCAATGAGTTTTCCAATATCAGGATCTTTCCTTATAATCTCCCAATACTTGTAAAGTATCTTCAGGATCAAATTATTTTCTTTACTGTGTGTCATTATCATCCTTATAGTGGAGTCTTTGTTATCATTCTCGAATTTAGATTTATTCAAAATTTCATCTCTTGTTTTAGATCCGGCTTTACATTCTCCCTAGTTTATATCTTTTAGTTTATATTTCCTTTGTATAAATCTTTGTCGAGTTTCTCTAAATTTCGATTCCATTTCATGTTCTGTGGAACCATTACGTTTGATCCTGATGAACTCTCCATACGGTATACTTTTCTTCAGGGATATCGGATGAAAGCTATCTCCATGTAATATACTATTTGTGGAAGTAGCTTTTCGATACAATGTGGTTTCAATCTTATTGTTTTCAATATATACTTGAACATCCAGAAATTGAAAGGGCTGGGAACTGATGTTATACGTGAATTTTAAACCCACTTCATTCTCATTCAAACGTTCAAAATACTGTACAAATTCCTTCTCAGTTCCGTTCCAAATGATGAATAGATCATCAATATATGTCAGCCACACAATGGCTTTTGCTGCAAATTGCTCATTATCATCACTCCATGCTACATGCTTCTCCCACCACCCCATCATCAGGTGGGCAAAAAGGAAACCCCCATCGCCGTCCCACAAACTTGGGCGTATAGCTGATGATTGAAAAGAAAAATATTGTTCCTCAAACACAGATCAATCATCTTCATTAACATTTTTGAATGTTTCAAATACTTCATATCTCGCTGTTTTAGGAAATAATGCACTGCCATCAGGCCCATTTCCTGCTTAATTGATGTATAAAGGGATACAACATCTATAGTGACAAGTTTATATTCTGTTTCCCAGTTGATTCCCGAGAGTTCTCTTAAAAAGTCCCCTGTATCCTTAATTTAAGAACTCAGACTTGTTACTATCGGGGCTAGAAAGGAATCCACATATGTTGATAAGTTCTCATTTAATGAACCACAACTGGAGATTATTGGGTGACCCAGTGGTTTTTCCAAACTTTTATGTATTTTTGGGAGAAAATAAATTGTAGGCATTATTGGATTCTCATTACTCAATAATAATCTCTCATCCTTATTTAGTAGACCATCGCTATACCATGTATCCAACAGCTGGTTTAATTGCATGGTTAATTTGTTTATGGGATTTACCTTGAGTTTAAGATAATGATTTTTGATGTTCAGCTGCCTATATGCTTCTTTCATATAGTCTTGTTTTTCCATAATCACTATATTTCCCCCTTTGTCAGACGGTTTTATTTCCAAATCTTGATTTTCCATAAGTGCTTTGAGGGCTTCACGTTCCTGTTTGGTTATATTTTCCTTTGTCACATAGTTGATTTTGTTTAATCTGTCCAGATCTTCAACCACCAGATCGTAGAAAATATCCATCCTATTACCCGGTGATAGTATTGGACAGAATTTTGATTTAGGTTTAAAGTTTGTGTGACAGCGTCCATCTGTATTAATGTCTAGTTCTTCCAGTACTTGTGTTTCCAATAATTCATGATCCTCGAGACCATGTTTCAGATCACATACTGTTTTCACATCTGATTTTTGTTCAATAGTTAGATTGATCAATGACGTATTTTGTGCCTCTAGTGTTTGTACTCCTGGTACTTGTTTAGAGAAAATGTAGCCAATTTTAACTTTTGCACAAATTTGTATAAGCCAATCCTTGTTTCAGCATGATCATAATGCATTTCTGGGCAGAAGGACAAACCTTTATTCACGAGGGTCATTTCTTGTTGCGTCAGTTCATGATTTGAGAGATTTACAACCAAATTCTCACTTGAATTCCCCTCAATTACTTGATTTTGTTAGTTTGTTTGCTTCTCTATGGATAATCTTTTGTTTTTTCTAGACTCCCTTCTTGTTTTCCAATGCTTCCTCATGTGGGTTTTCTTCCCCGGCCTCGTGCTTGTCCCCGTCCTCCTCCCCTCGATGTTCTTTGGTCCATGTAGACTAGTTTCATCTCGTCTAAAAAAGTCGTCTTCTTTGTCAGTACTGGTCTTTCCTCTCCCTCACTTAATTCCACATCTAATTCACTAATAGATGTTTCTGGAGATTGTATTTTCTTGTCCAGAACATTAGGATTTTGCTGTTTCAATGTGTCAAATCTTTCGGCAAAGGTTAAGATTCTTCCTGTTTCATAATCAATCTCATCTCTTCTAAACTTCCTTTGTTTTCGTTCCTCAATCACCTTTTCATACTTTTCCAGAGTTTTCCATAGTATGTCTTAACTTGCCACTTTCTTCCTCTTTGTTTAGTGCTTCGATTTTTTCTTCTATTTCCTTTGTTTCTTTAAAAATTAATTCTAAGTCCTTCCTGGCATATTTGATAATAATGCGCATCATGTTCTTCGAGCACTCCATGATGTTCGCACCCCATTCTTCTAACATTTCCAAATTGGTGTCTGGGTGGTTGGGTAATGTAAAAAGTCTTAACCCTCTTGGAACTCTATCAACTTCTATATATTTTTCCAAAGTTAGAATCTCCCAACTTTTTGTGATTTCCTTATTTAATAGACATACTAATTGTATGTATAGATACTTCAAATTGTTCTGTGTCTGAGATGTTACTAATGTTTCAGTTGTCCCTGTTACAGCCCTTTTGTCTTTTGAAAACAAGCTTTACGCTCTCTGTAATCTCTTGGCCATTTTTCTTTCCATTATTATGCTTTTCTATAACATCCCTGTAACCTTTGTGTTTTTCAGTGATTATATATATATATATATATATATATATATATATATATATATATATATATATATATATCTATATTTATATATATATATGTATTTTACCAAGTGGTGGTTGCCACTAGGACAGGGTTCTGCAAAGTCAGTCCTGGAGAGCCGGGTCCATGCCAGATTTTTAGCATATCCACGTTTAGAAAAATGTAGATTTCTGAAACAACTTTTTTGTAAATGTGGATATGCTAAAAATCTGGCATGGACCCGGCTCTCCAGGACCGACTTTGCAGAACCCTGCACTAGGTAGTTATAGTTAGGACCTAGTTTCTATAGAAAAAGCGACTATTCACTTGCCTATATCTTTGGCGCCAGTTGACAAATCTTCATGAAATATTCTGAACAACTTTGATCCTCAAGTGAGTTGCTGTCTGGGAAGTTACAAGGTGATCCGTCAAGCTGGGGCTGAGAAAAAGGGTGGGCCCCACAATGCTTTTGCCCCATTCATTTTTCCATAGGGGTTTTGAACAGCGACAGCACCTGAGCCACGGGATGGAATAACACAAAATTGGCATAAAGATAGATCTTGGTCCAGAAAGTGATTTTTTTGTTATTTGGAGTAAATCCGTTCAGTAGTTTTTAGTAATTAAAAAAAAAATATATATATATATATATATATAGGGACGCAAAGGCTCTTCAAACCCTCCTGACCTTTTGCTGAGGTGTGATTGGCTGCCAACACTTCAAGAAGGAAGTGTTGACAGCCATTTTGGGACTTCAGTCGAGTCCCAGACAAAAATTTAAAAAATACGAAAAGGGGCCAGGCTAGGGACACCCTGACCCCTTAGCTCTGGTGGAGGGGTCCCAGTGGGATTCCCCACAGAGCAAGAAAGCATTTTTTTTAAATTTTCAGCTGGACATGGATCAGCTGAAAAAAAAAATGTGGGCCTCTCACACTTGTTTCACTGAAGCCGCCAGATGGGCCAGGGCCCGGTGTATTTATATTTTCAATGCGGGGGTTACCCAGCCCCCCACAGCCCTGGGGACCACCACCTCCTCGGATCACCTCCTCAGGGCACAACATAACATTAACTGCTGTGGGGCCGCTTGGCCCCCCGCAGCCTCTGGGACTCCTGGGAATTTCTGTTACACTCATGCAGGGGGGCAGCCCATCCCCCTCACAGCCTCGGGGACCACCACCTCCCTGGGGCACTTATTATTAACAATGGGGTGGGGCTGTCCAGCCCTCCAGCAGCCCCGGGGACCTCCATCTCCCCAGAGCACTTATTCGAAACAATGCTGCCCGCCACTCCCACAGGCACAGCCACCTCCCTAGGGCACAAAATAACATTAAATGTGGGGGCCGTGCGGACCCTGCAGCCTAAGGCCGGCCACCTCCCTGGGGCTAATTTTAAAACACAAAGGGAGTCTGTTGTGGACCCCCACACCCTAGGGACCACCATCTCCCCAGGGCTATTATATTAGTGGGGGGGGCATGTGGCCACCCTCACAGAGCCACTGATGGCCATGGGGACCTCCACCCCCAAGGGCCGGCTCCTGCTGTGTCCTAGGGTGCCCACCCGCAGTACAAAGCAGTTTGCTGTGACTTGGTGTGAGCTGACGGCTCCTGTCCAGTCAGAGCAAACACTCCACTCGGATGAAGTGAGAGCTGTCAAACAGCTCTCACTTCATATGAGCGGAGAGTTCCTCTGTTTGCCTGCCCTCGAGAGAAACAAAGGAAACTGCTCTCACAGAGAGGGAGATGCTTTAGCAGATCCCACATTGTGACAGCAATTCTGGCTCCCACTGGAGGTGTGGAGCTGCCTGGGACTGCAGGGGCCTTCATGCTCCCCCCATGGTCCCCAACATTGTGACAGGGGGCACCCAGGTCACATGGCAGGGGGCCGGGGGGTTGGGGTCTCCATGGCCAATATTGGCCTGAGGTGGCCACGTGGGCCCGTCCCCAAAAAGGATTCATTATTAGGCTGGGCCCCGGGTTTGGGTTCCCAGGGATGAGATCAGTCCTGGGGAGGAGGTACACACAGCCCCCCTCACCTCCCAAAAAATAATAAATAGGCTCTGGGAGATGGGGACCCTGGGGCGAAGGTTTGCCCTGGGGAGGGGGCCACACTTCCCCCCCCAAAAAAAATTACTATTCAGGCCATGCACAAGGGAATGGGGTCCCCAGGGCCGAGATCGTCCCTGGGGAGGGGGCCACACAGCCACACTCCTACCAAACAAAAGTTAATAATTAGGCTGGGGCAATGGGGATGGGCTCCATAGGGCCTAAATCAGTCGCGAGAGGGGGGCATGCAGATCTTCTGCCAATTAACACTATGCATGGCCAAAGGCCATGCACAATGTGGGGTTGGGTGATTATAGGGGTTGGCCGCAGGACCTGGCGGTGGTTGGATTAACGTATAGTAATGAAAACTACTTTGCCTTAATTTTTTTTTAGAATTTCACTAAAAAAACAAAGGTTACAGGGATGTTTTAGTTAGGAAATCAAAATAAAAAAAAACATAGAAATTCACTTATGAAACCAAATGTTACGGGGACGTTATAGTTAGTCTTACATTTTAAATGTACCAAACCATAGAAATTCACCTGTTATAGTTAGTTATCTAAAGTAACTATAACTCGTGCCCTATGGTAAATATAACTCACACCCTCCCCATGCTCTGCTAATTACCCCACAATTAAGGCACTCAGGACATCTTTGATTACATCTTTGATAATACTAATGCACTATTTGCAGTAAATCTTTTGATGAAAAAACTGTGCATGGTGGAGACACGAGTTATAGTTACATTAGAGCCAAGTTATAGTAACTCTAACTGGTGAATTTCTATTTTTTTGTACGTTTAAAATGTGAGCCTAACTATAATGTCCCTGTAAACTTTGGGCCCATATTTATGAAAATGTTGCACCGCCTTTGCTTCATTTGTTTTGACACAAAAGCGGCACAAACCTATCGCAATGTTTATATTTTTACGCTAGACCTGTCTAGATTAAAAATATCAGAGTGTGTATCATTTTTGGGATCGCCAACCCACCTCGCATCATTTCATGACAATCATAATCAAGGTAGGATTTCCTTTCCTAAAACTTCGATAGCCCTCCAGCGACATATTTACACCCCAACGCTAAAAAGACGCACTGAAAGGAACCAGTCCCAAAAAATGAAGCAAAGCCCGATTTGTCTAAAAATGTAACGCCTGTCAGACCAGGCATTAAAATGAGGCCCACACACCACTACTTAAGGTAAACCCACAGAAGGAGCATTGTCAACCTCCTGGAAAACATGGAACTGTCCTTGCTGTAGCTTGGCACATGCCGCAGACATCAGTGACAACAACAGGTCCCTCCAGCACCACTGCAGCAACCCCAAACATCGCCACAACAGCCACAAAGGCAGCACAGAAGAAGGGAGAGGATCTTTCGACAGCGTACAACCATCTTTGGGATCAGGGAACAAGATGTCATCAGGACCTACCGTCTGAACCAGTAGTCAATTGTATGCCTGCTGCACCACATAGCGCCAGACATCACTGCAAGGGTGGAAACTCCAACAAATATACCACCAATTACCAAACTTCTCTCTGTCCTCCATATGCTGGTGTCAGGATCTTTGCAGATAATGGGAGCACAAGTGGGTGTGATCTCCCAGCCATCCCTATCAGCCCTCCCACCAAAGGTCCTGGATGCAATCATCCACCTCACACCCCATCACATCTGCTTCCCCAACACCCAGCAACTACAGCAGGAGCCCAAGCAAGATTTCGATCTAATTGTATTGTATTGTATTGTGTTGTGTTGTATTGTATTGTAATAGTATTTATATAGCACTTACTACCCCTGACGAGGCGTCAAAGCGCTTTTCGGCGAGTAGCATGCTACTCCGGAATCTAAAAGAAATTAGTGGTGGATTAGTATAGGGAAATATGAGTATGGTTTTATTATGAGTTAATTTGAACCACAGATATGTGGGTTTGTTAGTTGGACTGACTGGAATAATGGAGGGGTAGAGGAGGGAAGAATCCAGAAGTGTTAATTGGGAGTTTATAGTAATAGGATAAGGCTTGGGATGAGTAAAGGGGGGATGGAGGAGGGAAGAGTCTGTGGAAAGGGTTGGGGGGATCATAGTAGCAGGAGGAGTTTTGGATGAGTCAAAGGTGAGATCAATGAAGGAGAATTTAGTAGGGTTGTTTGGGAGATCATGGTAGCAAACTGAGGTTTGGGTGAGTTAGATGGGGAAGAGGAGGGAACAGCTTAGGCAGGGTTATTTAGGAGATGAAAGTAGTCGAATGGATTTAGGATGAGTCAGAGTGGGGATGGAGGATAGATTGATAGAGACATGACATATGGTGATGGGTAGACAAGGTAAAACTTGCAAAAGAGTAAAAATATAATATTTTTTATTTATAATTTTATATATATATATATATATATATATATATATATACACACACACATTTTTTGATCTTTTGAATTTAATTTATTCATTATTATTAATATATATTTTTTAATTTACTTATAATTTGAATTTTATTTATAGATTTTATTTTGTTTTTATTTCATTTTTTTAACCTCTTCTGTGCCTTGGACGAGATGATCTCGTCCAAGGCTACAGTTCCCCTGTGCCTTGGACGAGATCATCTCGTCCATGGCACAGGGGAACTTGGGGGCGCGCTAGCGCGCCCCCGTGCACCCCCTCTCCCCCCCAAGTCGGGGATGGAAGGGGAAGACCTTCCCCTTCCACCCCCTCCACCCCCTCCACCCCCCACTGTGACGTCAGCGCGCGAGCGCGCTGATTAGTCACAGGGGCCTCCCTCGTCGCGCTGGAAGCTCTGCTTCCAGCGCGATTGAAAGAGAAATGCAAAAGCATTTCTCTTTCAATCACTTGGGAGGCCCGGAGGGGCTTCAAAGGGAAGGAAAAGTATTTCCTTCCCTTTGAAGTCTCTCCGAGGGTTTCAAAAGCCGGATTGCTTGCAATCCGGCTTTTGAAACCCCACTAGACACCAGGGATTATTTTTTTTACCTAATCTTCACATAAGGGAGCGACCCCTTGGGCAAGGGTCGCTCCCATGGGGGGCATTTTTGCAGGAAGGCCTTTTCTGCCCCCCCCGGCCTATTATTAGGGGGGCAGAAACCTTTAGGCACCAGGGACCATATTTTTTTTTTTTTTAATGTTTCATTTTTTTTTTTTTAGGTGGGGAGCGACCCCTAGGCAAGGGTCGCTCCCCTTGGGGGAAAATTATATTTATGCCATTTCTGCCCCCCTTGGGGGCAGATTGGCCTATTTTGATGAGGCCAATCTGCCCCCAAGGGGGGCAGAAACCACTAGACACCAGGGAGCTTTTTCTTTGCGTGAATTTCACGCAAGGGGAGCGACCCCTTAGCCAAGGGTCGCTCCCCAGGGGGGGCAAATTGTATTTAGACCATTTCTGCCCCCCTGGGGGCAGATTGGCAGAGTTTAGGTCAATCTGCCCCCAAGGGGGCAGAAACCACTAGGCACCGGGGATTTGTTTTTTGGCACCAATGTCACGCAGGGGGAGCGACCCCGTAGGCAAGGGTCGCTCCCGGGGGGGGGAGAAATTTATTTTAGGCCATTTCTGCCCCCCCGGGGGCAGATCGGCCTATTATTAGGCCGATCTGCCCCCGGGGGGGGGGAAGAAACCTCTAGGCACCAGGGGAAATATATATATATTTTTTTTGTTTGTTTGTTTTTTTTAGAGATGGGGAGCAACCCATCAGGCAAGGGTCGCTCCCCAGGGGGGGCAAATTGTATTTAGACCATTTCTGCCCCCCTGGGGACAGATTGGCAGAGTTTAGGTCAATCTGCCCCCAAGGGGGCAGAAACCACTAGGCACCGTGGATTTGTTTTTTGGCACCAATGTCACGCAGGGGGAGCGACCCCGTAGGCAACGGTCGCTCCCGTGGGGGGGGTTGGGGGGCAAATTTATTTTAGGCCATTTCTGCCCCCGGGGGGGGCAGAAAACTATAGGCACCAGGGGAAATATATATATATATATATATATATATATATATATATATATATATATATTTTTTTTTTTTAGAGATGGGGAGCAACCCATCAGGCAAGGGTCGCTCCCCAGGGGGGGCAAATTGTATTTAGACCATTTCTGCCCCCCTGGGGACAGATTGGCAGAGTTTAGGTCAATCTGCCCCCTAGGGGGCAGAAACCACTAGGCACCGTGGATTTGTTTTTTGGCGCCAATGTCACGCAGGGGGAGCGACCCCGTAGGCAAGGGTCGCTCCCGGGGGGGGGAGGTTTGGGGGGCAAATTTATTTTAGGCCATTTCTGCCCCCCCTGGGGGCAGATCGGCCTATTATTAGGCTGATCTGCCCCCGGGGGGCAGAAACCTCTAGGCGCCAGGGGATTTTTTTAATTTTTTTGTTTGTTTGTTTTTTTAGAGATGGGGAGCGACCCATCAGGCAAGGGTCGCTCCCCTGGGGGGCAAATTGCATTTAGGCCATTTCCGCCCCCCTTGGGGGCAGATTGGCCGATTTTAGGTCAATCTGCCCCCAAGGGGGCAGAAACCGCTAGGCACCGGGGATTTGTTTTTTGGCGCCAATGTCACGCAGGGGGAGCGACCCCGTAGGCAAGGGTCGCTCCCGGGGGGGGTGGAGGTTGGGGGGAGAGAAATTTATTTTAGGCCATTTCTGCCCCCCCTGGGGGCAGATTGGCAGAGTTTAGGTCAATCTGCCCCCAAGGGGGCAGAAACCACTAGGCACCAGGGATTTGTTTTTTGGCGCCAATGTCACGCAGGGGGAGCGACCCCGTAGGCAAGGGTCGCTCCCGGGGGGGGGGGTTGGGGGGCAAATTTATTTTAGGCCATTTCTGCCCCCCTTGGGGCAGATCGGCCTATTATTAGGCCGATCTGCCCCCGGGGGGGACAGAAACCTCTAGGTGCCAGGGGATTTTTTTTTTTTTTCTTTTTTGTTTGTTTGTTTTTTTAGAGATGGGGAGCGACCCATCAGACAAGGGTCACTCCCCTGGGGGGCAAATTGTATTTAGGCCATTTCTGCCCCCCTTGGGGGCAGATTGGCCGATTTTAGGTCAATCTGCCCCCAAGGGGGCAGAAACCGCTAGGCACCGGGGATTTGTTTTTTGGCGCCAATGTCACGCAGGGGGAGCGACCCCGTAGGCAAGGGTCGGTCCCGGGGGGGGTGGAGGTTGGGGGGAGAGAAATTTATTTTAGGCCATTTCTGCCCCCCCTGGGGGCAGATCGGCCTATTATTAGGGCGATCTGCCCCCGGGGGGGGGGTCAGAAACCTCTAGGTGCAGGGGAAATTATTATTATTATTATTTTTTTTTATTTTTATTTTTTTTAGAGATGGGGAGCGACCCATCAGGCAAGGGTCGCTCCCCTGGGGGACAAATTGTATTTAGGCCATTTCTGCCCCCCTTGGGGGCAGATTGGCAGATTTTAGGTCAATCTGCCCCCAAGGGGGCAGAAACCACTAGGCACCGGGGATTTTTTTTTTGGCGCCAATGTCACGCAGGGGGAGCGACCCCGTAGGCAAGGGTCGCTCCCGGGGGGGGGGAGTGGGGGTTGGGGGGGAGAAATTTATTTTAGGCCATTTCTGCCCCCCCGGGGGCAGATCGGCCTATTATTAGGCTGATCTGCCCCTGGGGGGGGGCAGAAACCTCTAGGCACCAGGGGAAATATATATATATATATTTTTTTCTTTGTTTGTTTTTTTAGAGATGGGGAGCGACCCATCAGGCAGGAGTCGCTCCCCTGGGGGACAAATTGTATTTAGGCCATTTCTGCCCCCCTTGGGGGCAGATTGGCTGATTTTAGGTCAATCTGCCCCCAAGGGGGCAGAAACCACTAGGCACCGGGGATTTGTTTTTTGGCGCCAATGTCACGCAGGGGGAGCGACCCCGTAGGCAAGGGTCGCTCCCGGGGGGGGTGGGGGTTGGGGGGGGGAGAAATTTATTTTAGGCAATTTCTGCCCCCCCCTGGGGGCAGAAACCTCAAGGCGCCAGGGCAAATTATTTTTTGTGTTTTTTTTTTTGTTTGTTTGTTCTTTTAGAGATGGGGAGCAACCCATCAGGCAAGGGTCGCTCCCCAGGGGGGGCAAATTGTATTTAGACCATTTCTGCCCCCCTGGGGACAGATTGGCAGAGTTTAGGTCAATCTGCCCCCAAGGGGGCAAAAACCACTAGGCACCGGGGATTTGTTTTTTGGCGCCAATGTCACGCAGGGGGAGCGACCCCGTAGGCAAGGGTGGCTCCCGGGGGGGGGGAGGTTTGGCGGGCAAATTTATTTTAGGCCATTTCTGCCCCCCCCGGGGGCAGATCGGCCTATTATTAGGCTGATCTGCCCCCGGGGGGGGCAGAAACCTCTAGGCGCCAGGGTATTTTTTTTATTTTTTTGTTTGTTTGTTTTTTTAGAGATGGGGAGCGACCCATCAGGCAAGGGTCTCTCTCCTGGGGGGCAAATTGTATTTAGGCCATTTCCGCCCCCCTTGGGGGCAGATTGGCAGAGTTTAGGTCAATCTGCCCCCAAGGGGGCAGAAACCACTAGGCACCGGGGATTTGTTTTTTGGCGCCAATGTCACGCAGGGGGAGCGACCCCGTAGGCAAGGGTCGCTCCCGGGGGGGGGGGGGGGGTTGGTCGCAAATTTATTTTAGGCCATTTCTGCCCCCCCTTGGGGCAGATCGGCCTATTATTAGGCCGATCTGCCCCCGGGGGGGGCAGAAACCTCTAGGCGCCAGGGGAAATTATTATTATTATTATTTATTTTTTTTGTTTGTTTTTTTAGAGATGGGGAGCGACCCATCAGGCAAGGGTTGCTCCCCTGGGGGACAAATTGTATTTAGGCCATTTCTGCCCCCCTTGGGGGCAGATTGGCAGATTTTAGGTCAATCTGCCCCCAAGGGGGCAGAAACCACTAGGCACCGGGGATTTTTTTTTTGGCGCTAATGTCACGCAGGGGGAGCGACCCCGTAGGCAAGGGTCGCTCCCGGCGGGGGAGGGTGGGGGTTGGGGGGGCAAATTTATTTTAGGGCATTTCTGCCCCCCCCTGGGGCCGGCTGAGCTACAGGCCAAACACCACAGGTAGGCACCTTGCAAAAAACACCTCTGTTTTCTGTGAAAAAATATGTTGTGTCCACGATGTGTTTTGGGCCATTTCCTTTCGTGGGCGCTAGGCCTACCCACAGAAGTGAGGTATAATTTTTATCAAGAGACTTAGGGGAACGCTGGGTGGAAGGAAATTTGTGGCTCCTCTCAGATTCCAGAACTTTCTGTCACCGAAATGAGAGGAAAAAGTGTTTTTTGGGCCTAATTTTGATGTTTGCAAAGGATTCTGGGTAACATAACCTGGTCAGAGCCCCGCAAGTCACCCCATCTTGGATTCCCCTGGGTTTCTAGTTTTCAAAAATGCACTGGTTTGCTAGGTTTCCTCAGGTGCCGGCTGAGTTACAGGCCAAAATCCACAGGTAGGCACTGCTTTTTATAAAAAAATGTGATGTGTCCACGTTGTGTTTTGGGCCCTTTCCTTTCGTGGGCGCTAGTCCTACCCACACAAGTGAGGTATCATTTTTATCGGGAGACTTGGGGAAACGATGGGTGGAAGGAAATTTGTGGCTCCTCTCAGATTCCAGAACTTTCTGCCACAGAAATGTGAGGAACATGTGTTTTTTTAGCCAAATTTTGAGGTTTGCAAAGGATTCTGGGTAACAGAACCTGGTCCGTGCCCCGCAAGTCACCCCATCTTGGATTCCCCTGGGTTTCTAGTTTTCAAAAATGCACTGGTTTGCAAGGTTTCCTCAGGTGCCGGCTGAGTTACAGGCCAAAATCCACAGGTAGGCACTGCTTTTTATAAAAAAATGTGATGTGTCCACGTTGTGTTTTGGGCCCTTTCCTTTCGTGGGCGCTAGTCCTACCCACACAAGTGAGGTATCATTTTTATCGGGAGACTTGGGGAAACGATGGGTGGAAGGAAATTTGTGGCTCCTCTCAGATTCCAGAACTTTCTGCCACAGAAATGTGAGGAACATGTGTTTTTTTAGCCAAATTTTGAGGTTTGCAAAGGATTCTGGGTAACAGAACCTGGTCCGAGCCCCGCAAGTCACCCCATCTTGGATTCCCCTAGGTCTCTAGTTTTCAGAAATGGACAGGTTTGGTAGGTTTCCCTAGGTGCCGGCTGAGCTAGAGGCCAAAATCTACAGGTAGGCACTTCGCAAAAAACACCTCTGTTTTCTTCCAAAAATGTGGATGTGTCCACGTTGCGCTTTGGGGCGTTTCCTGTCGCGGGCGCTAGGCCTACCCACACAAGTGAGGTATCATTTTTATCGGGAGACTTGGGGGAACGCTGGGTGGAAGGAAATTTGTGGCTCCTCTCAGATTCCAGAACTTTCTGCCACAGAAATGTGAGGAACATGTGTTTTGTTAGCCACATTTTGAGGTTTGCAAAGGATTCTGGGTAACAGAACCTGGTCCGAGCCCCGCAAGTCACCCCTCCTTAGATTCCCCATGGTCTCTAGTTTTCAGAAATGCACAGGTTTGGTAGGTTTCCCTAGGTGCTGGCTGAGCTAAAGGCCAAAATCTACAGGTAGGCACTTCGCAAAAAACACCTCTGTTTTCTTCCAAAAATTTGGATGTGTCCACGTTGCGCTTTGGGGTGTGTCCTGTCGCGGGCGCTAGGCCTACCCACACAAGTGAGGTATCATTTTTATCGGGAGACTTGGGGGAACGCTGGGTGGAAGGAAATTTGTGGCTCCTCTCAGATTCCAGAACTTTCTGCCAAAGAAATGTGAGGAACATGTGTTTTTTTAGCCAAATTTTGAGGTTTGCAAAGGATTCTGGGTAACAGAACCTGGTCCGAGCCCCGCAAGTCACCCCATCTTGGATTCCCCTAGGTCTCTAGTCTTCAGAAATGCACAGGTTTGGTAGGTTTCCCTAGGTGGCGGCTGAGCTACAGGCCAAAATCTACAGGTAGTCACTTCGCAAAAAACACCTCTGTTTTCTTCCAAAAATTTGGATGTGTCCACGTTGCGCTTTGGGGCGTTTCCTGTCGCGGGCGCTTTGCCTACCCACACAAGTGAGGTATCATTTTTATCGGGAGACCTAGGGAACGCTGGGTGGAAGGAAATTTGTTGCTCCTCTCAGATTCCAGAACTTTCTGCCACAGAAATGTGAGGAACATGTGTTTTTTTAGCCAAATTTTGAGGTTTGCAAAGGATTCTGGGTAACAGAACCTGGTCCGAGCCCCGCAAGTCACCCCATCTTGGATTCCCCTAGGTCTCTAGTTTTCAGAAATGCACAAGTTTGGTAGGTTTCCCTAGGTGGCGGCTGAGCTACAGGCCAAAATCCACAGGTAGTCACTTCGCAAAAAACACCTCTGTTTTCTTCCAAAAATTTGGATGTGTCCACGTTGCGCTTTGGGGCGTTTCCTGTCGCGGGCGCTTTGCCTACCCACACAAGTGAGGTATCATTTTTATCGGGAGACTTGGGGGAACGCTGCGTGGAAGGAAATTTGTGGCTCCTCTCAGATTCCAGAACTTTCTGCCACAGAAATGTGAGGAACATGTGTTTTTTTAGCCAAATTTTGAGGTTTGCAAAGGATTCTGGGTAACAGAACCTGGTCCGAGCCCCGCAAGTCACCCCATCTTGGATTCCCCTAGGTCTCTAGTTTTCAGAAATGCACAGGTTTTGTAGGTTTCCCTAGGTGCCGGCTGAGCTAGAGGCCAAAATCTACAGGTAGGCACTTCGCAAAAAACACCTCTGTTTTCTTCAAAAAATTTGGATGTGTCCACGTTGCGCTTTGGGGCGTTTCTTGTCGCGGGCGCTAGGCTTACCCACACAAGTGAGGTATCATTTTTATCGGGAGTCTTGGGGAAACGCTAGGTGGAAGGAAATTTGTGGCTCCTCTCAGATTCCAGAACTTTCTGCCACAGAAATGTGAGGAACATGTGTTTTTTTAGCCACATTTTGAGGTTTGCAAAGGATTCTGGGTAACAGAACCTGGTCCGAGTCAAGCAAGTCACCCCTCCTTAGATTCCCCTAGGTCTCTAGTTTTCAGAAATGCACAGGTTTGGTAGGTTTCCCTAGGTGCTGGCTGAGCTAAAGGCCAAAATCTACAGGTAGGCACTTCGCAAAAAACACCTCTGTTTTCTTCCAAAAATTTGGATGTGTCCACGTTGCGCTTTGGGGTGTTTCCTGTTGCGGGCGCTAGGCCTACCCACACAAGTGAGGTATCATTTTTATCGGGAGACTTGAGGGAACGCTGGGTGGAAGGAAATTTGTGGCTCCTCTCAGATTCCAGAACTTTCTGCCAAAGAAATGTGAGGAACATGTGTTTTTTTAGCCAAATTTTGAGGTTTACAAAGGATTCTGGGTAACAGAACCTGGTCCGCGCCCCGCAAGTCACCCCTCCTTGGATTCCGCTAGGTCTCTAGTTTTCAGAAATGCACAGGTTTGGTAGGTTTCCCTAGGTGCCGGCTGAGCTAGAGGCCAAAATCTACAGGTAGGCACTTCACAAAAAACACCTCTGTTTTCTTCCAAAAATTTGGATGTGTCCACGTTGCGCTTTGGGGCGTTTCTTGTCGCGGGCGCTAGACCTACCCACACAAGTGAGGTATCTTTTTTATCGGGAGACTTGGGGGAACATAGATTAGCAAAACAAGTGTTATTGCCCCTTGTCTTTCTCTACATTTTTTCCTTCCAAATATAGGAGAGTGTGTAAAAAAGACATCTATTTGAGAAATGCCCTGTAATTCACATGCTAGTTTGGTCACCCCGGAATTCAGATATGTGCAAATAACCACTGCTCCTCAACACCTTATCTTGTGCCCTTTTTTGAAATACAAAGGTTTTCTTGATAGCAATTTTTTACTCTTTATATTTCAGCAAATGAATTGCTGTATACCCGGTATAGAATGAAAACGCACGTCAGGGTGCAGCTCATTTATTGGCTCTGGGTTCCTTGGGTTCTTGATGAACCTACAAGCCCTATATATCCCCACAACCAGAGGAGTCCAGCAGACGTAACAGTATATTGCTTTCGATAATCTGACATTGCAGGGAAAAGTTACAGAGTAAAACGTAGAGAAACATTTATGTTTTTTTCACCTCAATTTCAATATTTTTCTTTTTCAGTTGTTCTTTTCTGTAGGAAACCCTTGTAGGATCTACACAAATGACCCCTTGCTGAATTCAGAATTTTGTCTACTTTTCAGAAATGTTTAGGTGTCTGGGATCCAGCATTGGTTTCATGCCCATTTCTGTCACTGACTGGAAGGAGGCTGAAAGCACAAAAAATTTCAAAAATGGGGTATGTCCCAGTAAAATGCCAAAATTGTGTTGAAAAATTGGGTTTTCTGATTCAAGTCTGCCTGTTCCTGAAAGCTGGGAAGCTGCTGAGTTTAGCACCGCAAACTCTTTGTTGATGCCATTTTCTGGGGAAAAACCACAAGCCTTCTTCTGCAGCCACTTTTTCCAATTTTTTTGAAAAAAACGAAATTTTCACTGTATTTTGGCCAATTTCTTGGCCTCCTTCAAGGGAACCCACAAAGTCTGGGTACCTCTAGAATCCCTAGGATGTTGGAAAAAAAGGACGCAAATTTGGCTTGGTTAGCTTATGTGGACAAAAAGTTATGAGGGCCTAAGCGCGAACTGCCCCAAATAGGCAAAAAAAGGCCTGGCAGAGGAGGGGGAAAAGGCCTGGCAGCGAATGGGTTAATGGTAAAGTAGGTCTACAGTAATAAATAAACAGATATGTAAATACATAGTAAGGGAATATATGTCCAAGGAATATAGGAATGGGTATAATATGAAAAGAAAAGTAGTATTGTATAAACACAGACTTTCAAGATTTGTAATACCTGAAGTTAATGACTAAGGGGGTCATTACAACCCTGGCGGATGGTGTTAAAGCGGCGGTAAGACCGCCAACAGGCCGGCGGAAAACAAATGGAATTACGACCGTGGCGGAAACCGCCAACAAAGACAGCCACTTTAACACTCCGACCGCCATGGCGGTACAAAAAAAACAGCATGGCGGACGCCGCCAACAGACAGGCGGAGGACAATGTACCGCCCACAGTATCACAACCTATCAATCCGTCACCTTTTCCAGGGCGGATTCACCGCAAACAAAAACACGGCGGAAACAGGACTTCGAAGGGAAAACGCTCACCTCTACACACCCCACGAGGAACCAGGACGCCATGGAACCAGAGCTGCACATTTTCCATGCCCTTATCTTCTTGCTCCTTTACCAGGAGCACGAATGCCGGCGGCGAAGACCACAGTGAGTACTGCACCTACGACACAGGGGAGGGGGGAGGGAAAAAACAGGGACACACACATGCAACACGCATCACCCCCACCCGCACCCTCACACACATCAACACACACACTAATACAGCATGATACATTACAGTTAGACCCCCAAGCCCCATGGAAGAATGCAAAGACAAAAGGAAATTAGTGTAACCATTGTAATATATTAAAATCCAGTACACAAAAATATATATACACTATTAACAAATATATATACACCAATAATAGTAGTCCAGGTATTGCTCCATTGAAGTCCGTGGAACACTGGGCCCACACGGCATGGGTGAGGCCCACACTCAATACCCAAACATGATGGAGAGAACACTGCAGGGGCATCAGATAGCAATAAAACAGGCACCTCAGGGGGATGGGAAAGGGGGGACACCTCAGCCTGTTGAGTGCACAACGCCAAATCCACGAGGGGGCCCCATGCCCACTGTGTAATCCCAGGGAGTGCAAAGCCACAGTCTCTCAAGTCTCTACAGTGGGTGGTTTGCCCACTGTTCAATCCTGGGGAGTGCAAAGCCACAGTCTCTCAAGTCTCTACAGTGGGTGGTTTGCCCACTGGTCAATCCTGGGAGTGCAAAGCCACAGTCTCTCAAGTCTCTACAGTGGGTGGGTTGCCCACTGTTCAATCCTGAGGAGTGCAAAGCCACAATCTCTCAAGTGGATAACAGTCTCCACTGGTTCTGGAGGGGGCCTTGTGCCCAGAGTGCTTCATCCTGCCAAGGACAGAGGTAGTGGATGTCGTCCTCCACTGGTTCTGGAGGGGGCTTTGTGCCCAGAGTGCTTCATCCTGCTCGTGGCGGACACAGTAGCGTCAGTGCCCTTGGCGCTCATGGGCCAGCGGTGCTTGTGGCGGCAGTGTCCTTGGCAGCGGTGCTTGTGGCGGCAGTGTCATGTTCAGCGGTGCTTGTGGCGGCGGTGTCCTGTTCAGCGGGGCTGATGGCGGTCCTGTCTGGCCCAGCGGAGCTGGTGCTGGCGGTCCTTTCTGGCCCAGCGGGGCTGGTGCCGGCTGTCCTGTCTGGCCCAGCGGGGCTGGTGCTGGCAGTCCTGTCTGGCCCAGCGGGGCTGATGGCACTCCTGTCTGGCCCAGCGGGGCTGGTGCTGGTGGTCCTTTCTGGGATGATGGTGGTGGCCTCCTGGGCAGTGGGGCGGTGGCCTCCTGGGCAACGGGGATGATGGCGGTGGCCTCCAGGGCAGTGGGGATGATGGCGGTGGCCTCCTGGGCAGCAGGGATGATGGCGGTGGCCTCCTGGGCAGCGGGGATGATGGCGGTGGCCTCCTGGGCAGTGTGGATGATGGAGGTTGCCTCCTGGGCAGCGGGGGATGATGTCGGTTGCCTACTGGGCAGCGGGGCTGATGGCGGTCTTCTCCGCCCTACTGCTCTTCCCAGACTTGATGAGTTTCTTGTGCCCCTTCCCCACCTTGGAAGGTGTCGCAGCTAACTCCACAATCCCACCTGTACCCCTGGGAGCGGATTTGGTGGCTGGAGTCTTCCCCCTCTCCCACCAGGCACTGGCCAACTTTTGATGCTTGACAGGTGGGGGACTGTCCGTGCTGTGGCTCCTTGCAACACTGGCTGCTCTGCTGCCTGGTGCACTCCAGATTCCGATGACTACTGGCACCACTGGTCCCGGAGATGTTGTGGCTGAAGTGCTAAGTTGGGACCTGGAGAGTCGGGTTCTAGGAGACTGACAGGGTGGGGGAGGTGAGGGAAAGAGGTCAATGGTGGACAGGAAAAGTTTCTTGGGAACACCGGGACGGGGAGCTGGAGGGGGTTTGGGAGTGGAGGAAGAGGTTGTTGTTGTAGGAGGTGTTCGTTTGGTGACTTTGGGTGAAGGTGCACGCTCTGGAGGCTGTTGTGAGGTGGATGGCTGTTGGGTGGGTGTGTGCCTGCGTTTGTGTATCTTGGGAGGGGGCCTCACAAACACACTGGGAGAGGACACAGGGGACGTGTGAATGGTAGTGGGGTGGAGACTGCACGTGAGCGGGGTGTGGTGGTGTGTGTGCTGGTGATGGAATAGTGGCTGTAGATGTAGTGCATGCAGGTGTGAGTGGAGAAAAGACTGGAAGGGAGGAGGGAGACGAGGAGGAGGGGGACACAGTGGAGGCAGTGGATGTTGATGTGTCGGCATGTGTGTGATGCTTGTGTGAGTGCCTGTGGGATGTGTGGTGCTTATGTCTGCCAGAGCTTCCCTTGTGTGTTGAGGTGTGTGCATGCTGGTCTGATGGTGTGCTTGGGGTAGGCTGAGGTACAGGGGTGTGGGTCTGGGTGGAGGTAGTTGGATGGGGGAGGCTAGAGACAGGAACAATAGCTGCCATCAGTGCTGAGGCCAGAGTCTGAAAAGCTCTGTGAAGGGCTGCCTGACCAGAATGAATGCTCTCCAGGAATGCATTTGTTTGTTGCAACTGCCTCTCTACACCCTGGATGGCATTCAAAATGGTAGACTGCCCAACAGTGAGAGACCTGAGGAGGTCATTGGCCACCTCACTGAGGGCAGCAGGGGTGACTGGGGCAGGGCCTCAGGTGCCTGGGGCAAAGGTGATGCCCACCCTCCTGGGTGAGTGGGCACGGGGCAAAGGCTGAGGGTCTGCTGGGAGGGTGGTGCTGGTAGGGGGGTGGAGGCTGTACCTGTAGATGCGGGGGGCACAGATGTGGCCGCCGCCACAAGGGAGCTCCCATCAGAGGACGAGTCCGTATCACTGGTGTCAGCTCCTATCCCTGCCGTGGAGCTCCCCTCGTCCTCCGTCCCACTGGTGAATTCCGAGTCCGTAGTCTCGCCCTCCAGGGCCATGTGGGATGCAGCTGCCTCCTGCTCCGGTGCCACTGCTCCTCTGACTGATGATGCTAATGCACACAAGAACAGGGAGACCACATAAAGGGGACGACGACAGAAGAAAGACATGTTGAGTGCATGCATTACCGCTACCATTGTCGGGCACGACAGACAAAGAAGCCCCCTGCACTACGCTGCGCACTTGGGGTCCACTGTTCAATCCCTGGGACATGGCCTACAAGGCTATGGCCGACATCTGCACACATGAATGTCACAGGAGCCTGACTAGGTGTAGTTGGCACTGTACACAGGTGGGGTGGGGTGCCACAGGGTCTGCCAGAAGAAGGGGACCTAACTGGCACACTCGCCCCGGCCTAGGGAAACCCACAGCCCACCACCCCCAGCCAGACACCTCCACTGTGTGCTGAATCAGCTGAATGGGAGTGTACTCACCCCCTTGTGGCTGCTGTGATGCCCTCAAGCGCCCATCGAACTCCAGGTATGCCACCGCCAGGATCCTGAACATCAGGGGGGTCATGGTGCGACGGGCACCCCCCCACGTTGGGATGCCATCCCCAGCTGGGCCTCTGCCATCTTGTTGCTCCAGCGGCGAATGTCCTCCCATCTCTTACGTCAGTGGGTGCTCCGTCTGTGATAGACCCCCAGGGTCCGGACGTCCTTGGCGATGGCACGCTAAACGTCCTTCTTCTGGTGGGCGCTGACCTACAGGAGTTGTACAGGGGAAAAAGAAAAGTTATTACCAACTGCACCATCACAGTCATTGGCCCCCATCCCTACCCTTGCCATGTGGCACATGCACTCACCGTCGTTTCATGCACGCCTCAATCTACACCACCCCTGTCTTTCATCCACCCCACTCCACTCAGTCATAGCCCACACAGCATGCTCCCAGTGTACTTACATGTTTGTCTGGAGGACTGTAGAGTAACGTGTACTGGGGGAGGACCTCATTCACGAGTTTCTCCAACTCCTCCGATGTGAAGGCAGGGCCCCTTTCCCAGACGCACAAGCCATTGTCTCTTCCAGACTGAGGTCACAGCAGCACTTGCAGTGTAGGGCCTCTCCTGTCGAAGATCAGGTATCGAGTGATTGAACAGATAGAAAATGGCGGTCACGTCCACGGCGGTGCATACTGTCACCGCCGGCGTACATCGTCATTGGCTCCTGGGACCCATAGGGTCCAATGTTAACCAATGCAGAATTGCGCAGCGGTCTTCGACTGCCTACTGCGACGGTGTAGAACGCCAGCGCAGTTACCTCACATCCCATTGTCCCACTCTACAGGTCAGGCAGCTGCCATTTCAGGGGCACACATGGCTTCATTTATAACTGTGTCACACATACCTACGCCGTGCCTCAACACTCATACATGCAAATTTCGGATTATGAATCGTGTTCTGTGTAAGCTGTGTGTACGTACCTCTGAGTTGGTTGACTCTGTGCTCACTGTTGTCCTTCATATGCACCGTCCGCTGGGACATGTGAAGAGATGGCGGCATCCTCCGGTATACAGACCGCTGGTGGACCTGTCGACAATGGAGGAAAGACATGTGTTCATCACCTACAGGCTTGATCGTACCACAATCCATGAACTGTGTGCCCAGTTGGAGGCAGACCTCATGTCAGCTATCTGCCATCCCACAGGAATCCCCCTCTAGTGCAGGTGCTGTCAGTACTCCATTTCCTTGCAAGTGGGTCATTTCAAACAACAGTGGCCATAGCATCAGGGATGTCCCAGCCTATGTTTTCCAACGTGTTGTCCAGAGTGTTGTCTGCCCTGCTGAAACACATGCAGAGCTACATCGTTTTCCCTCAGGTGGAGGATTTGCCTACAGTGAAAGGTGATTTCTGTGCACTGGGACATATGCCCAACATCAAAGGTGCCATTGATGGGACACATGTGGCTTTGGTACCCCCTCACAGGAGTGAACAGGTGTACAGAAACCGGAAGAGTTATCATTCGATGAATGTACAGATGGTGTGTTTGGCCGACCAGTACATCTCCCATGTGAATGCCAAATTCCCTGGCTCATTGCATGACGTTTACATCCTACAGAATAGCAGCATCCCTTATGTGATGGGGCATCTCCAGAGGCACCGTGTGTGGCTATTTGGTGAGCACCTGGAAGCAAGTCAGTGGGAATGGTTGTCTGGGTCTGGGGATAACCCTACAGGTTAGTGTGTGTCTAACAGTTATCCCTCGCCATTTGCAGGTGACTCTGGTTACCCCAACCTGTCATGGCTACTGACTCAAGTGAGGAATCCCAGGACAAGGGCAGAGGAACGCAACAATGAAGCCCATGGGCGAACTCGGAGGATTATAGAGCAGACCTTCGGCCTCCTGAAGGCCAGGTTCAGGTGCCTGCATATGACAGGTGGATCCCTATTCTACTCACCAAAGAAGGTGTGCCAGATCATCGTGGCCTGCTGTATGCTTCACAACTTAGCTTTGCGACAACAGGTGCCTTTTCTGCAGGAGGATGGTCCAGATGGAGGTGTTGTGGCAGCTGTGGAGCCTGTGGGCATTGAAGACGAGGAAGCAGAAGAAGAGGATATCGACAACAGGAACTCGGTGATCCTGCAATACTTCCAGTGAGAGACAGGTAAGAATACAAACCTGCCTACTACATGTACTTTAACACTACTACTGCTCCACTATCTGTCGTTGTCACCCAGTGTATGGTCACTGAGTTGTCACTTTCCCTTACGATTTCACAGATGTGGGTCCCACTGTGTGACATCTGCTTTGTTTCCTCATGGACTAGAGCTGTGTGACATAGGTTTGTTGACATTACAATTGAAAGAGCATTTTGACACTGTAATTGCTAATACACTAATTCAAAATCACTGACAGACTCCAGATTGTTTTGTGCTTTAAGGGTGTTTATTTAAGTGCTCAATATTGGTGGGTGCTGTAAAATGGTGAGGGGTGATGGTGGAGGAATGTCCATGGCAGAGTCCAGTCTATTAGTCTCACAGGTGCATTGCCCAAATGGGCATAGGAAGTGGAGCTGGGGCAGTTTGAGGATGGACAGGGTGACAAGGTGGGACAGAAGGATGACAATCACAGTGGTCTCATTTCTTGGCGGGGGTCTTGGCATCGTTCTCTGTCTTTGTCCTGGATCTCAGGGACCGTAAATACTGTTCCTCCTGCAGCCGCTGGGTCTTGCCATCGTCTCCTGGTAGGCTCCCATGATTTTGGAGAGGGCCTCGTGGAGAGTGGGTTCTCTGGGCCTGTCCTCCCCCTGTCGCACAGCAGCCCTCCCAGTTCCCCTGTGTTCCTGAGCCTCTGTCCCCTGGACCGTGTGCCCATTGCCACTGCCCCCAGGTCCCTGTTGTTTGGGTGGTGGGTTAGCCTGGGTTCCCTGTAGTGGTGGACACACTGCTGCTTGACGTGTCCTGGGGACAGAGGTATGGGCCCGCTGGGTGGGTGCTGTGCTGGTGTTTCCAGAGGGGGAAAGCTCTGTGGTTGCCTGTGCCAGTGTGAGGGGAACCGACTGTCCCGAGGTCCGAGATGGGCCATGCTGGTCATCTAGATCCAGTTGGGCAGAGCTGCTGTCATCATTGTGGGCATCTTCTGTTGGTGGTGTGGACATGTGTGGACCCTCCTGTCCAGTGACGTTGGGTAGGGGTCCTGCAGGGGTATAAAAGGATGTTTATTGCATCTGTGTGTGCCATGGTGTGCAATGGGTGGGTGACCGTGTACCCCAGTGCTTGCATTCCTGTGTGGGACCTTGTGTGATGGTGGTTTAGGGGGGTGTATGGGTATGTGCAGTGGCCATGCATTGGTGATGGGTGTCCATGCTTTGTTGTTACATGCAGGGCTTGGTGTTGGGATGTGTGGTTTGTGATATTGTGACATTTGTGAGGAGTTGGAGTGATGGGGGTGAGGGCGAGGGTGGGGGTATGTGACAGCATGCAGGTAGGGTGAGGGATGTAATAGTTAAGAATTGACTTACCAGAATCCATTCCTCCATCTACTCCTGCGAGGCCCTCAGGATGCAGAATCGCCAAGACTTGCTCCTCCCATGTTGTTAGTTGTGGGGGAGGAGGTGGGGGTCTGCCGCCAGTCCGCTGAACCACAAGGTGGTGTCTTGAGACCACAGAACGCACCTTCCTCCGTAGGTCGTTCCACCTCTTCCTGATGTCATCCCTATTTCTTGGGTGCTGTCCCACTGCGTTGACCCTGTCCACTATTCTTCGCCATAGCTCCATCTTCCTAGCTATGGAGGTGTGCTGCACCTGTGCTCAGAATAGCTGTGGCTCTACCCGTACGATTTCCTCCACCATGACCCAGAGCTCCTCCTCAGAGAACCTGGGGTGTATTTGCCATGCCATGGGGTTGTGTGGGTGATGTGTGGGGTGGTGTGTGTTGTGATAAGTGGGGTGATATTTAGTGGTGTGTTGTGTGAGGTGCGTGAAAGTTATGTGGGTGATGGTATTGTATGCCTGTGGATGCTTGGTAGTAGTTTGAAGTGTCTCTCTCTGGCCTTCTTTCGGTATTTTGGTCGTAGGGGTTTGTGGGTAATGTGGGTGTGTGTTTTATATTGTATTGGGTGTGTGGGAGTGGTGTGTGTATGTGTATCAGGTGTGTGTATTTCGATTTGTCCAATGTGGCAGTGTTTTGTAAATGTGTGTGTATTTTGAGCGCGGTGGTGTGTACCGCCAATGGAATACTGCGGTTGAAAGACCGCTGCATGAATTCGTGGGTCGTGATAGTGTGGGCGTATTTCTGTTGGCGTGACGGTGGAGTTTTTGTTTCGCCCGTTTATCACTGACCTTTGGTGTGGCGGACTTCTGTGGGTGTCTCAATTCCGCGGCCGCAGCGGTGTGTTGGCGGTCTTCTGCACGGCAGTAAGTGGCTTTTACCGCCAGTGTTGTAATGAGGGCTTAATTGTACTTTTCTAACATTTATTTATCTTTACTCAATTTTTGAATAGCCAAATGCCTATAATAATAAAGCATTTGATCGGGGTGATATAAAATGAGAGCAGGGATACATAAGTATCTAATATAATCTTATATAACAACTTACCTAGGAGCTATGAATGACCTATAAACATGTTAAGCATAGAAAAACATATACACACACATATATATATATATATATATATATATATATATATATATATATATATATATATATACACACACACACACACACACACACACACATACACACATAAATACACACACATATGTGTACATACATATTTAAACCGTGAGTCATCATACATTAAACACGTTTAAAGAGTATGTGTGTAATTTATTGTTAAGACATAGTAGCAATACATATTTCCTAAAGAACTATACATATCTAGAATACACACATAATCAGATAAAAAAAATTATCTACACGGGAATATGCAGTCCATAGCTGTTTGAATATGGTGGTTATGAAGAAAAGAGCCAATTCTTGAGTAGTCTTCTGCAGACAAGATCTGTGGATCTTATATTTGGGGGTAATGAATTTCATAGTGTGGCTACTTGAATGGAGAAGGATGTACCACCTATAGTCTTTTTGTATTGTGGTGTTCTAAGGCAGATGCCAATCTTGAGCGGAGGTTTCTCTGTTGAATGTATTTGGTTATTTTGTTTCTGATAAAAAGCGGTCCTGTTCCTCGTATAGCTTTGTAGGTGATACAAAGCAGCTTGAAGGTGCATCTTCTGGCAACGGGTAATCAGTGAAGTGTTCTCAAGGCAGGGGAGATGTGGGCTTGTGGCTTTACATGTAATAGTAGCCTGGCAGCAGAGTTCTGAATACGTTGTAGATAGAGATGATCCATGGTAGAGACCATTGGCATAATCTAGTTTGGATAGTACAAGTGAGATAGTAGCCTGCACCTTGTGTGGAAATCCGAGGTGGGGGAAGATGCGTTGTAGAGTCTTCAAGGTGATGAAACTTGTTTGTGCTAATTTGTCCCCTTGGGCATTCATTGTTAACTTGGAGTCCATGGTAATTCCAAGGTTTTTAACTTCCTTGAATAATTGAGGACGTGGTCCGAGATCGTCAGGCCAGGTGCACAGTGGGTCATAATGTTTCCAGTCACCACATATGAGTATTTCTATTTTGGAGGCATTTAGTGTGAGATGGTTCCAAGTCATCCACTGATCAACAGCTCTGAGTCAACTGAAGATCTGTGAGTTTTCAATGTTTTTGGGGCATTCTAATTTAAGTAGTATTTGTGTGTCGTCTGCAGGTGAGTTGAAAATCATTGAACAGTTCTGTTAGTGACATCATGTAGATGTTGAAAAGCAAAGGTGAGATGGTTGATCCTTCGGGGACCCCTGCTTTTGTGAGGTAAGATTTGGACGAGAAGGGGGGAGAATACAGGATATTAGTTATTTTTTGAAGGTAGGATGTAATCCAGTCAAGAGCAATCCCTTCTATGCTGGCTTCGTGGAGTCTTTGAATTAGGGTGTCATGGTCAACCATATCAAAGGCAGCCGAGAGGTCCATGAGAAGTAGTGCAGCAACTCCATTGCAGTCAACTGTGTTTTTAAGATAATCCCAGATTGCTATGAATGTCGATTCAGTGCCTCTTCCTCGGTGGAATCCAGTTTGGTAGTCTGAAAGTATAGAATTGTCTTCAATGAATTGTGACATCTGGGCGAATGCTGCTCTTTCTATCAGTTTGCCTATGAAAGGTCCATTTGTGATTGGTCTGTAGTTGTTGGGGTCCTGCGGGTCTAGGTTTGTTTTCTTTAATAACGGTCGTATGTATGCCTTTTTCAGGTCTACAGGAAAAGTTTCTGTAGTTAAAAAGTTTTTGATGATTCTTCTTACAGGTGTGGCAGCAGAAGTACATAAAAGAATGTTCTTGAAGATGTGTGGTGGACAAGGGTCAGAAGGGCAATCGGAATGTCTGCTTGCTTTGACAAAATCCATAAATTCACCTTGTGATATTTGTTTGAAGGACTGTAGATGCTGGGTTAGTTTATTCTTAGAGGGTATTTTAGGAAAGGGATTGGTGATGATGGTTTTCTTCTGTTTTAAAAAGGAGTCCAATGTATCTACCTTGGTTGTGTAATGAGTTGCCAGTTTGTTTGTGAAATCTTGAGTAGTGGGATGACTTCCTTCCATGCATGTAGGTTTTCAAAAGTAATTGAGAATTGTATAAGATTCTTTGGTTGCAGATTTAGCATTTTGAATTCTGTCTGAGTAGTACCTTTTTTAGCTTTTTTGATTGATGATTTGTATATTCTGTTAAGTTTGTGTAGCTGCAGGTTGTCTTGACTATTGTTTGTTTTGAGCCAGGTCCTCTGCAACTTTCTGATTTGTTGCTTTATCTTTTTAAGATCTGTGTTTCTCCAAGGTGTTGGTTTCCTTTTGTCCTGTTTAGTTTTTCTGAGTAGTATTAGGATATCAAAAGCTTCCTGTAGCCACTCAAAGTTTTGGAACAGAATTAATTGTATCTTGATCTGTGTTGGCTGTTAGTTGTGGTCCTAAGTCATCAAAATTGAGAATGCTCCAAGGTCGATAGGTGTATGTATGTAAGTAGTTGTGGAGTGTGTTGATTTGTGGTGTTTTATGTCGGAAAGTTATCAAATGGTGGTCTGACCATGTGATTGGCGTGATGCTATGAATGGTAACTAGTTCAGGCTTAACAAAAATTACATCTAGGATGTGTAGAGCAATGTGTGTTGGATTGTGAACAATCTGATGTAGGTTCAATGTGACTAGGCCAGTGGTGATAGCTTTTGGATGGGGCATATTGAGTTTGTCAAAGCAAATGTTTAGGTCCCCAAAAATGCATAGGTTTGAGTATAATGTAATAAGGTTTGAGACTATCTAGAAAAGTGTCTGGGAATGTTGAGTTGTTATGTGGAGGTCTGTAAAGGAGGAGAAAGTTACAGGAGGAAGTTGGAGTAGGGTGGCATCTGGTGAGGAGGGCTTCACAACCTTGTATGGAAATGTTGTCTGTTTTACTGAGATTTATTGCCTGTTTGAATATAATAGCTAGTCCACCTCCTCTCTTGCCCATACGGTTTTGTGTGATGGTTTGATAGTCCGGAGGAAGGGCTTCATGCAAGACTTTGGCCATGTCATCTCCCAACCATGACTCTGTTATGAATAGTAAGTCAGGTTGTGTGTCTGTGAGGTGTGTCAGGTTATAGATGTGGTGCTTGTTTTTTGAGAGTGACCAAGCACTTATGAGCTGACAGTTTAGAAAAAGTGTGTTAGTGGTGGTGTTATTTTGTTTAGGAGAAGGGTGTGCAGTATATTTTGACCGTGTAGCAGGTGTGATATTAATTGTGATAACTGTGTGAGGGTCTCAATAGTCTTGTTTTTCAATATAGTGTTCCTCTTCCAGCAGGGTTAGGAGCCATTTTGTTGGGTCTGGGGGTGGTGGACTTGGTGGCTGAGAGAGACATGAAGAGTGTACTGTTTTTTGTAAGATAGTCTTATTATGTAATAGACAAGGGGATGCGAAGTTGTTAAGAGTGGCATGTTGTTTATCTTGTTTACATCTCTTTAGTGTGGAGGGAGTATGGGTCGGGGTGGTGGAGGAGCTTGTGGATCATGATGTAAGGCTCTAAATTGTGCAATGGATGTGTGGCGGGAGAATGAATGTAGCTGTGTTGGGGTGTTTGTGGTAGATGTTGGTGAAGAGTGAGAATGTAGGAGTGAAGATTGGACAGGATTTGAATTCTTTGTGTAGTCATCAGGGTGGGAGTGGGTGTGACAATACGTATAATGAAAGTCTGTGTTGATTTGATTTGCTGATGTGTGTGGTCTGTATTGTTTTTGTGGAGTAGCGGGAGGGGATATTGATGTAGTGGTTTTCTGTGAGGGATTTGAATGTGAGTTAGTGCTGGTGAGTGGAATTAGAGTATTACAGGTGGTGTTGAAGTGTTTTGGAGATTAATGTATGAGGTGTGTAAGAGGGGATTGATGTGTATCAGGGGAGTTTGTGTTAGCTGTGATGACTGGAAGAGGTAATATGTGTGGTGAAGTGGAGTGTGAGGATTGTATGGTTGTGTGTAATTGGTGAAGAGAGGGGAAGGGCTTTCGTAGATGGTGAGTTGGAAGGCTGGGTTTAGGAATTGTCATGATGAAAGGGGGTCTGTGTGGCGCAAATAGAGGACAGTGCTTTTGGTTTGTATGAACAGGGACTGTGTATATGGGTGGCTTAAAGTAATGTATAATGTGGTTTTGTGTTGGCGATGGCAGGTTGTGTTAGTGGGGGTGGACAGAGTAGTGTTTGCTGTGAGAATGAGGGTGTTTTACTTTTGTAGTTGTGGTGGATATGGTATAGCTGTTGTATATGGGGTATTGTGTTGGATGATGAGACATTGCAATCTGTATGAGGTCAGTTTCTGATGCAGGAGTTGGATGCATTTGCAGATAATGTGTTTGCATATTGATGGATGTGTAAAGAGTAAGTTCATTTCTGATAATTGGAATATTGGGCAGCATTTCTGGCCCTAGACCCGACCAATCCTGAATAGGCCCAAACAGGCAGCTGCCCTTTTCCTCTCTGCCCTTAGCCACAACGCCCTGAGCCCTGGGCTCAAACAGCCCTACTGCCCAATAGAAACCTAGTCCTAACCCTAACCAATCAGATTTGTAACCCTAAATCTCACAACCAATGGGAGACCCAGCCCTATTCACCAATCATACCCCCAATCCTAACAACCAATCACAATCCCAACCCTAAAAACCAGGGGCCAATCGGAATCTCAACCCTACTACCAATCACAAGCCCAACCCTAAAAAACAGAAACCAATAGGAATCTCAAAGATAGTACCCATCACACGCCCAACCCTAAAAACCAGGAGCCAATAGGAATCTCAACCATACTACCAATCACAATCCCAACCCTTAAAACCAGGAACCAATAGGAATCTTAACCCTAGTACTAATCACAAGCCCAAACCTAAAAAGCAGGAACCAATAGGAATCTCAACCCTACCACCAATCAGAAACCCAACTCTAATCCCTAAGCCAATAGAAAGAACAACCCTCTACAACCTATCACAACACCATATGCAACAACCAGTAGAAACCTATAGAAGGGCCAAGTTAACTGAAGCCCATCCCCTGTGGGCAGGGAGGAGGGAGCTGCTGCTCTATTCAGAATCTCCTTGGATACAGACAGGCTGAATCCACACTTCCAAGCTAGCAAAGTCTATTTTCCAGGTAAGGGAGAGAATGTAAAAAAAAACAAAAAAAAACTGAAATGCTGCTTGTCACGCACTCTTTAATGTGTCTTTTTTAAGGCAAAAACAGGGGATACAGACAGTTTCTAAACACAATTTAAATCACAGAAACAGATTAAGCAGTGTCCTAAACATACTCTGGATAGTCACTGAGATGTATGTAGCCATTTTACTCAGAAAACAGAGGGTGGGGGGCTTTATGCAGTCTGGTGCCACAAACTAGGAGGCCACCATCAATTATTCTCCCCCATAAATCCAGCTTCTTTTTGACAGAAGATATTTTTTTAGTCATGGTAAAGAAGTATTTTTTTCCCTTGAAAATCGATTTGGGGCATTTATTTTTTCAAAGATGCCAGAAAAGTATGCTAAAATCGCAAGGTATCGGAATTTCACAGTTTCTATGCTTTGTAGGGTCCAAAACCAGAAGATAAAAATGTCTTTCAGCACCTTACTCCAGGAATTCAGCACATTCAGTTCTCTATTCATGTTTCAGACAGCAAGGGCTGCCAAAGATATCAAACACTGGGTCCACACAATGGGTGTCATTCTGACCTCGGCGGTAAAAGGCGCTTACCACCGGTCAGAAGACCGCCATAACACCGCCGCGGCCGCGGTAAACCGCCACGGTCATTCTGACCCGCTACTTGAAAACCTCCAAAAACCCGACATCCACAAAAGTCCGCCACACCAAAGGTCAGCGAAAAAATGGCGATGACCAAACCTCCACCGTCACGCCAACAGAAATACGCCCATGCCATTACGACCCACGAATCCACGCAGCGGTCTTTCAACCACGGTATTCCATTGGCGGTACACACCGCCGCGCTCAAAATACACACACCCTTACAAAACACAACCACATTGGACAATTTGAAACACACACACATGAGACACATATACACACCACTCCCACACACCCAATACAATATAAAACACACACCCACATCACCCACAAACCCCTACGACCACAATTGCGAATCAAGGACAGAGAGAGACAGCACTGCTTAGAGTAGACCATCACACAGAGGCAAATCACAACATCACCCACACAATTACCACGCACAAAACACCATACACCACCACACACATTACACTCCACTGAGGAACATTGGTTCCGCAATGGGGACCATCGTCCTGGCCCTTAACCAGATAGTCACCACATTGCAGGACCATGTGGCACCACAAAGGGCCCCTGTCACTAGCCAGGACCAGGAACAGGCTACCACATCCGCCGGCGCTAGTGGACAGGAGGCCCCCACACAACGACAGGCCACCAGAACCCCACCTCCTGCTGAAGAACAACCACCCCGCAAGCGGAACCTGAGATCTCACAAGAAGACAGAGTAGGATGCCAAGACCCCCGCCAGCATATGATACCCCCTGATGTCATCCCACTGTCCCACATTGTCACCCTGTTAACTGCCCCTGCTCCATCCTTCCACAGGCATATGGACAATGCACCTGTGAAACTGAGAACTGGACTCTGCCATGGACATTACTCCACCCCCACCCATCACCGTCTTACAATCATGTACCTATATGTAGCACTTGAAATAAATCACTCATTGCACTTAAAATAACAGGAGTCTGCTTGTATTTTTCACAAATGTATTACACATAACGGTGCAATTATGTTCAGTTACATTGTGATGACAACATACCAATGTCAATAAGCTTAAGTCCATGGGCAAACAAAGCAGTAGTCACACAGTCGGTCATACAGCTCTGAAAAGGGAAGGGAAAGTCACAATTAAGTTAAAAGGAACTGGGGGGAAACACAGACAGTAGAGACGCAGGAGGCCTTAAGTAAATGTGAAATGGCGTGGTTGATCCTTACCTGTGTGCTACTGAAAATATTGTTGTATCACTGTATCCCTGTTGTCTGTGTCGTCCCCGTCGTCTTCCTCCTCTTCACTCTCCACAGGCTCCACAGCTGATACAACACCACCATCTGGACCATCCTCCTGCACAAAAGGCACCTGGCGTCGCAAAGCAAGATTGTGAAGCATACAGCAGGCCACGATGATATGGCACACCTTCTTTGGTGAGTACATTAGGGATCCACCAGTCATATGTAGGCACCTAAACCTGGCTTTCAGGAGGCCGAAGGTCCTTTCTATGATCCTCCTAGTTCGCCCATGGGCCTCATTGTACCGTTCCTCTGCCCTGGTCCGGGGATTCCTCACTGGGGTCAATAGCCAGGAGAGGTTGGGGTAACCAGAGTCACCCAATAACCACACACGGTGTCTCTGTAGCTATTCCATCATATAAGGGATGCTGCTATTTCTCATAACATACGCGTCATGCACTGACCCAGGGAACTTGGCATTTACATGGGAGATGTACTGGTCAGCCAAACAGACCACCTGGACATTCATCGAATGATAACTTTTTCTGTTTCTGTACACCTGCTCCCTTTCTTTGGGGGGAACCAAAGCCACATGGGTCCCATCAATGGCACCAATGATGGTGGGGATATGTCCAAGGGCATAGAAATCACCCTTCACTGTAGCCAAATCATCCTCCTCATGTAGCTCCGCATGTATTTCATCAGGGCAGACAACACTCTGGACAAAACCTTA
Source organism: Pleurodeles waltl (assembly GCF_031143425.1). Classification (NCBI taxonomy): domain Eukaryota; kingdom Metazoa; phylum Chordata; class Amphibia; order Caudata; family Salamandridae; genus Pleurodeles; species Pleurodeles waltl. The sequence goes on along the minus strand of NC_090448.1, from coordinate 364,871,174 downwards.
GAAAACATAGGCTGAGACATCCCTGATGACATGGCCACTGTTGTCTGAAAAGACCCACTTGCCAAAAAATGGAGTACTGACAGAACCTGCACCAGAGGGGGAATCCCTGTGGGTTGGCGGATGGGGGACATCAGGTCTGGCTCCAGCTGGGCACACAGTTCATGTATAGTGGCTCTGTCAAGTCTGTATCTAAGTATAATATGTCGTTCTTCCATTGTCGACAGGTCCACCAGCGGTCGGTACACAGGAGGATTCATCCTTCTCTTCGCAAGTCCCAGCGGACGGTGCCTAGGAAGGACAACATGGAGCAGAAAGTCAAGCAAACCACAGGTTAGTTCACACAGCTTGCACAGTAAAAGAATCGCAATGCATTGAAAGGCTTGTATGAGTGGCAATGCACGGCCTAGGCCTGTGTGACGCAGTTGAAATTATGCCATGTGGGCCCTGGAAATGGCGGCTGCCTGACCTGTGAAGTGTGACAGTGGGATGTGAGGTCAATGCGCTGGCGTGGCACACCGTGGCGGTAGCGGTCGAAGACCGCGGTGCGAAGCCGCATTGGTTAACATTGCACCCTATGGGTTTCATGAGCCAATGACGATGTGCGCCGGCGGTCGCGGTACGCACCGCCGCGGTACACACCGCCGCAGGCGTGACCGCCATTTTCTATCTGATTAATCACTCGAGACCTGATCATCCACAGGAGAGGACCTATACTGCAAGTGCTGCTGTGACCTCGGTCTGGGAGATACTATGGCTGCTGCGACTGGGGAAAGGGCCCCTGCCTTCACATCTGAGGAATTGGAGAAACTTGTTGATGGGGTCCTCCCCCAGTATGCGCTACTCTACGATCCTCCAGACCAACAGGTTAGTACACAGGGTGCATGCTGAATGGGCTATGCCTGTGTTGAGTGGGGTGGATGTAAGATGGTGGGGAGGGGAGCGAATGAGGAGTGCAACGCACGACAGATGGGAACATGTGCCACATGGCAAGGTTGGGGAGGGGGGGCCACTCACATCGACCATGCAGAAAAGTGATGATATTTCCTTTCCCACCCTGTACACGTCAAATAGGTCAGCGCCCATCAGAAGATCGACATTTGGTGTGCCATCGCCAAGGACGTCCACGCCATGGGGGTCCACTACAGATGGGGCACCCACTGCCGAAAGAGGTGGGAGGACATCCGCCGCGGGACAAGAAAGACCGCCGAGTCTCTGCTGGGTATGGCCTCCCAACGTAGGAGGGATGCCAGCCGCCAATTGACCCCCCTGATGTCCCGGATCCTGGCGGTGGCCTACCCCGATTTGGATGGGCACGTGAGGACATCACAGCAGACACAAGGAGGTGAGTATCAGCACATTCTGCTATCTTTGCGCGCAGTGGAGGTGTCTGGGTTGGGGAGGAGGGCTGTGGGTAACTCAAGGCTGGGGCGCTTTCTGTAGGCTAGTCCCCTCCGTTAGGCAAAGCCCTGTGCCCCCGCCCCCCACCTCTGTAGGGTGCCAAGTACAGCTATCCATGGTCCTGCATCACCCATGTGTGCATTTGTCGTCCATAGACCTGTAGGCCTAGTCACAAGAACTGAGTAGTGTACCCCGATTGCGCAGCGTAGTGCAGGGGGCTTCTGTGTCTGTCCTCTCCGACAACGGTGTTGCCAATGCATGCACTCAACCTGTCTTCATTTCTCCCCCCCACCCATTTTCTTTTTCTTCCTGTGCATGTGTGCATTAGCATCATCAGGCGGAGGAGAATTGGCATCGGCGCACAAGGGAGCTGCATCTCACATGGCCCCGGAGGGCCATGCAACCGACTCCGAGTTCACCAGTGAGATGGAGGGCGAGGGGAGCTCCACAACGGGGACCCGTGGAGACGTCAGCGACACCGACACGTCCTCGGAAGGGAGCTCCCTTGCGGTGGCGGCAACATCTGTGCCCACCGCCACAACAGGTACAGCCGCCACCCAGCGCACCAGCCCCGCCCTCCCAGCAGCCCCTCAGCCTTCGCTCCGTGCCCGCTCACCCAGGAAGGTGGGCATCTCCTTCGCCCCAGGCACCTCAGGCCCTGCCCCAGTTACCCCTGCTGCCCTCAGTGAGGAGGTCATTGACCTCCTCCAGACCATCATTGTTGGGCAGTCTACCCTTTTGAATGCCATCCAGGGTGTAGAAAGGGAGGTGCATCGGAGCAATGCATACCTGGAGGGCATTCATTCGGGTCAGGCTGCCCATCAGCGATCGTTCAACGCTCTGGCCTCAGCACTGACGGCAGCCATTGTCCCTGTCTCCAGCCTCCCTCTTCTAACTCCCTCCACCCAGTCCCAGTCTCCTGTTCCTCAGCCTATCCCATCCACACCATCAGACCAGCCTGCACACACCTCAACACCCAAGGGCAGCTCATCCAGACATAAGCACCACAGATCCCACAAGCATTCACACAAGCAACATCCAGATGCAGACATGGCAACAGTCACTACCACCTCTGTGTCCCCCTCCTCCTCGTCTCCCTCCTCCCTCCCTGTGACGTCTCCACTCACACCTGCATGCACACCACCATCAGCCAGTACTTTCATCACCAGCACACCCTCCATTACAGTCAGCACACGTGCAGTCACCACCCCCACTGCCATTTACACGTCCCCTGTGTCCTCTCCCAGTGTGTCTGTCACCCCCTCTTCCAAACCACACAAACGCAGGCAGCCACCCACCCAACAGCCATCCACCTCACGACAGCCTCTGTCACAAGCACCTGCACCCAAAGACAGCACACTTGACTCTCCTACAACCACATCCTCTTCCTCCACTCCCATACCCACTGCACCTACCCTTCCCATTGCTCCTAAAAAACTTTTCCTCTCCAAAATTAACCTCTTTGCATCACCTGACCCACCCCCTCCATCTGGTAAGAGTCCAAAGAGCACCTCAGCCACCACCAGCCCTGCATCTAGTATGACCATAGTGCAGGGCTATTGGAGTCCACCTGCTCCTAGGGAAGGAACATTGCCCAGCAGCAAGGGGACTGCCAGCCCACCCCCTGGGAAGAGGACAAGAAAAATTAAGGGCCGGCGCGAAAAGCCTGAGACGGCTGCCACCAAGGAGAGTGGCCTTGCCCCGTCACCTGCCACATCATCTAAGGGAGGCAAGGGCCAGAGAGCTGCAGCGAAGGAGGGCAACGGGCAGCAGGGCGGAGAAGACATGCAGCAGGCGAGTGCACCAGGAGGGCTCCACCAGACCCATACCGGGTGTGACGGAGGACACCCACGGGCCCAAGACTCCATCACAAGAGGGCCCCACAACCGCAAGGTCGGAGGGCGACTAAGCGGGGAGTCTTGGCCAGGTCTGGCTCCCTTGATAGACAGGACAAGCACCGCTGAACAGGGCCCCGCCAAGACAGGCACCGCTGAACAGGGCCCCGCCAAGACAGGCACCGCTGAACAGGGCCCCGCCGTGAAGAGCACCGCTGCACAGGGCCCCGCCAAGACAGGCACCGCTGAACAGGGCCCCCCCAAGACAGGCACCGCTGAACAGGGCCCCGCCAAGACAGGCACCGCTGAACAGGGCCCCGCCGTGAAGAGCACCGCTGAACAGGGCCCCGCCGAGACAGGCACCGCTGAACAGGGCCCCGCCGTGAAGAGCACCGCTGAACAGGGCCCCGCCGTGAAGAGCACTGCTGAACAGGGCCCCGCAAAGACAGGCACCGCTGAACAGGGCCCCGCCGTGAGGAGCACCGCTGAACAGGGCCCCGCCGTGAAGAGCACCGCTCCGCTGGGCCCTTCATCTCAAGCACCGCTCCGCTGGGCCCTTCCTGTCAAGCACCGCTCCGCTGGGCCCTTCATCTCAAGCACCGCTCCGCTGGGCACCGCCGTCTCAAGCACCGTTCCGCTGGGCCCTTCATCTCAAGCACCGCTCCTCTGGGCCCTTCATCTCAAGCACCGCTCCGCTGGGCACCGCCGTCTCAAGCACCGCTCCGCTGGGCCCTTCATCTCAAGCACCGCTCCGCTGGGCCCTTCCTGTCAAGCACCGCTCCGCTGGGCCCTTCATCTCAAGCACCGCTCCGCTGGGCCCTTCCTGTCAAGCACCGCTCTGCTGGGTACCGCCGTCTCAAGCACCGCTCCGCTGGGCCCTTCATCTCAAGCACCGCTCCGCTGGGCCCTTCCTGTCAAGGACCGCTCCGCTGGGCCATTCATCTCAAGCACCGCTCCGCTGGGCACCGCCGTCTCAAGCACCGCTCCGCTGGGCCCACCATCTCATGCACCGCTCCGCTGGGCCCCTCATCTCAAGCACCGCTCCGCTGGGCCCTTCATCTCAAGCACCACTCCGCTGGGCCCTTCCTGTCAAGCACCGCCCCACTGGGCCCTTCCTGTCAAGCACCGCTCCGCTGGGCCCTTCATCTCAACCACCGCTCCGCTGGGCCCTTCATCTCAAGCACCGCTCCGCTGGCCAACGCCGTCTCAAGCACCGCTGGTCCATTGACAGTGCCGGTTCTGTGTCGAGCAGGTGTTCATGAAGCACTCTGGGCACCATGCCTCCTCCAATACCAGGGGAGTCGGTTATCCATCTGATGGACTGTGGCTTTGCACTCCCCAGGATTGAACAGTGGGCAACCCTCCCACTATAGAGACTTGTGAGACCGTGGCTTTGCACTCCCCAGGATAATGCAGTGGGCAACCCACCCACTGTAGAGACTTGAGAGACTGTGGCTTTGCACTCCCCTGGATGGCACAGTGGGCAACCCTCCCACTGTAGAGACTTGTGAGACTGTGGTTTGCACTCCCCAGGATAATGCAGTGGGCAAACCACCCGCTGTAGAGACTTGAGAGACTGTGGCTTTGCACTCCCCTGGATGGCACAGTGGGCAACCCTCCCACTGTAGAGACTTGTGAGACTGTGGCTTTGCACTCCCCAGGATGGTACAGTGGGCATGGAGGCCCCTCGTGGATCTGGCATCGTGGACTCATGTGGCTGAGGTGCCCCCCTTTCCCTTCCCCCTGAGGTGCCTGTTGTTTTATCATCTGATGCCCCTGCAGTGTTCTCTCCAATGGTATCCGGTCTCCTGTGTGGGCTTTGCCCATGTGTTTGTACACTTTGGCCCACGGACTATGGATATTTAACGAACTGTGCAGGACTTATTGACTATGTTTATACTTTGCACTATGTTAATTATTTCTTTTGTATATTTCATATAGCATATTTACCATGACTTCAATGAACCTATTTTATACAAAAATTTTAAACTTCATTTTAATTATGTCTTTGCATTCTTCCGGGGGGTTTGTGGGGTGTCACTCTGACTTGTTGCTCTGCATTGGTGTGTAGGTATTGGGGGGGTGGGGTGGGGGGGTGGATGTATCGCGTATGTGTGTGCACGTAACCTTTCCTCCTCCCCCCTCCCCTGTGTCGTAGGTGCAGTACTCACCGTTGTCGTCTGCGCCGGCGTTCGTACTCGTGGTAGATGAGCAGGTAGACAATAGCTGGTAGGATGTTTAATTCGGGTTCCATGCTGTCCAGATTCCTCGTGGAGTGTGTAGAGGTGAGCGTTTTCCCGTTCGTAGTCTGTTTCCGCCGTGTTTTTATCGGCGGGGCTCCCGCCCCGGAAAAGGTGGCGGATTGGTGAGTTGTGATAGGGTGGGCGGTACATTGTCTGCCGCCTGCCTGTTGGCGGTGACCGCCGCGCTGTTTGTCTGTCCCGCCGTGACGGTCGGAGTGTTAAAGTGGCGGGCTGTGTTGGCGGTTCCCGCCAGGGTCAGAATTGCATTTTTTGGACCGCCTGCCTGTTGGCGGGTTGGCCGCCGCTTTATCACTGACCGCCAGGGTTGGAATCACCCCCAATATGTGGATCCACGAACAACATTTTAGATTTTATGCCTACCCTAGCATAGAAGCATGTAGAATGTGTACCATTTGTGCAGATTCCTATACAGGCTTCCTATTTTCAACAATGGAAGCACAGAAAGTCGATGGCAATGCCAAACTGATTAGATGCTGTTGCCTACCCCATGACTGACTCACAGAATAAAAAACCTCCCAATATTACAGTATTATGGTAAATACTATACATAAACAATTACACTGCCTTCTTTTGATTCATCAGACACTTCAATCAATCGCAAAGCAAACAAACTCAAATTCAAGTGGGCTATGAGCTGTCTGTGAATATCTTCTGCCATGTTAGAGATGCTGCAGCAAACTGTGGTGCGCGAGAGATACTGCTCTAAATTTCGCTGCTGCTTTTTCATGAGGCACTGCACTGGCCACGCATTGAACTGCAGAATTAATCACATTTTCTTGTTTGTAAAAGACTTTTGTTATTGTCAATTTGGTATGCCACTACGTGAGATACCTTCAAGGTATTCCTTGGGGTGACAGTCACATGTTTACAGCATGTTTCTGATGGCTCATGTCTTAGTGATTCTTGGCAAAACAAACTGTATTATTTCTTGCTATTGACCCATTGTTGGAAAGTGGGTTTCTGGTAAGGGAAGATAGGTACCTACAATTAGCAATAGGCCACAATCCCCCACTAGGTTCAGTCAAGGTCTCAATAAATTAATCCTTGCTCAACCCTTGGTAGCTTGGCCCACGAGCAGTTAGGCTTAACTTAAGAGACAGGGGTGTAAAGCATTTAATATCAACAAAACAGTAAATAAGTAAAACAAAACACAAAATATAAATCAAACAACAATTTATAAAATAGGAAATAGTTTTATCTTTAAAATGACACCAAAATTACAAAACTCTAATGGAGGGAACCGGAAATACGAATTGTTAAAGAGTAAATGAAAAATAGTACTTAGAAGCAAATAGCACTCGAAGGGTTAAAAAAAAGGTCACACTAGACAGGGACAAAGTCCAGAGTTCAGGCCACTCATGATGTAACACTGTTACATTTACTTTCAGAAGTGTTTCCTGATTCAGGAAAGTGGTCCACAGCACCAGCCAGTGGCTTAGAGGCTCTGGTTTGCCTTTTGTGGTCTGGGACTACAATTCCCACAATGCACCTCTTCCACTTATGCAGCTTTTTACAACAGTTGGTCCAAACTTTTGAATCTTCTTCCAGATCTCCTTTTTGGATCCTTGAAGTGTCCACAAAGTTGATCAAAGGTTCCAGAAGCTCTGCGTTACACCGTGGGAGTTGGGACTACAATTCCCAGCATGCACCTGGTCAGAATTCTCAAATAGCTACTGGACGCTGGTCAGCTGGACTCTTGTTGCAGGACTTGATGCAGGCTCCTTTGTAACTGTAGCTTACAGGGGGCCCACTCCTGGAGTTGCAGAAGCAAGGCAAAGTCCTTTTGCTGGTTAAACCCAACGTGTGCAGCTGGTGCAGTCCTTGTGAGTTCAGTTCTTCAAGTGCAGGCCAGGGGTCCAACAGGGCAGTCTTTCTCCAATATCGTCTTCCAGCAAGGATCTGAATTGTGGGGCATCTCTGCCGTATTTATTCTTGCTCATGGATGGGCAAGAAGGGGGTGCTCCTGTCCAATGGGGTGCAGGTCACCACCCTCTGGGGTGACCACTACCTGCGAAGTGTGGCAAAAATCAATCCCAGAAAGCAACATTCTCTAAAAATATAACATGGAGAAATTTCCTCTTTCGAGGTTAGATCTGGTGTGTCTAAGTCTCTCTAACCAGGCTTACCAGATTTCTTCACAACTTTCATTCCCAAAAGCCACCAAATACTAGACCAAACCAGGCAAATGTCACCACTTTACTAACTTATGTGTAGCCTACATTCAAAAACACACTTCTATTTTAAGGATTATATGTTCAACACCCACATTAATCAGACCACTTATATTTTGTGCACTAAAATCCAAGTTGGTCTGTCAGGAAGATTGTCACTTATGTGATATCTCATGATGTGGAGCAAGCTGCGGAAAAAGGTTCAAGTCTGATGTTGGGGGGCCTGCAACCGTGGAAAGATGCTCTTCAGCATTGAGTTCCTTTGCATACTCCCACCAGGCCCTCCTGAGTAATGCAAAATAGCCTGACAATTCACATTTTCTCACACTTGTTCCAGCGCCTCAAGAGCAATTCAAGGGTAAATGATGGACATTTCTTTACATAAGCAAGTTACATATGTTTCAAACTTTTGGTACTCATCATAAGAGAGCAGCCCATTGCATGGGGTGCACATCTTGCTGCTTGATGTTCCTGTGAGCTCTCACCTAATAAAGTTAAAGTGCATTCTGCTGGCTCACAGAAGAATCTCCATCCCCTTTTCTTTGCCAGGCAACAGTAGGGTGGATCCTTGTTCAGGAAGTGGTAAGTTAAATGGAGCCAAAGAGTTTTTATGAGTATGGCATTGTCCTGATTAGCAGCATCCTTCAGAGTTTGGTAGCAGTAGTTTGAGGTGCACAAAAGTGTTCTTATGGGCCTGGCACTGCCAAAAGTAGCAGCTTCCTTCAGATTCTGGCAATGGCTGGTGGAGGTTTGCAAAATTGTTCTTTTCGGCCTGGCACTGCCAAAAGTAGCCGAATCCTTCAGAGTCTTGCTGTGGCAGATTGAGGTGTGCACTATTGTTCAGGCATTGCCAAAAGTACCAGCATCCATTATAGTCTGGCAGTGACAGGTTTAAGTGTGCAAAAAAGTTCTTTGGGCCTGGCATTTCCAGAAGTAACAGCATCCTTCAGAGACTATCAGTGGCAGGATGAGGTGCACAAGAGTATTCTTCTGAGCCTGGCACTGCCAGGAGTAGCAGCATCCTTCAGTCTGGCAGTGGCACGTTGAAGTGTGCACAATTGTTCAGGCATTGACAAAGGTAGCAGCATCCTTCAGAGTCTGACAGTGGCAGGTTGAGGTGAACAAAAGTGTTCTGGGCCTGGCACGGCCAAAAGTAGCAGCATCCTTCAGTCTGGCAGTGGCAAAAGGTTAATGCAGCAGCAGCAATAAGTCCTTTGGACCCATTGTGTTAAGTCATGTGCTGTGAGGGAATTTGCATTTGGAGCTGGTGTTTTGCCATATACACTGATGTGTGGTAAACTCTGTGGTCCAATTTGGTATGCGTGGTGTTCAGTGTCAGGACTGCTGTTACAGTGAACAAACATTTGAATAAGCTGCTCAGCAAGACAGTAAGACTATTAATTGTACATACTGATGTTGAACTTTGCCTGCAGTTCTGGGGAAGGTCTAAATGTAGATGAAGTGAGACCAATGCGTTTTAGTCCAAATTTTATGTTAAGTATATTTGACAGTAGTTTTAGCCCCATTTGGTTGCGGTTCTCATTTTTAAGCAGCGTCAATTGTGATAACATTCATTCCATTTTTGCATTTGAGATGGGCAGGGACAAAAGTTTAATGGCACCTATGGCCAACTCCTGAAACCGATGATCCCAGTAGCATCTATATAATTGAATACTTCTATCCAGAAAGATTCCATGCCTGATGAGTTACTGAATGAACATGACATAACTCTTCCCCACTGCGATTCTAATACGTGTGTTGGGTGTATGAAAAACTTTTTGGGCAAATCAGTAACCAGATGTTTAGGATTTGAAAGCACATTTTGGGTCGTCAAAAATTTCAAATGTCTGAGGATGGTCAGCGAATCTAGCAAGTACATCTGATATTCTGCTGCCAGAACTTTGACAAAGTCTGTGCATTGTTTGCAGCGGTAGGCAGTTTGTTTTCTTGGAGCTGCTTGCGGAAGTGAAGGCCAAAGTCACATCCTCCTGCGCAAGATAAATGGCCCTCCCCTGAACATCTAAACTGAGCAACTGGTGCTCACTACTGGCAGTGATAACACTTGGCTTTAGAATTCTTCAGAGAGTTGACCGATATAAAGTTTGCAAGTCCCGAAATATATGTAGGACGTCACCAGATTCAAGCTGAAATGTGTTGTTCACTACCTAATTTCCTGCAACACAGGTTTGAGGGAAATAAGGTAGAGGGATTTTGTCTTGTTATTGTACATTTCTTGCGGCATTCTGGATGCATAGCAATGTTCTACATTTGATGCATTGCAAAAGTGCAACTTTATCACATCATACTGCTTCAGAAATTTTTTCACACGATCCGCCACAATGAGCCACCGTGTTTCACATGGCAAAATTAGTTTTAGTGGCACTCCTCCACCCAAGGTTTGAAACAAATCTGTGTAGTATGCCTGGTGCTTTGGAGAATGCACAAACCAATTGTAGGTTTCTCACACCATGAACTCCACACTGCTGGGCAAACTCTGCATTGTTTTTTTAGCAACAATGTCGAGCAAGTGGCAGATGCAACGTACAAGGTGCAAAGTAGGCTGCTTTTCTCTCAACAAACTGTATGTGGAGTGTTTTTTGCCACATATCACACGTGTGCCATCTGTACCTACACCTACTAAATTCTCAATTTGAAGTTTGCTGTCTTTGAGGAACTCCAGAAGTGCATTTGCTATTCTTGCGCATGCCTCTTGCAGTTCTATCATCCCAAGGTACTCACAATTCTGCTACTTTTCTGACTAAAGGATTTTACACAGATGCACAGCAGTTTCTTTGCGGAAAGGTCAGTGGATTTGTCAATGATCAAAAAGTAAGGTGAACTGCCCATATATCGAAGGCGCTCCCCTTTTAAATAAGGGCCTAAAAGTCCATTTATCAAAAAAGTGCGCCTTGTGCAAGTGTATCCAGAAAGGACGTTTCTTCTCTTACAATTTCTCCCAGTCGGTCAATTTTGTTCGTAGATGTCCTACACGCAGTTTGCACTGCAATCCTAAACTCTCTCCTTTTCTGGTCATTTGATACTTGAAGTGCTGGTGGGGCAAAAGATTCCATGGTTAGGCTAGGTGTATCCACATGTGCATAAAGTTTTGTTGTGGATACATGCAGCTTTAGATCATGGTAGTGGGCACGTAGCTGTATGTGACAGCATTTACAGCTTGCCTTTGCTTCATCTGTTTTTACCGGGGCAATCCATTTCTTTTAGTTTGAGGTCACACTCCCAATCTTTCTTGGACACTTTCTTGTACTGTGCCCACCTTCCCATTTTCAAAATGACTTAGTTGGTAGCTCATTGGGACCTGGTAGAGGACTGTAAAGTCTCTGGTGTGTGGCGATGCAAGTGTCTGTAATTGGAAAAGATTATGGGGGTCATTCTGACCCTGGCGGTCGGTGATAAAGCGGCGGCCAATCCGCCAACAGGCTGGCGGTTCAAAAAATGGAATTCTGACCCTGGCGGGAACCGCCAACAGAGCCCGCCACATTAACACTCCGACCGCCACGGCGGGACAGACAAACAGCGCGGCGGTCACCGCCAACAGGCAGGCGGCAGACAATGTACCGCCCATCCTATTACAACTCACCAATCCGCCACCTTTTCCTGGGCGGAAACAGACTACGAACGGGAAAACGCTCACCTCTATACACTCCACGAGGACGGAGGACAGCATGGAGCCCGAATTACACATCCTACCCGCTCTCGTCTACCTGCTCATCTACCACGAGTACGAACTCCGGCGCAGACGACTACGGTGAGTACCGCACCTATGACACAGAGGAGGGGGGGAGGAGGAAGGGTTACGGGCACACACATACGCATCACACCCACCCCCCAACTATCTACACACCAATGCAGAGCACCAAGTCAAAGTGACCCCACCCAAACCCCCCGGAATAACGAAAAGATATGATTAAAGTGAGAAACAACATTTATGTTAAAAATAGGTTCATTGAAGACATGGTAAAATAGGAAAATGAAGCAAAAAATTTCAAATGTAAACATTGCGTGACCGAGAAATAGAGGCAGAAAGTCCCGCACAGTCACAGAAATTGCAAATGTCCGTGGGCCAAAGTGTATCAACACATGGGCAAAGCCCACACAGGAGACCTGAGTCCGTTGGAGAGAACACTGCAGGGGCATCAGATGACAAAACTACAGGCACCTCAGGGGGAAGGGAAGGGGGGGCACCAGAGCCACATGAGTCCACGACGCCAGATCCAAGAAGGGGCCACCATGCCCACTGTTCAATCCTGGGGAGTGCAAAGCCACAGTCTCTCAAGTCTCTACAGTGGGTGGCTTGCCCACTGTCATATCCTGGGGAGTGCAAAGCCACAGTCTCTCAAGTCTCTACAGTGGGTGGCTTGCCCACTGTCACATCCTGGGGAGTGCAAAGCCACAGTCTCTCAAGTCTCTACAGTGGGTGGCTTGCCCACTGTCACATCCTGGGGAGTGCAAAGCCACAGTCTCTCAAGTCTCTACAGTGGGTGGCTTGCCCACTGTCACATCCTGGGGAGTGCAAAGCCACAGTCTCTCAAGTCTCTACAGTGGGTGGCTTGCCCACTGTCACATCCTGGGGAGTGCAAAGCCACAGTCTCTCAAGTCTCTACAGTGGGTGGCTTGCCCACTGACATATCCAGGGGAGTGCAAAGTCACAGTCCATCAAGTGGATAACAGTCTCCACAGGCAATGGGGGAGGCAGGGTGGCCCGAGTGCAGCGTGAACATTAGCACAACACAGAACCGGCACAGTCATTGGGCCAGCGGTGCTTGAGACGGCGGGGCCCAGCGGAGCGGTGCTTGAGACGGCCGGGCCCAGCGGAGCGGTGCTTGACAGGAAGGGCCCAGCGGAGCGGTGCTTGACAGGAAGGGCCCAGCGGAGCGGTGCTTGAGACGGCGGGGCCCAGAGGAGCGGTGCTTGAGACGGCGGGGCCCAGCGGAGCAGTGCTTGAGACGGAGGGGCCCAGCGGAGCGGTGCTTGAGACGGCGGGGCCCATAGGAGCGGTGCTTGACAGGAAGGGCCCAGCGGAGTGGTGCTTGACAGGAAGGGCCCAGCGGAGCAGTGCTTGAGACGGCGGGGCCCAGAGGAGCGGTGCTTGACAGGAAGGGCCCAGCGGAGCGGTGCTTGAGACGGCGGGGCCCAGAGGAGCGGTGCTTGAGACGGCGGGGCCCAGCGGAGCGGTGCTTGACAGGAAGGGCCCAGCGGAGCGGTGCTTGAGACGGCGGGGCCCAGCGGAGCGGTGCTTGACAGGAAGGGCCCAGCGGAGCGGTGCTTGAGACGGCGGGGCCCAGAGGAGCGGTGCTTGAGATGGCGGGGCCCAGCGGAGCGGTGCTTGACAGGAAGGGCCCAGCGGAGCGGTGCTTGAGACGGCGGGGCCCAGCGGAGCGGTGCTTGAGACGGCGGGGCCCAGCGGAGCGGTGCTTCAGACGGCGGGGCCAAGCGGAGCGGTGCTTGACAGGAAGGGCCCAGCGGAGCGGTGCTTGACAGGAAGGGCCCAGCGGAGCGGTGCTTGAGACAGCGGGGCCCAGAGGAGCGGTGCTTGAGACGGCGGGGCCCAGCGGAGCGGTGCCTGAGACGGCGGGGCCCAGCGGAGCGGTGCTTGACAGGAAGGGCCCAGCGGAGCGGTGCTTGAGACGGCGGGGCCCAGCGGAGCGGTGCTTGAGACGGCGGGGCCCAGAGGAGCGGTGCTTGACAGGAAGGGCCCAGCGGAGCGGCGCTTGAGACGGCGGGGCCCAGAGGAGCGGTGCTTGAGACGGCGGGGCCCAGCGGAGCGGTGCTTGACAGGAAGGGCCCAGCGGAGCGGTGCTTGAGACGGCGGGGCCCAGCGGAGCGGTGCTTGACAGGAAGGGCCCAGCGGAGCAGTGCTTGAGACGGCGGGGCCCAGAGGAGCGGTGCTTGAGACGGCGGGGCCCAGCGGAGCGGTGCTTGACAGGAAGGGCCCAGTGGAGCGGTGCTTGAGACGGCGGGGCCCAGCGGAGCGGTGATTGAGACAGCGGGGCCCAGCGGGGCCCAGCGGGGCCCAGCGGAGCGGTGCTTGAGACGGCAGGCCCAGTGGAGCGGTGCTTGAGACGGCGGGGCCCAGCGCAGCGGTGCTTGAGACGGCGGGGCCCAGCGGAGCGGTGCTTGACAGGAAGGGCCCAGCGGAGTGGTGCTTGACAGGAAGGGCCCAGCGGAGCGGTGCTTGAGACGGCGGGGCCCAGCGGAGTGGTGCTTGAGACGGCGGGGCCCAGAGGAGCGGTGCTTGACAGGAAGGGACCAGCGGAGCGGTGCTTGAGACGGCGGGGCCCAGAGGAGCGGTGCTTGAGACGGCGGGGCCCAGCGGAGCGGTGCTTGACAGGAAGGGCCCAGCGGAGCGGTGCTTGAGACGGCGGGGCCCAGCGGAGCGGTGCTTGACAGGAAGGGCCCAGCGGAGCGGTGCTTGAGACGGCGGGGCCCAGAGGAGCGGTGCTTGAGACGGTGGGGCCCAGCGGAGCGGTGCTTGACAGGAAGGGCCCAGCGGAGCGGTGCTTGAGACGGCGGGGCCCAGCGGAGCGGTGCTTGGGACGGCGGGGCCCAGTGGAGCGGTGTTTGAGACGGCGGGGCCCAGCGGAGCGGTGCTTGAGACGGCGGGGCCCAGCGGAGCGGTGCTTGACAGGAAGGGCCCAGCGGAGCGGTGCTTGACAGGAAGGGCCCAGCGGAGCGGTGCTTGAGACGGCGGGGCCCAGAGGAGCGGTGCCTGAGACGGCGGGGCCCAGCGGAGCGGTGCTTGACAGTAAGGGCCCAGCGGAGCGGTGCTTGAGACGGCGGGGCCCAGCGGAGCGGTGCTTGAGACGGCGGGGCCCAGAGGAGCAGTGCTTGAGACGGCGGGGCCCAGCGGAGCGGTGCTTGAGACGGCGGGGCCCAGCGGAGCGGTGCTTGACAGGAAGGGCCCAGCGGAGCGGGGCATGTCTTGGCGGGGCCCTCTTCAGCGGTGCCTTCCTGCACGGCGGGGCCCTCTTCAGCGGTGCCTTTCTGCACGGCGGGGCCCTCTTCAGGAGTGCTCCTCCCGGCGGGGCCCTCTTCAGCGGTGCTCCTCCCGGCGGGGCCCTGTTCAGCAGTGCCTTTCTGGACGGCGGGGCCCTCTTCAGCAGTGCCTTCCTGCACGGCGGGGCCCTCTTTAGCGGTGCTCCTCCCGGCGGGGCCCTGTTCAGCAGTGCCTTTCTGGACGGCGGGGCCCTCTTCAGCGGTGCCTTCCTGCACGGCGGGGTCCTCTTCAGCGGTGCTCCTCCCGGCGGGGCCCTGTTCAGCGGTGCCTTTCTGGACGGCGGGGCCCTCTTCAGCGGTACCTTCCTGCACGGCGGGGCCCTCTTCAGCGGTGCCTTTCTGCACGGCGGGGCCCTGTTCAGCGGTGCTCCTCCCGGCGGG
Organism: Pleurodeles waltl; assembly: GCF_031143425.1. Classification (NCBI taxonomy): domain Eukaryota; kingdom Metazoa; phylum Chordata; class Amphibia; order Caudata; family Salamandridae; genus Pleurodeles; species Pleurodeles waltl. Next base: position 364,856,111 of record NC_090448.1, on the reverse strand, counting down.
GCCCTGTTCAGCGGTGCCTTTCTGGACGGCGGGGCCCTATTCAGCAGTGCTTCTCCTGTAATTCCAGGGAGTCAGACCTGGGCAGGACTCCCTGCTCAGTCGCCCTCCGACCGTGCAGTTGCTGGACCCTTCGGTGACGGTGTCCTGGGCCCTTGGGTGTCCTCCCTCACACCCGGGATGGGGCTTGTGGGGCCCTCCTGGTCCGCGCTCCTGCTGCCTGACTTCTCCGCCCTGCTGCCCTTGCCCTCCTTTGCTGTGGCTCTCTGGGCCTTGCCTCCCCTGGATGTTGTGGCAGGTGAAGTGTCCGAACGTTGGTCCTTGGGGGCAGCCGTGGCACTCCTCCCGCGGCTGCCCCTCACTTTCCGGGTCCTCTTTCCATGGGGGGGGCTGGCTGTCCCCTTGCTGCTGACCGATGTCTCACTGCTGGCAAAGGGGGGACTCCAAAATCCATGGACTACGCTGACACATGAACCCGGGCTGGTGGTGGCTGAGGTGCTCTTGGGACTCTTAGCAGATGGAGGGGGTGGGTCAGGTGAGGGAAAGAGGTCAAGATTGGAGAGGTAAAACTTTTTAGGACCAAGGTAAACGGTAGGTGCAGTGGTTATGGGAGTGGAGGAAGAGGAGGTGGTTGTAGGAGAGTCAGGTGTGCTGTCCTTGGGTGAAGGTGCATGGGCTGCAGGCTGTCGTGAGGTGGTTGGCTGTTGGGTGGGTGGCTGCCTGCGTTTGTGTGTCTTGGAAGAGGGGGTGACAGACACAGTGGGAGAGGACACAGGGGACGTGTAAATGGCAGTGGGGGTGGTGACTGCACGTGTGCGGACTGTACTGGAGGGTGTGGTGGTGATGGAAGTACTGGCTGATGGTGGTGTGCATGCAGGTGTGAGTGGAGACGTCACAGGGAGGGGGGAGGGAGACGAGGAGGAGGGGGACACAGGGGTGGTAGTGACTGTTGCCATGTCTGCATCTGGGTGTTGCTTGGGTGAATGTTTGTGTGATCTGTGGTGCTTATGTCTGGATGAGCTGCCCTTGGGTGTTGAGGTGTGTGCAGGCTGGTCTGATGGTGTGGATGGGATAGGCAGAGGAACAGGAGACAGAGACAGGCTGGAGGCAGTTAGAAGATGGAGGCTGGAAACAGGGACAATGGCTGCCGTCAGTGCTGAGGCCAGAGAATTGAACGATCGTTGATGGGCAGACTGACCCGAATGAATGCCCTCCAGGTATGCATTGCTACGATGCACCTCCCTCTCTACCCCCTGGATGGCATTCAAAAGGGTAGTCTGCCCAACAATGATGGTCCTCAGGAGGTCAATGACCTCCTCACTGAGGGCAGCAGGGGTAACAGGGGCAGGGGCTGAGGTGCCTGGGGCGAAGGAGATGCCTGCCTTCTTGGGTGAGCGGGCACGGAGCGTAGGCTGAGGGGCTGCTGGGAGGGCGGAGCTGGTGCGCTGGGTGGCGGCTGTACCTGTAGAGGCGGGGGGCACGGATGTTGCCGCCACCGCTAGGGAGCTCCCATCCGAGGATGTGTCGGTGTCGCTGGTTTCACCATGGCTCCCCGTTGTGAAGCTCCCCTCGCCCTCCGTATCACTGGTGGCCTCGGTGTCTGTGCCATGGCCCACCGGGGCCTTGTGAGTCGCAGCTCCCTCGTGCTCCGGTGCCAAGTCTCCTCCGCCTGATGATGCTGAAGCACACATGCATAAGAAGAGAAAGAAAAAGGGTGGGGGGAGACATAATAAAAGGTTGAGTACATGTATTGTCAACACCGTTGGCGGAGAGGACAGACACAGGAGCCTCATGCACTAAGCCGCGCAATCGGGGTACACTACTGAGTACTTGTGACTGGGCCAACAGGTCTAGGGACAACAAACGCGCACATGGGTGATGCAGGACCATGGCTAGCTGTACCTGTCACCGTACAGAGGTGGGGGGGCGGGGGCACAGGGACATGGCTAAAGGAGAGGAATACAATACAGAAAGTGCCCTGGCCTAATGTCACCCACAGCCCTCCTCCCCCACCCAGGCACCTCCACTGCGCGTAAAGATAGCTGAATGTGCTGGTACTCACCCCCTTGTGTCTGCTGTGATGTCGTCACGCGCCCATCCAAATCGGGGTAGGCCACCGCCAGGATCCGGGACATCAGGGGGGTCAGGGTACGACTGGCACCCCTCCTAGGTTGGGAGGCCATCCCCAGCAGTGACTCGGCGGTCTTCCTGGTCCCGCGGCGGATGTCCTCACACCTCTTGCGGCAGTGGGTGCCCCGTCTGTTGTGGACCCCCAGGGTCCGGACTTCCTTGGCGATGGCACGCCAAATGTCGATCTTCTGATGGGCGCTGACCTATTTGACATGTCCAGGGTGGAAATTGAAATATCATAAATTTTCCGCATGATAGATGCGATTGTCCCCCCCTCCCCAACCTTGCCATGTGGCACATGCTCTCATCTGTCGTGCCTTGCACTCGTCATTGTCCCCCCACCCCACCATCTTACATCCACCATACACAACCCAGGCATAGCCCCTTCAACGTGCACACAGTGTACTTACCTGTTGGTCTGGAGGACCGTAGAGTCGCGCATACTGGGGCAGGACCCCATCCACAAGTTTCTCCAACTCTTCTGTAGTGAAGGCAGGGGCCCTTTCCCCAGTCGCAGCAGCCATTGTATCTCCCAGACCGAGGTCACAGCAGCACTTGCAGTATAGGTCCTCTCCTGTGGATGATCAGGTCTCGAGTGATTAACCAGATAGAAAATGGCGGTCACGGCCGCCGCGGCGCGTACCGCCGCGGTGCGTTCCGCGACCGCCGGCGCAGCTAGTCATTGGCTCATGAAACCCATAGGGCTCGACCACCTACCGCCACGGTGTGTCACGCCAGCGCATTGACCTCATATCCCACTGTCACACTTCTCAGGTCAGGCAGCCGCCATTACAAGGGACCACAGGGCTTAATTACTACTGCGTCACACAGGCCTAGGCCTTGCATTGCCACTCATACAAGCCATTCAATGCATTGACAATCGTGTACTGTGCAAGCTGTAGTTACGTACCTGTGGGTTGCTTGACTCTGTGCTCCATGTTGTCCTTCCTAGGCACCGTCTGCTGGGACTTGCGAGGAGAAGGATGAATCCTCCCGTGTACCGACCGCTGGTGAACCTGTCGACAATGGAGGAACGTCATATTATACTTCGCTACCGACTTGACCGAGCCACTATACATGAACTGTGTGCGCAGCTGGAGCCAGCACTGATGTCCCCCATCCGCCAACCCACAGGAATTCCCCCTCTGGTGCAGGTTCTGTCAGTCCTCCATTTTTTGGCAAGTGGGTCTTTTCAGACAACAGTGGCCATGTCATCAGGGATGTCTCAGCCTATGTTTCCTAAGATTTTGTCCAGAGTGTTGTCTGCCCTGACGAAATACATGCGGAGCTACATTATTTTCCCTGAGGAGGGTGATTTGGCCACTGTGAAGGCTGACTTCTATGCCCTTGGACATATCCCCAACATCACTGGTGCCATTGATGGGACCCATGTGGCCTTAGTACCCCCAAAAGACGATGAGCAGGTGTACAGAAACAGGAAAAGTTACCATTCGATGAATGTCCAGGTGGTCTGTTTGGCTGACCAGTACATCTCCCATGTAAATGCCATGTTCCCTGGGTCAGTGCATGACGCGTATGTTATGCAAAATAGCAGCATCCCCTATGTGATGGAACAGCTACAGAGACACCGTGTGTGGCTAATAGGTGACTCTGGTTACCCCAACCTGCCTTGGCTACTGACCCCAGTGAGGAATCCCCGGACCAGGGCAGAGGAACGGTACAATGAGGCCCATGGGCGATCTAGGAGGATCATAGAAAGGACCTTCGGCCTCCTGAAGGCCAGGTTTAGGTGCCTGCATATGACAGGGGGATCCCTAATGTACTCACCCAAGAAGGTGTGCCAGATCATCGTGGCCTGCTGTATGCTTCACAATCTTGCATTGCGACGCCAGGTGCCTTTTCTGCAGGAGGATGGTCCAGATGGTGGTGTTGTAGCAGCTGTGGAGGCTGTGGAGAGTGAAGAGGAGGAAGACGACGGGGACGACACGGACAACAGGGACACGGTCATACAACAGTATTTTCATTAGCACCCAGGTAAGAATCCCCCACGGCATTTTACATTTACTTCTGGCCTCCTGCATCTCTACTTTCTGTGTTTACCCCCAGTTCCTTTCAACTGAATTGTGACTTTCCCTTGGCTTTTCAGAGCTGTATGACCCACTGCGTGACTTCTGGTTTGTTCGGCCATGGAGTAAAGCAAATTGACATTGGTATGTTGTCATCACAATGTAACTGTACATTTTTGAACCGTTATGTGTAATACATTTGTTAAGAATACAAGCAGACTCCTGAGTGTTTTAAGTGCAATAAGTGATTTATTTAAAGTGCTACATATAGGTCCATGATAGTAAAACGGTGATGGGTGGGGGTGGAGTGATGTCCATGGCAGAGTCCAGTTCTCGGTCGCACAGGTGCATTGTCCATATGCCTGTGGAAGGATGGAGCAGGGGCAGTTCAAGGTTGGACAGGGTGACGATGTGGGACAGTGAAATGACATCCGGGGGGATCTTAGGCTGGCGGGGGTCTTGGCATCCTACTCTGTCTTCCTTTGTGATCTCAGGCTCCTCTTGCGGGGTGGTTGATCTTCAGCAGGAGGTGGGGTTCTGGTGGCCCGTTGTTGTGTGGGGGCCTCCTGTCCACTAGCGCCGGCGGAGGTGGTAGGCTGTTCCTGGTCCGGGCTGGTGACAGGGGCCCTTTGGGGTGCCACATGGTCCCGCAATGTGGTGACTATTAGGTTCAGGGCCTGGACGATGTTCCTGAGCTCCTCTCTGTACCCCATGTACCGTTCCTCCTGCTGTGCCTGGATCTCCTGGAACCTGGCCATTACCGTCGCCATCGTCTCCTGGGAGCGGTGGTATGCTCCCATGATGGTGGTGAGGGCCTCTTGGAGAGTCGGTTCCCTGGGCCTGTCCTCCCCCCCCTGTCGCACTGCAGCCCTCCCAGTTGCCCTGTTTCCCCGGGCCTCTGTCCCCTGGACGGTGTGCCCACTACCACTGCCCCCAGGTCCCTGTTGTTGTTGGGGTGTTGGGTCAGCCTGGGTGCCCTGTAGTGGCGGACACACCGCTGATTGACCTGTCCTGGAGACAGAGGCATGGGCCCGCTGGGTGGGAGCGGTGCTGATATTCCCAGAGGGGGTTAGGTCTGCTGTGGCCTGTGTCTGTGTGTGGGGAACCGACTGTCCAGAGGTCCCCGATGGTCCGGGCTGGTCATCAGGTTCCAGGTCGACAGAGCTGCTGTCCTCACTGCGGGCCTGTTCTGGGGGTGGGATGGACATATCTGGACCCTCCTGGCCGGTGTGTTGGTGTTCGGGCCCTGCAGGGGTGAAAGAGTATGGTTATTGCTTCTTGTGTGTTCCATGGTGTGCGATTTGTGGGTGCCCTTGTTGCCCCAGTGCTGGCATTCCCTTGTGGCAGGAGTTGTGAGGGTGGTTTGTGGGGGGGATGGGTATGTGCAGTGGTCATGCATAGGTGATGGGTGTCCATGGTTTGTGTTGGCATTCAGGGTTTGGTTTTGGGTTGGGTGGGTTGTGCTGGTGAGACATTGGCAGGGAGGGTGTGTGCTGGGGGTTTGGGGGTGAGGGTGGGGGTGTGGGTTGGCATGCTGGTGGTTGGGGGGGGAGTAGTTGAGACTAGACTTACCAGAGTCCATTCCTCTGCCTACTCCAGAGAGGCCCGCAGGATGCAGGATGTTAAGGGCCTCTTGCTCCCATGCTGTGAATTCGGCAAGGGTGGGTGGTGGTCCGCCGCCAGTCCTCTGCACAGCGATGTTGTGTCTGGAGACCATCGACCGTACCTTCCCCCGTAGGTCGTTCCAGCGCTTTCTGATGTCTTCACGGTTTCTGGGATGCTGTCCCACAGCGTTGACCCTGTCGACAATCCTCTGCCATAGCTCCGCCTTCCTGGCTATTGTGGTGTGTTGCATCTGTGTGCCGAAGAGCTGGGGCTCTACCCTTATGATTTCCTCCACCATGACCCGGAGCTCTTGGTCCGAAAACCTGGGGTGTCTTTGGGGTGCCATGGGGTGGTGTGGATGAGGTGAGGGGTGGTGTTTGCGGTGATGTGAGTGGTGGTGTGTGGTGATGTGTGCGTAGATGTGGTGTGGTTGATGATGTTGGGTTCCTGTGTGTGTTGGGGTTTTCAATTGCTGTGCTCGCTCGCTCTCTCTCTCTCGCCTTCTCTCCGATTTCCAACTAGTGGGGGTTTGTGGGTGATGTGGGTGTGTGTTTTATAGTTGCTTCGATGAGTGGGGGTGGTGTTTGTATGTGTATCAGGTGTGTGTATTTCAAATTGTCCAATGTGGCTGGGTTTTGGAGCTGGGTGTGTATTTTGAGCGCGGCGGTGTGTACCGCCAATGGAATACCGCGGTTGAATGACCGCCGCGTGGATTGGTGGGTCGTAATGGCATGGGCGTGTTTGTGTTGGCGTGGCGATGGAGGTTTGGTCATCTCCAGTTTATCGCTGCCCGCTGATGAGGCGGCCTTCCGTGGATGTCGGGTTTTTGGCGGCTTGGCAGTTGTTGGTCAGAATGACCGTGGCGGGTTACCGCGGCCGCGGCGGTAGAATGGCGGTCTTCTGACCGGCGGTAAGAGCCTTTTACCGCTGAGGTCAGAATGACCCCCTATATCAATCATTGTCACTAGTTCAATAAAATTAGCCAAATAACATATTCCTGAGTTCCAAATGTCTTTTTATCAGTGAGCTTAACCCGTTTTTGCTCTGGTGTATGTCCTCCTGCATTGATCACTGAGAAACCCACACAAATGCCCAAAGTAAAATCATAATTGAATTAAATGCATTGCACACATCACCATTGCTCACATACTAGGTTTCTGCTTTACATTACCTAATGGGATAAACTTTGCAAGAAAGCAAAGTAGCCTTCAACATATCTCCACCTGCATTTTCCTTAGTAAATATTTGGTCATATGCCCCTGGAATTGTGAGATTGAGCGGTGGCATTTTTTGCATAGAGATTTGATGCATTCACCAGATATCCCATTTGCTACATAATCTGAAGATTGTTCCAAAATAAAGTGTTTCCAACTTAAATGGTTCAAAATTCACTAAAAACACAGACACAAGGTTCCTACTAAGTAGCAGACCCTTTGCAAGGTTCACATTTCTGTTGCACACTGCTAGCTTTGAATGTTAAACTGCCACCAAAGAGGTGCAAGTAATACCAGACTGTGTTAACGAATGCAAAAATGACAATATGGCACTTCATGTGATATTGGCCCTCATTAAGACATTGGCGGTAATGACCGCCTACTGCTGCGGCTGCCAAAACACTGTCGCCGCGGCTACCTACCGTCCGCCATATTATGACCGTAGCTGGAATTCTGCCAGAAGGATGGCGGCATTCCGGCTATGGTCAAGGTGGCGGACGGCGGTAAGGAGGTGCTGCTGCCAGCAGCAGAACTACACCACAGACCGCCGCATTCCGCATCATGACACATGGTACGGCCTGGCGGTGTTCTGCTGGCGGATGCTGCTGCCGGCAGCAGCTCCGCGTCCCTTCACCTGCCGGAGGACCCCCTGAGAGCAGGTAAGTCGGGTGCTCCGACAGGGGAGGGGGATAGGGGTTGTTGTGTGTGTGTGTGTATGTGATTGTGTGTGTGCATGCAGGTGTGGAATGCGTGTGTGCATGAATGGGTGTGAGTGTGCGTGTATGTTGTTTGATGTGAATGCGTGTGTGCTAGAATGTATGTCAGTGTGTGTTGATCTGTGTGTGAATGAATTTATGCATGCGTGGGTGGATGCGGGTATGAGTGTGTGTGTGCGTGTGTATGTTGGTGCGTGAATGTTCGTGTGTGTCAGGGGGTTCGGGAGTGGGAGGGTGGGGGAGGGCTCTGGGGAGGGGAAAGGGGGCAGGGAGACCCCTATCAGTGTCAGGGAATTGATTCCCTCGCACTGATAGTGCCTACCGCCATGGCCTTTGTAGCAGTAAGATTGCCACGGAAACAAGACTGAGGTCTCCAGCCCGGAAGCCATTACCGCCCTGGCGGACTAAGTGGTACACTAGCGGTTTGGTTTGAGCCAAACTGTCAATGTCATATCCTGGGGAAATGTACCACCAGCAAGTTGGCAGTACCTTTCTCCAAAATACTGCCATCCGCCAGGGTCATAATGACCCCCATAGTCTGCTAAGCAGGTTATTGTGCCGGGTGGTTCATCTGAGATGTGTAATTGTGGTCCTGAGCTGTCATGGTTTGAGTCTTTGTGCGATGTAAAGAAGCGGTCAGACTGTATGCTCAGCAATTCTTTACCTTTGGGTCTTGAACCCCAAGTAGTCCTTAACACATTCTTTAGAAGGTTTGTGGGCTATAGTGTCTAGACCTATCCTAAGCAGTCTGGGGAAACTGGGGCTAAAGCTCAACAGTAGTATTAATAATTATGGGCCAGATGTAGGAAGCGTTTTGCATGGCGCAAACTGCAAAAATCGCAGTTTGCGCCAGGCAAAACGTGAATCGCGATGCCCATTCCCATTTTGCGAGTCGGTACCGACTCGCAAAATGGGAATGCGACTCACAATAGGAAGGGGTGTTCCCTTCCTATTTGCAACTCGCACCGCGATGCAGAATTGCTTTGTGACCGCGAACGCGGTCGCAAAGCAATTCGCAGTTACCACCAGTGTCACACTGGGGGTAACCCATTTGCAAAAGGGAAGGGGTCCCCATGGGGCCCCTTCCACTTTGTGAATGTCGCTATTAATGTATTTTCAGAGCAGGCAGTGGTCCAATGGACCACTGCCTACTCTGAAAAACCGAAACCAAATGGTTTCGTTATTTTTTTGTATTGCAATTCGTTTTCCGGGATGCAATACAAAAAAAAAAAGTGCTTTATGTAAAAAGCAGTCACAGACATGGAGGTCTGCTGTCTCCAGCAGGCCACCATCCCTGTGAGTGTAGGGAATCTCAAAGGGGTCGCAAATTGCGACCCACCTCATTAATATTAATGAGGTGGGTCTTTGCGACCCCCTTGAGATTCGCAGACGGTGTCTGAGACACCGTTCTGCATACGATTTTGCGAATCGCACCGACTCGCAATTTCCGATTCGCAAAATCGCATTTTACTAAATCTGGCCCCTAGTCACTACTAAGAAGATGCCACATCCATTTCAGAACCACTGGTTGAAACAAAGGACAAAAATAATCCCTGCATGTTTTGTGCCACTCCCATCCAAAACGCAAGCATGACTCGAGCTCAGGTGCACATCAGTTCATATTTCCTTAATTACAGGGTTAGTAGCACCGCAGTTCCAGAGTGATGCATCCTTACTCCATGCAATTCGCTTTACATAGGCACTAGCTTGATAACACAAGTTCACATTCATTTTCACAAGCACTAGGAAATTACGTGATTCGCCCAGAATCATGGGATGGCAAGTAGATGCTGAGACTTGAGCCTGGTTCTCCATGTACAAAAGTTGGCATTAATAGGCCGCCCATAATACCACATCAAGAGAAGAGGGGAACAATTCACCCTTGTATGAATGCTCCCAATTCGGAGACAGCTGCTAGTATATCCAGACAAAGGACTGCAGGCAGGTCGCTCCCCGCTCTGCCTTCCGCGCCACCTCCTTCCCCGTTTTATTTTTGCAGTTTTTCCCCTGCCGCGGCGTCCCCTGCGGCCCCTCCCGCCTCCCCCCTCCTTCTCACCTCTCCTTTAGTCAATTTCCCCTGCCGCTGCATCCCCTGCGGCCCCTCCCACTTCCCCCCTCCTTCTCACCTCTCCTTTAGTCAATTTCCCCTGCGCTGCGTCCCCTGTGGACCCACCCACCAGCCCTCTCATTGGACAGGCCCTCCCGCCTCCCCACCTTCAACAAACACAACACCCCCAACAGAAGACTCACCCACCCTGCCCCCACCTACCAACCCCGCAGCACACCAGCCCACAACCAGAACACACCCCACAACAACACCCTCACGCACCACACCAACGCCACCCACCACAACCACCTTAACTGCCTGCTCCTCAACATCCGCTCCCTTCACAAATATGCCATAGAACTCTGGGACCTCATCACATCACACTCACCTGACATCGCCTTCCTCACGGAAACCTGGACCAACCCCTCCTCAGAACCCGACATAGCCATAGCCACCTCAAGGGATACAAACTCCAACACAAAGACCGCCTCAACAGGCCAGGCAGTGGCATCGCCATCCTACACAGAGACACCATCAAAGTCACCACCAGCTCCCAAGACACTATCGACAATACTGAACACATCCACTTCCTCATCCACATTAACAACAACTCCACCCTCAGAGGTACACTAATCTACAGACCACCTGGACCACGCCCCACCTTCTGTGACATCATCGCCGACAGCATCAGCTTGCACGCCCTCACCTCCACAGACTACATCATCCTCGGTGATTTCAACTTTCACTTAGAAAACCCTCAAGACCACAACACTACCTCCCTCATAGACAACCTCACCAACCTCGGACTCAAACAGCTGGTCACCGCACCCACCCACTCTGCAGGACACATGCTCGACGCAATTTTCACCTCCAGCCAACACATAGCCTACACCCACACCACCGAACTCCTCTGGACTGACCACCGCTGCATCCACTTCTCCTTCACCAAACCCCCCACACACTACCATCAACACACCACACCCTACCGCATGTGGGACAAGAACCCCCCAGAACGACTAAACTCCCAACTTGCCCATAACCCCCCCCACACACCAACGACCCCAACACAGGAGCACACAACCTCTCCAAATGGATCACTACCTGCGCAGACACACTAGTCCCCCTCAGAAAACACATCGCCAGCCGCAACATCAAGAATGCCCCATGGTTCACCCCTGAACTCCAAGACTCCAAGCGCAAATGCCACCAAGCTGACAAAATATGGAGACTAGAACCTTCCACAACCAACTTCTCCACCCTCAAAACCACCATTCGCACCCATCACCAACTCATACGTACTGCCAAAAGAGATCACTACAAGACACGCCTTGACAACTCCCAAAACAGCAAAGAACTCTTCACCATCATCAATGAACTTGCCAAACCCAAAGCCTGCAACATAGACCCCACACACACACAGCCCCTATGTGACGCCCTTTCCAACCACTTCCTCCACAAAATCCTGGGCATCCACAACAGCTTCATACAACACACACCCACCACACATACCCCTCACTCACCCAACCCAACCCCCACTCAGGAACCCCCAACCACACTCTCCACATGGACCCCCACCACACACAAAGAAACCGAAAAAAACATGAACTCCATCCACTCCGGTTCCCCCTCCGACCCCTGTCCACACCTCATCTACAACAAAGCTAGCCCTACCATCGCCCCCACACTCTACAACATAATCAACTCCTCCTTCGACTCCGCACCTACCCTGACCCCTGGAAGCACGCGGAAATCACCGCTCTCCTAAAAAAAACAAGCCGACCGGAGATCCTCTCCAACTACCACCCCATCTCCCTCTCCCTTTCCCCACCAAGGTTGCAGAGAAATTAGTCAACACCCGCCAATCCCACTTCCTCGAAGCAAACAACACTCTTGACCCCTCACAATCTGGGTTCCGCAAGAACCACAGCAAAGAAATCGCCCTCATCGCATGCACTGACGATATCAGGACCAAAGTCGACAAAGGCGAGACCGTCGCACTCATCCTCCTAGACCTTTCCGCAGCCTTTGACACCGTCTGCTATCACACATTCCGCACACGCCTCCATAACATAGGAATTTGCCACAAATCCTTAGACTGGCTCACCTCCTCCCTCACCAACCGCACCCAGAGAGTCCGCCTTCCGCCCTTCCACTCCAACACTACCAAGATCACCTGCGGAGTCCCCCAAGGGTCCTCCCTCAGCCCCACACTCTTCAACATCTACATGATCCCCCTAGCCAACATCCTCCGAGCACACGGAATCACTATCCTCTCCTATGCAGATGACACCCAACTCATCCTCTCCCTCACCCGCACCCCCACCACCACCAAAACCAACCTACACGCCGCTCTCCTCGACACTGCCAACTGGATGACCACTAACCACCACAAGGTCAACTCAAACAAAACCGAGATCATCATCTTCGGCCCCAACAAAACCACATGGGACGACTCCTGGTGGCCCACCGCCCTAGGCCCCGCACCCACCCCCGCAACCCACGCACGCAACCTCGGCATCATCCTCGACCCCTCCCTCTCCATGACACAGCAAATCAATGCACTAACCTCCTCCTGCTTCCACACACACTGCACTCTAAAAAAATCCTTCAAATGGATTCCCCCAGAAACCAGAAAGACAGTCACCCACACACTCATCAGCAGCAGACTGGACTACGGGAACGCCCTATACGCCGGCACCACACTCAAACTCAAACGCAAACTCCAGAGAATCCAGAACACAGCCGCACGCCTCGTCCTTGGCCTCCCCCGCCACAAACGAATCTCACCACACCTCAAATCCCTTCACTGGCTCCCGATAGACAAGAGAATCACATTCAAGATCCTCATCCACGCTCACAAATCCCTCCACAACACCGGCCCAACCTACCTCAACGCAAGAGTGAACTTCCACACTCCCACTTGCAACCTCCTATCAGCCGACCTCGCCCTAGCCACAGTCCCCCGCATCCAACGCACCACCACAGGAGGCAGGTCTTTCTCCTACCTCGCCCCCAAAACCTGAAACTCCCTCCCCACTGACCTTCGTAAAACCAAAGACCTACTGGTCTTCAGAAAGAACCTCAAGACATGGTTGTTCGATCAGTGACCCTCCCTGCCCCCCACCCTGTTTCCCCTCCCCCAGCGCCTTGATACCCTCACGGTGTGTAGCGCGCTCTACACATTTTTTGATTGATTGATTGATTGATTGATTGACTACAAGTTGTAGGAGCCACATCTCAAACATACTGGGAGGTAATATAGTTTAGGGGTGCTTTGGCTGGAGATCCACAAACTCAGAACTTAATGTAAAACACCATGTTTGGGGGTTCTCTTTAGTAATAAGAACTGATTTCCGCCTAAACTATACCTTTTTTTCAACATTAGTACAATGAAATAGTGGGGAAAAAGTTAGCATGCAGCAAATGATGATAGCTAATAGCTCATTGTTCTATACTAGAATTTTAACTTATAAACTGCAAGTAACAAAAGGATCTCTCTGACAAAAGTAGAAACCAGCAAACAAAAATAAAAAAAACGAAATTCGCTAGTGTGATCTGCATGGTACACTTTGCCGCTGGCACATTAACCCTCTGCACTACCTTATGATGAGTCAAAACTTCCACTAGATAAAACTCCGATCATGCTAGTCAGTTCCCAAAACAAAGCTCTTTATGGCATGGGCAATAACTTAAAGGGACAAGTAAAGTGTTGTCATTTCCGAGAGCTTTTTTTATTTATGTAGCTCAAACTCGATCTGAAGGTATTGGCGAACTTCACATGATCAGCAATGCTGCTTTAAATATAAAGTACTTGCGGTACTTACAGTATCCTCTGCCCCCTCAATGTGCAACACCTGCTGAATTGGATAAGAACATCTCGTATTAAATAGGACTGCAATAGTGGTGCTGGTGCAGAAAGTGAAACAGTACATGTACACGCTTCCATCCTTTCACTTACCTTTGAACTGGTTGCGAGGCAAACAGACGCTGTACAATTGAAAAGGGCTGAGCCGGCGAGGGACAGCTGAGCTGACTGCTGGGCAGGCGGCAAGTCAGAGGGCCAAGAATATGCGTGGCGGCAGGTGAGTGATCCGGTGGGTGGTTGTAGACTCGTCCAGGAGGTACAGCAAGTAAAAAATTGCTGAATTCCCACACGTGCTGGGTGCAATGGACTGCATCCATGTCCAACTGGTGCCACCTGTAGCAACTGAACACTTATATAGGAACTACAAGCACACCCATTCGATAAATGTGCAGGCCATTGTATACCACTGTGGTTTCTTTCCAAACATCCTTGCCAAATATCCAGGCAGCGTCCATGATGCATACATATTCTGCATTCCACCATCAATGAGCGGTTCCAGGATGGGCAAACACACATGGGCAGGGGAACACAGATGTACAGACAACAACGCATATGCCACATGCCACATGCCACACTACACCATAATCATTGCACATCACACACACATACACCCAAATGTACATAAAGCAGCCAAAAAATGACAGGCCCACCATGTAAGGACAGGTGCAGCTACATCCCTTTGCATACAGAAGCTGGGCCCAAACTACTAGTAGTGTCCACTGGTTGACACCTAAATACAGATCCCACACACATTACACCAAACAATGAAAAGCTCAACTATTTTAATGGCATAGGCCATGTCAATGTAAAGAAAGTCACACATAGGCACAGCCCCACATTAGTCATGGGGTTCTAGCCTCTGGCAATACCAATATCAAATGCCACCCAAATGTTGCCATTACCAACAACATATCACCTACACATATCTGACATACCAGTAGTGTGCACATTCACCTGTCTGCTGCATTGTGTCGCACACATAGGAATACATTACCTGCTATGAAAGACCATGGGGCAGAATAAAGAGAAGTGGTGCAGCACCTAGTCCAGTGCCACCTCATATGCACCCCTTAACGCCCCCTAACATCACCATCTGTGTGCCATATACAAGAAATAGCCCACCATGGTGCAGAATTTATGCAATACTGTAAAGATAATGGATGCCATAGTAGGACTATGTAGAAGTACAGAGGACATACCTGACCTTTCATGCACCGTACATAGGGACCCATGTAAAAAGAAATTGTGTGCCCCCACCCAACGCCTGCACTGTGCAGGTGGTGAAAGTGTCCGTGATAAATCATGTATAGGAACCTAGGAGATTCCACTGCACCAAATTTGCTTATTCTCCAATTGTATGATTCATACTCTAGTACACTTGCCCCAAAGGGTTACTAAATTTCACACTGCATGCGTAGTACCACATGGTAACGTGGAGGCCAGAGTTTGGCTTTGTAGGGCTACCATGGTGTCTCTTCATATGACACCACTGTGGTGCAGGGAGGTGGTAGGTTCCACCAACAATAGGACACTTCCTTAAATATGGACAACACAACACATATTTACAATAGTTGAACCACCAGGTTGGATTTAATTTGGCAATCCCCAGGTCCCTGAGCCACAACCCAAGATTGGCATGTCCATCCACACAGACCAATGAAACCATTTCACAAAACAGGAACATACACAATACCAGAAGCAAGTCTGAGTCACCTAAAACCAACATCTGCCAAGGGACATACGAAACCACTATTAAGCATTACCAACACATGTTCTCTCACTCCTTTGCAGCCAACCAAGGTTATGGAATACAGCATGGGTGAAGACTCCTTTTGGCAACCCCACAACTGTGGAAGAGCATGCATATAATAAAGGGCACAGAAGGAGGACACAAAATGTAGTGGAGAGGACATTTGGGATTCTGAAGTCAAGGTTCAGGAGCCTGGCACTGACAGGAGGAAGCCTGTTGTATGCACCACCACTGGTATGCAAGATGATACTGGTATGTGCAATCTTTCATACTATATGTATATGGACCAGTGTTCCCTAGGATGAACAGATAGATGTCCCCAATGAGGAGGAGGCTGATTAAGGTGCAATACATTTGGAGGGGGAGCTACAAAACACTGCTGCAGGAGTTCGCAGGAGACTACAAATTGTACAGAACGTCTATACATAGTCACTGTACAAATATTATCACTATTTAAATATCACCAATAAATAACTTGGCACCAGAATGTCCATGGTCTACTCATTCTCCACTACATATATCATTGGATTGGAATGTTGCTCATACCTCAGAGAGCAGGAAAGAAACACAACAGTTATAAGTATGGTTGCAACATAATTTGTGATGTAAGAGGGTCTAGCGCCTCCATGCCACACATCAGTGTCACATAACTCACGGCCATGTGGCTCTCAAAGGCCTAGATCTACGCACCACAAAATATAACGTTGCGTTAAGTGGGCGATATGCAAAACCCTAGCCCTTTCCCTATGTCATCCCCATGCCTGGCAGGATGTATGCAAGGGGGGCAAACATAAGGTAGGGGATGTTATCAAATGGTTCTTTAGTAATGTAGGAACTGAACTGTGTCACATCTCAGAAGGACCGGTACTACGCCAGCACTGTGCAGGTGTGACAAGGGGGGAGACCATTGGAAACAATGGACCTTCGTTTACTGTTCAGGGTTAGTAACCAACTTTAGAGCCAAAGCCTGCACTGTATATCAATAGGCTAACGTCCTGGCACTGCCATTGGGCCCAACACCGATACATGGTGTGCTGTACCTCAAATATGGAACACACACAGTTTGGCTGTGGAGTGGGCAATGGGTTCCTAGACAAATGCAGCAGCAATAGGTGCTGAACCACTCTCCATACATATGGCCCATTGCCTAGATTTAAGAAAAATATGGAACAATACACCACCAAATTAATGTCCAGTTGGAATGTAGACAAAGGGGGTCATTCCGGGTCGGCGGGAGCACCGCCAACAGGCTGGCGGTGCCCCGCAGGGCATTCTGACCGCGGCGGTTTGGCCGCGGTCAGAAGAGGAAAACCGGCGGTCTCCCGCCGGTGAGCTGCGCCGCCATGGGGATTCCGACACCCCATACCGCCATCCTGTTCCTGGCGGTTCGCCCGCCAGGAACAGGATGGCGGTATGGGGTGTCGTGGGGCCCCTGCAGTGCCCATGCCAATGGCATGGGCACTGCAGGGGCCCCCGTAAGAGGGCCCCACAAAGAATTTCAGTGTCTGCTGTGCAGACACTGAAATTCGCGACGGGTGCAACTGCACCCGTCGCACCTTTCCACTCCGCCGGCTCCATTCGGAGCCGGCTTCCTCGTGGGAAGGGGTTTCCCGCTGGGCTGGCGGGCGGCCTTCTGGCGGTCGCCCGCCAGCCCAGGGGGAAAACCAGAATGGCCTCCGCAGTCTTTCGACCGCGGAGCGGCCATTTGGCGGTGCCCGCCAGCCTCAGAATGAGGCCCAAAGTGTGTTCCACTCCCTATGTACATTCTATGTTCACTTGTCACACAAATCTGCTGTCTAGACACACGCCTACAGCTAATCCAGATATACATGTGAAGACTGATGTACGGGTGTATTGCCTAGGTAGGAAAGGGTTTGCAATTACCTACAGTGGTTGACATGTGTCAGCAAGGTAACATAGTATAGTCTGTATTATACCATCACACACCACAAATCAATAAACACCTCTCATTGACACTCACATGCCAGACCAAGAGAAAGTTACCAACAGTGACAAAGTCACCTAAAATGTCTAGATCACCAGCATGCCACTCAGGTTGCAATGTGTGCTGCTATGGAATTGTTGGTGTTGGGAAATCGAAAGCATGCCACCATACACACTGATGTCAATCATGACAGGTGTCAGAGCTGCTGCTTATCTGATTAGCATGCCTGTTGCCAACAAATTTGTCACTGCACTTTTGACAGCATTGTGTGACACGTAGCTTTCAGTTACTCATGAAACGGTACAGATGAAGTAAATGTCTTGAGGTCTCTAGGGGGCGTATGTAGGAACACTTGCACCACTGGTGCCTCACTACTCTTCAGATTTTAATTGAGGCCGCAGTTGTGCAAGGAACCTTATTGTGCTGGCCAATAGGCAGTAGAGTACAAATGAGAATACATTTCAGCTCAGATGGTTGTGGAAAATGCTAGATCATTGCAGATTTACCAACATGGTCTACCCATTATGATATTTGTGAGTGATCTTGGTCACATCACATATGCATATAGTGTGAATGCTGAGTGTTTACCTGGTACTTAGGAGATGTATGACATGTTGTTCAATATATAGGAATGCTGTAGCTGCACCCAGTACAGTTCCAATCTTACTGTGCCCCTAAGGGCACCCATACATCCACCATGTGTATGCTGCATTACACATTTTGCACAATATAGCACGGGGTAGGGGGCAATAGTTATGAAATCTGTAAACAACTTTGATGTGCTGTTTAGGCTTTGCCCAAACTATATGGATATAGAATTGCCAGTAGGAAGTTTTCTGCCCCCCTATCACATGACCCCCACCTTGCATCCATGATGTGTGGGCCAGGCTTGATATGCCACCAAGGGTGTCAAAGTGGTGTATTGCATACAAAGCGCCGCATATTGAGAATGGCACAGGGATTCTGGACTTGTTGGGCCACTTTATCCTCACTAGTTTGATCACACAAATGTTGAGCAAGGATGCAGTAGCCCACTTACCTCTGGGCCCTGATGGTCAACAATGGGTAGCCTTTACCCCAGTGACATGTACATGATACAGTAGATGTCTGGAAGGAAGTTGTATAGATTTGGAGTCCGTCAGTGTTGTGGGATGTGTGGAGGACTGCATGTGTCATCTGATGATGCTCCTCATATTTCAGCTGCCAATATGACCCCAGCCAAAAAACATGCTTTCAACAAGCGGGCTAACAGATACAGGCACATATTGGAGATGAATGCTGGGTACCAAAGGATGGAGAGGAGATTTAGGAAGGAGAAAGCCACTGGGGCTTGGTGTGCTTTTAAACATGGGGGAACTCCGCAACAGCCAACAATAAAGGAGGCCACATCGGGGAAGAAATCTGGGGTCAGGGGGGCCTCAGTGATTCCAAACCCCTCCACATCTGCTGCACCTGTCTCTAACCAGGTACCCCTACAGACACCTGCCCCAGCCACAACATGAAGTTTTGAGTCAGACATGAGACAGACCTAGCCGCCATGATGGCCAGATTAGACAAGTTGGAGAAAGACAATGAAGAAAATTATAAATTGCTCAAGTACTACACGAAAAAAAATAAACAAACTGTGAACTGTTGTGCCACAACCTCCGAGTTCCTTCCCTTTCCCTTTTACTGATATTAAATATTTGTTGTGGGTTTTAGATGGGTAGTGTTACGTTAGTAAAATAGTGCAGAGTAGGTATAGGTTAGAGAAAGTATAGTTTTGGGGAGGATTTTAGTAATATTTTTATTTTAGGGGGTGGTTGGGTGGGGAGTTATGTTGGGGTTTCTATGTAAAACAATTACAAAAAACTAAAAATATACAAATTTGAAAAGAATACTTACAAAAATATATATGTTTGTTTAGGACATAGGTTAAGTTAGTACATGTGTGGCCTTAGCTAATGTTCTCCTACTCGTATCTTGTCTCTTAAGGGGGAGGGGGACAATGTTTAGAGTGTGGCAGTACATGTATAAGATAAATTTGAAATAGGATGGGTAGGTGTAGGTGTGAGTTAAGATAGGTGAGTGTAGGTTAGTTTAGTGTAGGGTAGTGTATAGGGTAGTTTTAGATATGATGTTCTTGTTTTAATAAACCCTGTTAGTATTAGACAATTATCTCTCTGTGTTGATTGAGTGTCTGGGTGTTCTCATGTGTGCCTCGCCAAATAGGAAGAATGCCTTAGGGTATGCTTACTGTCTTGATTTCTATGGATGACCATGTGCATCCCCTATGACCAAAGAGCTGTCAGATAGCCTGCTAAATGACATCGGCTACTCAAAACATTTGTCATCCGCAGTTCCAGCCATTCTCATTGTGTATGTAGACAGACTCTTTGACAGGTAGGCATGGGACTTCAACTTTCTTTGCTAGGGTCTGGCAGATTTATAGTTGGGAAGTGTGGCACATGTGACATCAGCCATTTTAGGGTCTGGATCCTGCCACACTGACAGCTGTTCATCACTGATTAAATTCACCTCTTCTGAACCACATATTAGTTGTACAGGTGCTCTCATCGAGTAATTCATCTGACACTTGGTATTGACCCATGCATGCCCTATGTCATCTTCCATGGATAACTGTTCAATGCATGTATTCGAGGCTCTGTAAGTTGGTTATGGGCCGCGACACCAGCATTCACCTTTCTCATATTACGATCCTAGTGTGTGGCTTTGTGTCTGACAGTTATGCACACATGTAAATAAGTTCTGTTCTCAATTACATTGCTTCACATAATGCATACATTTAGATGAGGTGATGGATCACAGTAAACAAAGAAATGTCACATGTGAACAAGGAGATTTATTCACAGGTGCATGTGAATATTCCAATGCTACACAATGTCCTGTTCATAGACCCCATGAGAGATCCAGAGCCATTTGATGTACATTCAGAGTCCAAGGGTGAGGGACATGTCAAGAGACATGGTTAGGGAAATTGTGTATTAGTAAGGAGGTGTCCAAATTGTCAATAGGTAAGATTTGAGACAATGACAGTACGTAGCAGACAAGTCAACAGTGATTGAGTGAAGAGGGCCCATTGCCTGCTGTCACAACACTGGCATGATCTTAAGCACAGAACTAAAGAGATAATGTCCATGTGGCACAGACTGGTGCTACTGGGTGGTTTTCCTTGTGAACGTTGTTCCTCCGACTTCTTCATCCTCTGATGTGTGTGGTGCCTCCTGTGCCATGGGTGGTGGTGTTGTTGAAGTTGAGGGGGCCACACAAACATGAGAGATGGCGATGTGGAGTCAAAGGTCCCAGCAGCTGCCATTTGTGGGAACACAGGCATCACTGCAGCAAGGAGGAACTTCTGATTTCCCAACTCAGCAGCAACATTACAGTGGTAGGCAGCCATGTTTTCCCTTAGGGAGGACCCTTCCAGCTGTATGGACTCTAAGGTATTCTGTATAGCCCCCAGCCTGTTGTCTATCAAGCTGATGCCACTTTGAGAGGGCAGTTGTTGAAGCCTCTGCCTCATGACGGCAGCTATGTTGGCCAGGGGCTGCTGGATTCCACGTAGTGGGTGCCTCTGATGGCAGCTGAGTTGTCCTTAATTGAACAGAGACACCTTGCCTTGCACTTCCTCTAGGCTGCCTGCCATGGTCTTCATCTCCACCCACACCTGTTGGCCAGCTCCTGCTGGACTACTATCACTGAATTCTGGAAGGTCCTCGGAGTCCAGGTCTGCAATGCTGTGTGCCCTCCCTGCAACTGGAGGTGGTGTCTGAAGGGAACCTAGGACATCCTGTAGAGTCTCTTCATTGATGGTCGGCAGCTGGTCATCCATGTCATCTGTAAAATCCAGGTCAGGCAGGTCAGCAGGAGGTAAGGTATCATCCTCTGCAATGAGATTGTGTTATCTCAATCTTTGAATGTGGTGGCAGTTGACATGGCACATCATTTCCTTGCTTCTGGAGGTTCATTGAAATGTCATAGACCCCAGGTTGTAGTTGTGATTTTAGTGTAGCATTGTGCATCACATATGGAGCAAGCTCACAAGGTATTTTGGGGCACATTTAAGAGCCCCTGGCACCACTGGATATAACCTTTTTATGATGCAACACTGGCGCAATGCCCTGCGCCGTATTTACAAAGAGGCATTAAGCCACTTTTTGTGGCTTAACGCCACCTTGTAAATACGGCCCCTTCACACACAGCACTTTGCGTGGAAGGGGCGTGCAATTGGTGTTGCAGTGGGTGTGCCACAGCAAAACCCATTGCATTTTGATGCTGCCTCAGATTTATGAGTTTTCGTACACCTGAGGCAGTGCCAAAATCTAATGCCACACTAGGGGTGGGATGAGGATTGCGCAACAAGGAGAAATGCTTTAATTTCTCCTCATTTTTTGCTTTCTCTATGTGTGCTACTTTTTGCAGCACACATAGAAACAGCAAATTGCCATTTAAGATTGTTTTTGTGCAGGGAGGTGTTCCTTCCTGCACAAATACAATCTCACCCTAAACGCATCCATTCTTGCACTATGGTGCAAGGGCAGCTGCGTTGGTGCATGGCAGCTAATTTAGTGCCGGCGCAGGAGGAAACAGGGGTGCATCGTGTTCTTGTAAATACAGTGCATCCCTGCATTTTGAAAATGATGGTGCACAACGCTGGGGCAGTGCCGTGCACCATCATTTTCTATTACATTTTCCATTTTGTGCTTGAACCCCACACCACCTACTTCCTTGCAAGCTCCTTGTCCCTGCCACTGACACTTGGGTGGCATGTAATTTTCCTTCCTATTCACTATGGTGTACATTGCCACAGTAGTATAATGTGTGTTGTCACTCTTTTGGTGCTATGATGCATTGGCACCATGAATGATGGCACTGGTGCAGCACAGGTAGGTCCATTGCGTACATGCTTCTGTTACATTCTAATTTGCCTGTAGCAGGCCCCACACATGTGCTATTTGGAAGGGACAGTGCAACCTTTATGGATTGTCTGCCCCATTAGTTTGTCCCTCACTAAATTTGGGACATTTCCTTGCACACAACATATCTGCAACAGGCAGATGTTGGTGTAAGGATGTAGAATGTGGATCAATGCATGCATTTTGAGACTTTGTTGATGTGGCACAAGGGGAATGTGCAGCTTGGATCCACATGGACAACTATTTGTATGATGATACAGTTACATTAAGGGCTAGTAACATTGTGCCGGTAGTGGAACTTTGATGCCACTTGTGCCAGTTCTTACGCATGTTGATTGTACCATTAAGCAGTACACTAACCATTCACACAACACACTCAATCTTGTCAGATGGTGAGATTGCAGCTACTTGTACAGCAGCACAAATGATGTTAACAGACATTCCCCATGTGTTGTATGATTTGACTTTTGTGGCCATTCCCAAATGGCGCATGGGGTTTTGTGAAAGTTGTTGTTGGTCCACCCTGTGTGGTTTGCGTTCCAAAGGTTGCAGACTTAAGGCCTAATTTTTCTCAAGTGGCACAGCTCAGTGCAGCAGCAATATGTGTAGCATTGTGCAGCTCCAGTTTTGATATGCAGGGATGCGCCATGTTTACTGGAATACGGCACACCCCTGCGATTCCACCTGTGCAGATTTGTTGTCCCTGCTCCAATGCAGGCATTGTTGCAGCATGGTGAAGGGGTGCCTGCGTTGAGGGGATAGATAGTTTATGTGCAAGGAAGTGTCCCTTCTTGCACATGTACAAGCTTTTTTGGCAAGGTGGCATGTCAATGGATGCTGCAGGATGCAGCACACATGAGACGGGCCATGACACAAGGAGGAAGGAAAGCATTTTGCCTTGTTACTCAATCCTGATACCACCCCTGGAATGGTATTGACTTCAGTCCCAGTCTCTGATGTACATGTTGTGTTGGATATGGGTCATTGACAATACGCAATGAGTGTTGTTGTGCACAACCACAGCCAAACTAATTGCACATCCCTTCCAGGCACTGTGCCGCATATTTATATGGTGGTGTAAAGCCATAGTGAGTGTCTTATGTCCTCGTTATGTATATGTCAGAGTGCATTGCACAACCAGATTGTCACTACAGTTTTAGTTTGGGTGGCGATGGGGCATTTTGATTCAGGGCCTATGTGTCCTGATGCAACCCTTTAGCATGCATTAAGTGTGTCCTAGGTACCTCCCCCTCCTGCCATTTGTGAGATTCCAGATATTACCCCTTGCAACTTACCTTGCATTTGTGGTAGTGTTTGGTAGTCTGCGCTGTTGTGTCCTGCAATTCCAGTGACCAGTTCCTCTGGGACAGCCACTGTGCCCATGTCCTCCAGCTCATCCAGGTCCTCATGTGGCACAGGACTTCCACCTCCAGTCTGCAGTGCTGCCTTTCGGTTCCTGGCCAGTATCTCCTTAGTCAAGCGCTTGCAATCGTGGTAGTGCTTCTTGCTATTGGTGACAGTCCTCCTCACCTCTGCCACTCTCTTGACTTTGTCTACTATTGCCTACCTTATGGCATATCTCCCACCTATTGGACAATTTGGAGGTGACAAAGAGCTGGTGTTGGTGCTCCGTCACCTTTCTAACCAGGATGACATTCTCCTCCTCACTAAAGCAACACTTCCGCTTCCTCTTCTCCTGGGACTTTGATGGACCCGCCTGGCTGTTACTTGGATGACTGGGGTCTCCATGTGGACTCTCCTGGCCTGCATTCTCCATCTTGTTTTCCCAAATGCTTATTTCTTGCTTGCGCTTTGTTTTATGCTAATGCAGTTTAAATATGGTGGCAACCCATTTGGTGTAAAAAA
Organism: Pleurodeles waltl; assembly: GCF_031143425.1. Classification (NCBI taxonomy): domain Eukaryota; kingdom Metazoa; phylum Chordata; class Amphibia; order Caudata; family Salamandridae; genus Pleurodeles; species Pleurodeles waltl. Next base: position 364,832,033 of record NC_090448.1, on the reverse strand, counting down.
ATACATGGCGTAAAATGGTCTATCGCCAATTTTGCAGCATTAGCAGCATTTTTTTCTTACGGCATGTCGCAATGGTTAGCATCATTTTTTTTTTGCTAACCGTTCCTTAGTGCCATTGTGCGCCATTTTTTAAATATGTCACACTGATGGCACTAGGGAATGACGGTAGCTTACGTTAACTGTGTGTCATTTTTCATAAATCTGCCCCTAAGTTTTTAAAGTGTGTGTATATATATATATATATATATATATATATATATATAAAAAAATTTGGTTGGGACAATTTTTACCATAGACAGAGCATTTTTTGTTTTGACAATAACTTTGGCATCGTTTGATGAATCTTCACAGCATTTTTAAAACGTATACTTTGTTAGTTCAGCTGCTTCAGGTTGATCTGTCGAGGGGCGGCTGAGAAAAAAGGGGGGCCCCAAAACATTTTTTCCACATTCTATGTCAACTGGAGTTTTCAAATTTTTTAACACAACTACAGCCTGAACCGCTGAACAGAATTACACCAGTTTTGTCAGAAAGCTAGATCTTGGTCCCAAAAGCAGGCTTTTGGTGATTTGATGTAAATCTGTAAAGTAGTTTTGTGGAAATTAGTGTTTAAAAAATATAGATATATTGCGGGTCCAATTGTCCCCATGCTGATATCTGAATGGCTGCCAACACTTCAAGCAGGCAGTGTTGGCAGCCATCTTTGGACTCAGCATGAGCTCAGTCCCAGAAAAAAAGTAAAACAAAAAAAGAAAAGGGACCGGGGTAGGGACAGCCTGACCCCTTAGTTTTGGTGCTGGGGGGAGCATTTTGTTTTAAAGGTCGGAAAATTCAGCCGATCCAGATCTGCAGATTTTTCCGATGTTTTTTTTTTTTAAAAGGGTGGTTCCCCACCCTTTTCTTCTACTGAAGCCTCTGGGTGGGCCAAGTCCTAGGGGCATGCCAAAAATAAGGAAGTGTGTGCATGGGTCCTTACCAACTCCCTGGAGCAATTTTTAAATTGCAGGCGAGGGGCCACTCCTCTCCGCCCCTACGCTCCAGTGACCACCAGCCCCCTGTGGCAAAGTGCTTCAGGTAATGGAGGGGGAGACCTGAGGATCCCTGTGCTCTGGAGACAGCCACCTCCTTTGGGCCAACATTTAGTAATATGTGGGGGGTGCACAGCCCCCCTTCAGGAAGCAATGATGAACCTGGGGACCGCCACACCCCAGGGCCAGCTCCTGCTATGTCCTGTGGTGCCCACCCTTGGGACTTATCTGTTTGCTTTTGCTTAATGGGAGCTGACAGTTTCCACCAAGCAAAAGCAAACAAAGTCCACTTTCTGGCAGTGGGAGCTGTCAAACAGCTCTCACTTGCATAAAGTGAAGTGTTTGATCTGACTTGACAGGAGCTGTCAAAGCTCCTGCCAAGTCAAAGTAAAAAGCTATGTCTCAGTGGTAGGCACCGCGGGACATAGGAGGAACCAGCCCACTCAGCCCCCCCCCCCAAAATAAAATAGCCCCGGGGAGGTGGCTCCCCCACTTATTATAAAATATAAGACAAAATATAAGACCTGAGGAGGTGGTGGTCTCCGGGGCTGTGAGGGGGGCACACACATTCCTTCGCATATAATAAAACGTTAGACCCAGGGTGGTGGCGGTCTCTGAGGTTTGGGGGGAGTTCACAGGACCTACCCTTCTTCAAATACTCCATTTTGCCCTGGGCAGGTCGTGGTCCACGGGGCGCAGGGCACCATGTGGCTCTCAGCATATTACACATTATGAACCCCAGGCAGGCGGCGGTCCCAGGGCAACAATATGCCCAGGAGGAGGGGCCCCATCTGCCCCCTTCCTATTTTTTTTATATGTACCAGGATCTGGCCTATCCAGGTGCTTTATAAAAACAAGCACAGGAGACCGTGCTTTTAAAAAAAAAGCTATTTACTACGAATTAACGGTAAACATTTTTTTAAAAAGTGATTTTGTTGCTCTGGTGGGGGACTCCCCAGCATACGAGCTAAGGGACCAAGGTGTCCCTATCCTGGCCCCTTTCCTTTTTTTTCACTGTTTTTTTGGGACTCAGCTGAAGCCGAGTCCCAAGATGGCTGCCAAGACTTCTTGGTTGAAATGTTGGCAGCCAGTTAGAGCTCTGCATTTCTCTGCACAAACTCATCACTGTACGCAAAGATTTCGCAACCTCAGGTATGCAAATTATTTTTTTCTTTAATATCTCAAAAACTACTAAACAGAGTTACACCAGATAACCAGGGCACTGTTTTGGGAAAATTTCATGAAGATTAGGCAAACGGTGCCAATGAAGACAAGTCAAAAACAGCTTTTTCTACGGAAACATCGTCCTAAATATAACTACCTACTGGTGACTGCCAACCGGTTTTATATGTGTATATATATATATATATATATATATATATATATATTATATTGAGAATAATAAAATCGAAAAAACAGTATTTCGGAAAGAAACTGCATGCAATAGGGTGTTGCATGGGAAAAGTTTTCATCCCAAATCTTTGATTAACAGTATACCCTTGGGTGAATTTATTAGAATGAGAAGATAATGATAAGGAATTATCACTTAAATGTGTTGAAACATATGAAAGGTTTAGAACCCGAGGATATAATGAGAAAATCCTTCAGAAAAATTTGAATGCAATTAAATTAAGAAAACGAGAGGAAACTTTGTTCAGTAAAAGAGAAGTAGACCTTAAGGAACCAGTTAGAATGATGATGAGATACACTAAAGAAAGTGGGTGTATAAGGAATATTTTGTGTAAAAATAGGAAAATAATTTGTAATGATTTAGACTTGGGGCCTCTTGTGGGCCCTAAGCCGCTATTTTCATATAAAAAAGCACCTAGTATCAGAGATATGGTGGTCAAAAGCCATTTTTCTTTAGAAAAGATTGTAATTGGCTGGAAGCGGAACAAAAAGGATTTTTCAAATGCAATAGCTGTAAAGCATGCAAGATTGGTAAATCATTAAAAAAGGTGAGACTTCCAAATGGACATGAGTTGGCAATTAAACATAAAATTACTTGCAACATTAAATTTGTAATTTATATTATAGAATGCCACTGTGGTCTTAAATATATTGGAAGTATAATTTGCACGCTAAGGAAAAGAATACTAGAGCACGTCAGAGCGATAACTCATAAAGATAACACATATGCAACTGCCATACACTTACAGACACAAACAACTAATGACTGGAGAACTTTAAGATACTATGGGATAGATCACATTCCAGATCACAAAAGGGGTGGTGATCGAGTTAAAAAGTTAAGACAACTTGAATCTAGATATAAAATCAGATGAAAACGAAGGCCCCATTTGGGATGAACAATGATGAGGAACTTTATGTACATTTATAGTTTTGGAATTTAAAATATCATGAATATGGGGGTCATTCCAGCCACGGCGGTCATTCTGGGTTTCCCACTGGGCTGGCGGGCGACCGCCAAAAGGCCGCCCGCCAGCCCAGTGGGAAACACCCTTCCACGATGAAGCCGGCTCCGAATGGAGCCGGCGGAGTGGAAGGTGTGCGACGGGTGCAGTAGCACCCGTCGCGAATTTCAGTGTCTGCTAAGCAGACACTGAAATTCAAAGTGGGGCCCTCTTACGGGGGCCCCTGCAGTGCCCATGCCATTGGCATGGGCACTGCAGGGGCCCCCAGGGGCCCCACGACACCCCATACCGCCATCCTGTTCCTGGCGGCCGAAACCGCCAGGAACAGGATGGCGGCATGGGCAGCGGAAAGTCGGCGGTACACCGCCGACTTTCCGTTTCTGGCCGCGGCTGTACCGCCGCGGTCAGAATGCCCAAAGGAGCACCGCCAGCCTGTTGGCGGTGCTCCCGCGGACCCCGACCCTGGCGGTTTTTACCACCAGGGTCGGAATGACCCCCTATATGTCTTGAGTTGTCAAATATGTTGGATTTAGTTTATTTTAACATATGATAATATGCACATTTTGTAAAGAGTGAATAAGTACAATGATATCATTAGTTGTTGGATCAGGTTATCTACTAACCAATGGACACAAATAATTAAGTGCTTGTATTTATGATATGATTTGATGCAAATGAAAATAGCGGGGTACTAAATTGCAACAGATTTGATTAAATTTAATATGTTCCATTAATATTTTTTCTTTTAATAATATTTTGTCACTAAATAATATTTTGCGAGTAGTAGGAAAGGCAATATTTAATTGTAATTCTGTTTTATGGAGTTCTGTGAATGGTTATTTGTTGAATTGTTTAGTTGGACTACAGATGACAATATGTATTTCTATTGTTATAACATTCACCAACTATATAAGAGGAGAATGGTGACAGGACTTTAGAACTCGAAAAAGACCTCTCTCGGTCGAAACGTGTTGTTCGTATGCTCGCAGTCTTTAAATAAACATTCAACATGGATATCTTGATGGAGTGCTTTGCCGCCAAACGTTTGTCTTCATAATATATATATATATATATATATATATATACACATATATATCCCACTATTACTTTTTTCAGAAAGATAAACCGCACGCCAAAGTTGTTATGTAATTTTCAAGTTTTAATGCTGAACTCCATTAAACCGTGCAGTGACAATTTCCAAACGCCTAACGTGTTTCGGTCATCCTGACCTTGTTCACAGGCATTATCCGTTGTGCTTTTTTCAGTGTTTATATACAAAAAGAAAACACATTTTTTTTTAAAAAACACACCCATCATGTCTCTTTACATTTATACCGTATTTTACACAAATAATCAAAACCGAAGACTATTGACATTATCATCTCTACTCTTCAATATAAGATCACTTCAAACATTTCATTTTTTAGCAGTTCCCAATATTACGTTTATTCAGCGTTTGCAGTTGGATTATGGGTAATGAAGTCACATGCATTACTGTACATTCGTTCCTTTTAATCTGATTCTAATGATTATTTCTTTTATTTGGGGTATGGGTAACAAGGTCTCATATGTCACTAAACCTTCGTTCTTTCTAATTTTAATGCATTTATGATTACTTTTTTATATTTCTTATTTTACGTGGTCTGCCCCTAACATTTTCCAGCATATTATATGTTCTTTTATGAATTTAAGTTTCAAATTAACAACCTAAAGGACAAAAATATGAATACAAAAATATTTATGGGTATGAGTACCATATTTTCGATAAAAGACAATACTATTGTTTTAGTCCTTTGACGGTATTAGTACCAACAAATACTGTTATTATTAAATAACCAAAATATCTTGATAGTAAATAAGATGTCCTATATGATCGACCTTGTATCAATTTAATCTTTATGGTACCCATGATATAGCTCTGTCTTATAACACCTCTCTGTGTATTCTTTTTTGTTCCTTCCAATTTTCCATGCCTTGCAAACAGCACACTTCCAAAAACCTGGTCTTTGTAACCAATTTTTCTTTCCATGACTGAAATTGCTTCTCGTTAATTTATCTCTTAGATTGGGAACCCGCATGAATGTCATTTGTGGTTGATCCCCCATGAGTTCTCCCACTATTGGGTCCTTTTGTAAAATGGGCCAATATCTTTTTAAGATGTTCCGGATTCCTAAGGCATCTTTCGAGAATGTTGTAATAAACCTTAACTGATTTTCTGAGACTTTTTTAGATGTTGTCCTGGTATTATGAATTAATTCAAGACTTGGAACCTGGCTTATACATTCTTTAGCTCTGGCTAAGCATTTTTTGGGGTATTTTCTGACTTCCAGTCTCTCTGCTGAGGCTTAAGATGTTTTTCACATTGACTTGGTTCTGACCAAATTCTTTTAATTCGAAGAAATGCACCATAAGGAATGTTCCATTTTGTACTGGGTGGATGGAAACTATTTGCATGCAAAATTGAATTTGTTGCGTCCTTTTCCTATGCAATGTTGTTTGCACTGAGCCCTCCTTGATGTATATTTCCATATCCAAAAATGTCACCCTAGTAGCGCTTATTTCATATGTGAAACTCAATTTTGCTATATTGTTATTTAATATTGTGAAGTATTCCTTGAATTCCTTCTCTGTACCAACCCAAATAAGAAACAAATCATCTATAAACCTAAACCAACTTATTATTTTTGCAAATGCTTCTCATTTTCTTCAGCCCAAGCAACACGTTGTTCAAACCATCCCATTGTTTAATTTGTAAAATTTGGGGAAAAAGAAAAACCCAAAGCCGTGCCTTTTATTTGTAGGTATAGTTGCTGATTGAAGAGAAAAAAGTTATTTGTAAGACATAAATGAATTAATGAATATTCTATTGGAAATGGGCTTGTAAAACAAATTAGACAACACATCACATGTAAAAGCCAGTTTACAGTTTATGTCATCGAATGTCCTTGTGGTTTAAAATATGTAGGAAGTACAACATGAGAAACAAAAAACTGATTTTAAAACATATCCTTGCAATGATAAATTTGGACAGAAGCTACGAAACTGCAAGACATATGGAGCAAGCACATAACAGCCAATGGGAATTAATGACATACTATGCAATAGACCATGTACCCAAGAATGAACGCGGAGGTAACAGAGAGAAACAACTGCGCCAACTTGAAACTAGACATATTTTGGAGATTTGCTCATTGACCCACCCTTAGTTTGAATCAGGACGAGGAGTTATTTGTACATTTGCAATAATTCAAAATCTGTTTGAAATGGTGTGAAGCAACTACAAATGTAGATGAATAAGAGAAATGGACTATAGAGTCTCGGTATTCTGAGAACAATAGCAAAGTAAGTAATTATAAATGTGGCATCAGATTAAGGGGGTCATTACAACCCTGGCGGACGGTGTTAAAGCGGCGGTGAAACCGCCAACAGGCCGGAGGTAAAATTTTTGGAATTATGACCATGGCGGAAACCGCCAACAAAGACAGCCACTTTAACACTCCGACCGCCATGGCGGTACAAACAAACAGCTTGGCGGTCACCGCCAACAGATAGGCGGAGGACAATGTACTGCCCACAGTATCACAACCCACCAATCCGCCACCTTTTCCGGGGCAGATTCACCGTGGATAAAAACACGGCGGAAACAGGAATTTCAAAGGGAAAACGCTCACCTCTACACACCCCACGAGGAACGATGACACCATGGAGCTGGAACTCCAAATTCTCCCTGCGATAGTCTTCCTGCTCCTATACGACCATCATCAACGCCGGCGGCGAAGACAACGGTGATTACTGCACCTACGACATAGGGTAGTGGGAGGCAAAAGTCAGGGACACACACACGTGGGTGGCTTGCCCCCTGTTACATCCTGGGGAGTGCAAAGTCACAGTCTCTCAAGTCTCTACAGTGGGTGGGTTGCCCACTGCCATATCCTGGGGTTTGCAAAGCCACAGTCACTCAAGTCTCTACAGTGGGTGGCTTGCCCATGTTACATCCTGGGGAGGGGAAACATCCTGAACAACTAGGTCTAAACCACTACTTGCCTGAACCACTGCTGCTAAACAACTAAAAAGTCTCTACAACTAAGTACTGAACAACTACTGTCTAAACAACAATTGTGCCTGATTAACAATTGCTTGAACAACTAATTTTAAGGTAAGGTTTTCTTTTTGTTTTTTATGATTTATTAGTTGTTTAGAATATATATATATATTTATTAGTTGTTCAGGCAATTGTTATTCAGGCACAATTGTTGTTTAGACAGTAGTTGTTCAGTACTTAGTTGTAGAGACTTTTTAGTTGTTTAGCAGTAGTGTTTTAGGCTATAGTTCTTTAGGACCTAGTTGTTCTGTCACATATTCCCTGGGGAGTGTGAAGCCACAGTCTCTCAAGTGGATAACAGTCTCCACTGGTTCTGGAGGGGGAATGGTGCCCAGAGTGCTTCATCGTGCCAAGGACTGAGGTAGAGGATGCATGTCTCCACTGGTTCTGGAGGGGGACTGGTGCCCAGAGTGCTTCATCCTGCCAAGGACTGAGGTAGTGGATGCATGTCTCCACTGGTTCTGGAGGGGGACTGGTGCCCAGAGTGCTTCATCCTGCCAAGGACTGAGGTAGTGGTTGCATGTCTCCACTGGTTCTGGAGGGGGACTGGTGCCCGGATTGCTTCATCCTGCCAAGGACTAAGGTAGTGGATGCATGTCTCCACTGGTTCTGGAGGGGGACTGGTGCCCAGAGTGCATCACTCTCCCTGTGACGGTCCTAGTTGCGTCACTGCCCCTGCCGCTCATGGGCTAGCGGTGCTTGAGTTGGTGGTCTCTGCCCTGTTCAGCAGTGCTTGCCCTGTTCAGCGGTGCTTGCCATGGTGGTCTCTGCCCTGTTCAGTGATGCTTGCCCTGTTCAGCGGTGCTTGAGTTTGCAGTTTCTGACCTGTTCAGCAGTGCTTGCCATGGCGGTCTCTGCCCTGTTCAGCGGTGCTTGCCCTGTTATGCGATGCTTGAGTTTGCAGTTTCTGACCTGTTCAGCGGTGCTTGCTATGGCGGTCTCTGCCCTGTTCAGCGGTGGTTGCCATGGCCATCTCTGCCCTGTTCATCGGTGCTTGCCCTGTTCAGCGGTGCTTGAGTTTGTAGTTTCTGACCTGTTCAGCGGTGCTTGCCATGGCGGTCTCTGCCCTGTTCAGCTGTGCTTGCCCTGTTCAGCGGTGCTTGAGTTTGCAGTTTCTTACCTGTTCAGCGGTGCTTGCCATGGCAGTCTCTGCCCTGTTCAGCGGTGCTTGCCATGGCGGTCTCTGCCCTGTTCAGCGTTGCTTGCCCTGTTCAGCGGTGCTTGCCTTGTACAGAGGTGCTTGCCTTGTACAGCGGTGCTTGCACCTATTTAGAGGAGAAATATTTAAAATTAACGGAGTTCGTTTTATGAGGAAACTACATTTATCATGATGCAATGGGGCTGATCATTTGCTGGGATGTTAGGCAGGTGTGCTCCTAACTGTTTGTGACTTTAAAAAGGCTCCCTTGAGCCACTGGGCTGACGAGCTCTGGAGCAGGCACCGGCATGCCAGTGAAGAGGTATTGAAACCGGATGATTAATGGCAGCATTTCCAGCACCCCGCAAATGTTCTTTATTTGTTCTCTGCTGAAGAAGGGATTAACCCAGAAACACATATATGTGTCCAGAGATGCACAGCAAAGGCTGCACCTATTTAGAGGTGAAATATTTAAAATTAACGGAGTTCGTTTTTTGAGGAAACTACATTTATCATGATGCAATGGGGCTGATCATTTGCTGGGATGTTAGGCAGGTGTGCTCCTAACTGTTTGTGCCCTGTACAGCAGTGCTTGAGTTTGCAGTTTCTGACCTGTTCAGCGGTGCTTGCCCTGTTCAGCGGTGCTTGCCATGGCGGTCTCTGCCCTGCTCAGCGGTGCTTGCTCTGTTCAGCGGTGCTTGCCATGGCGGTCCTTCATTGCCCAGCTGAGCTGGGGCTGGCGGTCCTTCATTGGGCAGCTGGGCTGTGGCTGCCGGGGCCCTCCTGGGCAGCTGGGCTGTGGCTGCCGGTGGCCTCCTGGGCACTGACTCTGGCGGTGGCCTCCTGGCCACTGATGATGGGGCTGCCCTCCTGGGCACTGACTCTGGCGGTGGCCTCCTGGCCACTGACGATGGGGCTGCCCTCCTGGGCACTGACTCTGGCGGTGGCCTCCTGGCCAGTGACGATGGGGCTGCCCTCCTGGGCACTGACTCTGGCTGTGGCCTCCTGGCCACTGACGATGGGGCTGGCCTCCTGGGCACTGACTCTGGGGGTGGCCTCCTGGCCAGTGACGATGGTGCTGCCCTCCTGGGCACTGACTCTGTTGGTGGCCTCCTGGCCAGTGACGATGGGGTTAGCAGTGGCCTCCTGGGCAGCGGGGATGATGGCGATCTTCTCCGCCATGCTGCTCCTCCCAGACTTTGGCGATTTCTTCTGCCCCTTCCACACCTTGGGAAGAGTCACAGCTGAGTGGACACTCCCCCTGGGACCCTTGTGAGCGGCTTTGCTGGCTGGAGTCTTCCCCCACTCCCGTCGGGCACTGTACAACTTCTGGTGTTTCACGGGGGGGACTGGCTGTGCTGTGGCTCCGTGTCACACTGGCTGCCCTGGTGCCCGGTGCACTCCACATACCTCTAACAACAGGCACCACTGGTTATGGAGATTTTTTGGCTGAGGTGCTAGTACGGGACCTATGAATTGGAGGGAGTGGGGGGGGGGTTGTAAAGAGGTCAAACTTGGTCAGGAAAGGTTTCTTAGGAACACTGGGACGGGTAGCTGGAGGGGGTCTGAGAGTGGAGGAAGAGGAGGTGGTTGTAGGAGGTGTAACGTTTGTGGCTTTGGGTGCAGGTGCATGCGCTGGAGGCTGTCGTTAGGTGGATGGCTGTTGGGTGGGTGTGTGCCTGCGTTTGTATACTTTGGGAGGGGGCATCACAGACACACTGGGAGAGGACACAGGGGACGTGTAAATGGTAGTGGGGGTGGTGAGTGCAGGTGAGCGGGGTGTAGTGGTGGGTGTGCTGGTGCGAGACCTAGTGGCTGTAGTGATAGTGCATGCAGGTGAAAGTGTAGACGAGAATGGAAGGAAGGAGGGAGACGACGAGGAGGCGGACATAGTGGAGGCAGTGGATGTTGGTGTGTCTGTATGTCTGTGATGCTTGCGTGAGTGCCTGTGGGATTTGTGGTGCTTATGTTTGCCTGAGCTTCCCTTGGGTGTTGACGTGTGTGCATGCTGGTCTGATGGTGTGCTTGGGATAGGCTGGGGTACAGGGGATTGGGTCTGGGTGGAGGAAGTTCGAGGGGGGAGGCTAGAGACAGGGACAATGGCTGCCATCAGTGCTGAGGCCAGGGTGTGCAGGGTTCGATGAAGGGCAGCCTGACCAGAATGAGTGCCCTCCAGGAATTCATTTGTGTGTTTTATCTCCCTTTCTACACCCTGGATGGCATTCACAGTGGTAGACTGCCCAACAGTGATTGACCTGAGGAGGTCAATGGCCTCCTCACTGAGGGCAGCAGAGGTGACAGGGGCAGGGGCTGAGGTGCCTGGGGCAAAGGTGATGCCCACCCTCCTGGGTGAGCGGGCACGGGGCGAAGGTTGAGGGGCTGCTGGGTGGGCGGTGCTGATGGTGGGGTGGCGGCTGTACCTGTAGAAGTTGGGGGCACAGATTTTGCCGCCACAACAAGGGAGCTCCCATCGGAGGACGAGTCCGTGTCACTCGTTGCAGATCCTGTGACTGCTGTGAAGCTCCCCTCACCCTCCGTCCCACTGGTGTATTCAGAGTCCGTGGTGTAGCCCTCTATGGCCATTTGGGATGCAGCTCCCTCATACTCCGGTGCCACTGTACCTCCACCTGATGATGCTGATGCACACAAGAACAGGGAGAGCACAAAAAGGGGGGGCGACAGAAGATAGACAGGTTGAGTGCATGGCTTACCGCTACCGTTGGCGGACAATACAGACACAGCAGCCCCCTGCACTACGCCGCTTTTGGCCTCTACAGATGAAGTTCCTGGGATATGGCCTACATGGTTGTGGTGGACATCTGCACACATAGATGACACAGGGGAATGTTTTCCTGTACTTGGCACTCTGCAGAGGTGGGGTGGAGTGCCACATGGCCTGCATTACGGAGGGGCCTAGCCTACAGAACTCGCCCTGGCCTAGGGAAACCCACAGCCCTCCTCCCCCACCCAGACACCTTCACTGCACGCAAAGTCCGCAGGATGATGTTGTACTCACCCCCTTGTGTCTGCTGTGATGCCCTCAAGCGCCCATCCAACTCAGGTTAGGCCACCGCCAGGATCCGGAACATCAGGGGGGTCATGGTTCGACAGGTACCCCTCCCACGTTGGGAGGCCATCCCCAGCTGAGCCTCCGCCATCTTGCTCCAGCAGCGAATGTCCTCCCATCTCTTCCGGCAGTGGGTGCTCCGTCTGTGGTGGATCCCCAGGGTCCGGACGTCCTTGGCGATGGCACGCCAAATATCCTTCTTCTGGTGGGAGCTGACCTACATGAAATGTACAGGGGAAGAAGAGAAGTCATTAGCAACTGCACCGTTGAAGTGAGTGGCCCACATCCCGAGCCTTGCCATGTGGCACATGCATTCACAGTCCTTCATGCACGCAGTACTGTGGCCCCTTCCTTCTTACAACCAGCCCTCTACACCACGTGCTCCCTGTGTACTTACCTGTTGGTCTGGAGGACCGTAGAGTAGCGCGTACTGGGGGAGGACCCCGTCCACAAGCTTCTCCAACTCCTGTGCAGTGAAGGCAGGGGCCCTTTCCCCAGACGCATGAGCCATTGTCTCTTCCAGACTGAGGTCACAGCAGCACTTGCAGTGTAGGTCCTCTCCTGTCGAAGATCAGGTATCGAGTGATTGAACAGATAGAAAATGGCGGTGACGTCCGCGGCGGTGCGTATCATCACCGCCGGCGCACTTCGTCATTGGCTCCTGGGACCCATAGGGTCCAATGTTAACCAATGCAGCATTGCGCCGCGGTCTTTGACCGCCTACCGCAACGGTGTACAACGCCAGCGCAGTTACCTCACATCCCATTGTCCCAGTTTAGAGGTCAGGCAGCCGCCATTTCAGGGGTCCACATGGGTTCAATTTCATCTGCGTCAAACATACCTAGGCCTAGACTCAACACACATACAGGCAACTTTTTAGATTATGTTTGTGTTCTGTGTAGACTGTGGGTACATACCTCTGAGTTGTTTGACTCTGTGCTCACTGTTGTCCTTCCTAGGCACCGTCCGCTGGGACATGTGAGGAGATGGCGGAGTCCTCCGGTGTACCGACCGCTGGTAGAACTGTTGACAATGGAGGGGCAACATTTAATCATCACCTACAGGTTTGACCGTGCCACAATCCAGGAACTGTGTACCCAGGTGGAGCCTGAACTGATATCAGCAATCCACCATCCCACAGGGATCCCCCTCAAGTGCAGGTGCTATCAGTGCTCCATTTCCTTGCCAGTGGGTCATTTCAAACAACAGTGGCCATAGCATCAGGGGTGTCCCAGCCTATGTTTTTCAACGTGTTGTCCAGAGTGTTGTCTGCCCTTCTGAAACACATGCAGAGCTACATCGTTTTCCCTCAGGTGGAGGATATGACTACAGTTAAAGGTGACTTCTATGCCCTTGGACATATCCCTAACATCATAGGTACCATTGATGGAACCCATGTAGCTCTGGTCCCCCCCACAAGAGTGAACAGGTGTACAAGAACCAGAAGAGTTATCATTCAATGAATGTACAGATGGTATGTTTGGCAGACCAGTACATCTCCCAGGTAAATGCTATGTTCCCTAGCTCCGTGCATGACGCCTACATCCTGCGGAATAGCAGCATCCCTTATGTGATGGGTCAACTCCAGAGGCACTGTGTGTGGCTATTACGGGACTCTGGTTACCCCAACCTGTCATGGCTACTGACCCCAGTGAGGAATCCCAGGACCAGGGCAGAGGAACGCTACAATGAGGCCCATGGGCAGACTAGGAGGGTGGTCGAACGCACCTACGGCCTCCTGAAGGCCAGGTTCAGGTGCCTCCATATGACAGGTGGTTCCCTATTCTACTCACCAAGGAAGGTGTGCCAGATCATCGTGGCCTGCTGTATGCTTCACAATCTGGCTTTGCGACGACAGGTGCCTTTTCTGCAGGAGGATGGTCCAGATGATGGTGTTGTGGCAGCTGTGGAGCCTGCGAACAGTGATGAGGAGGAAGCAGAGGAAGAAGAAATTGACAACAGGGACTCAGTCATCCAGCAATATTTCCAGTGACACACAGGTGAGTACACATTCCTGCCTACTACAAGTACTTTCACACTTCTACCTCTATCCTGTCTGTCGATTTCAACCAGTATATAGTAACTGAGTTGTACATTTCCATTACGGTTTCACAGGTGTGGTTACCAACGTGTGTCATCTGCTTAGATTCATCATGGACTTGAGATGTGTGACATAGGTATGTTGACATTACATTTGAGAACGGATTTTGTCACTGTCATTGCTAATACACATTTTCACAATCACAGACTGACTCCAGATTGTTTTGTGCTTCAAGGGTGTTTATCGAAGTGCTAAATATTGGAGGGGGGGTGGTAAAATGGTGATGGGTGATGGTGGAGGAATGTCCATGGCAGAGTCCAGTCTATTAGTCTCACAGGGGTTCTTGCCATCGTGCTCTGTCCTGTTCCTGGATCTCAGGGACCACTTGCAGGGTGGTTCTCTGTCTGCAGGGGGTGGGGTGCTGGTGTAGTGGTCCTGTGGCAGTGCCTCCTGTCCACTAGTGCCGGCGGAGGTGGTGGGCAGTTCTTCGTCCATGCTAGTGTCAGGGGCCCCTTGGAGTGCCATGGTGTCCCTCCTGGTGTTCAGTATCTCCTTCAGCACCCCTACGATGGTGCCCAGGGCGGAGCTGATGGTTCTGAGTTCCTCCCTGAACCCCAAATACTGTTCTTCCTGCAGGCGCTGGGTCTCCTGAAACTTGGCTAGTACCGTTGCCATCGTCTCCTGGGAGTGGTGGTAGGCTCCCATGATGGAGGAGAGGGCCTCGTGGAGAGTGGATTCCCTGGGCCTGTCTGCCCCCTGTCGCACAGCAGCCCTCCTAGTTCCCCTGTGTTCCTGTGTCTCCGTCCCCTGGACCGTGTGCCACTACCACTGCCCCAGGTCCCTGTTATTGTTGGGGTGGTGGGTTATCCTGGGTTCCCTGTAGTGGTGGACACACAGCTGATTGACGTGTCCTGGGTACGGAGGTATGGGCCTGCTGGGTGGGTGCTGTGCTGGTGTTACCAGAGGGTGGAAGGTCTGTGGTAGCCTGTGACTGGGTGTGGGCAACCGACTGTCCCGAGGCCCACAATGGTCCGGGCTGGTCATCTTGGTCCAGTAGGTCAGAGCTGCTGTCATCACTGTGGGCCTCTTCTGTGGGTGGGGTAGAGATGTCTGGACCCTCCTGCCTGGTGACGTTGGGCAGTGGTCCTACAGGGGTATAAAAGCATGATTATTGCATCTGTGTGTGTCATGGTGTGCAATGGGTGGGTGAGTGTGTACCCCAGTGCTAGCACTCCTGTGTGGGGGCTTGTGTGATGATGGTTTAGGGGGGTGTTATGGGTATGTGCAGTGGGCATGCTTTAGTGATGGGTGTCCATGCTTTGTTGTGTCATGCAGGGCTTGGGGTTGGGATGTGTGGTTTGTGTTAGTAGTACATTAGTGAGGAGTTGGAGTGATAGGGGAGGGGGTGAGGGTGGGGGTCTGTGATAGCATGCAGGTAGGGTGGGGGATATGATAGTTAAGATTTGACTTACTAGAGTCCATTTCTCCACCGACTCCTGCGAGGCCCTCAGGATGCATAATAGTCAAGACCTGCTCCTCCTATGTTGTTAGTTGTGGGGGAGGAGGTGGGGGTCCGCCGCCAGTCCGCTGTACCGCAATGTTATGCCTGGAGACCACGGAACGCACCTTCCCCCGTAGGTCATTCCACCTCTTCCTGATGTCGTCCCGATTTCTTTGGTGCTGTCCCACTGCGTTGACCCTGTCGACTATTCTTCACCATAGCTCCATCTTCCTAGCTATGGAGGTGTGCTGCACCTGAGATCCAAATAGCTGTGGCTCTACCCGGACGATTTCCTCCACCATGACCCTGAGCTCCTCCTCCGAGAACCTGGGGTGTCTTTGCCGTGCCATGGTGTGGTGTAGGTGATGTGTGGGGTGGTGTATGTGGTGATGATTGTGGTGATATGTATTGGTGCGTGGTGTTTTGTGCGTGAAAGTAGTGTGGGTGATGGTGTTGTGTGTCTCTGTATGGTGGGGTTGTCTATGCTGTGCTGTCTCTCTGGCCTTCGTCTAAATTTTTGGTCGTAAGGGTTGGTGGGTGATGTGGGTGTGTGTTTTATCTAGTATTGATTGGGTGGGAGTGGTGTGTGTATGTGTATCAGGTGTGTGTATTTCGAATTGTCCAATGTGGCGGTGTTTTGGAGATATGTGTGTATTATGAGCGCGGCGGTGTGTACCGCCAATGGAATACCATGGTTGAAAGACCGCCGCGTGGATTCGTGGGTCGTGATCACATGGCCGTGTTTCTGTTGGCGTGACGGTGGAGGTTTTGGTTTCGCCAGTTTATCACAGACCTTTGGTGTGACGAACTTGTGTGGGTGTCTGAATTTTGGCAGATTCCGTGCTGTGGGTCATAATAGCTGTGGCGGAATTCCGCGGCCGCGGTGGTGTGTTGGCGGTCTTCTGCACGGCGGTAAGCGGCTTTTATTGCCGATGTTGTAATGACCCCCTAAGAGTTTTGCAAATCCCTTAGTTTACATTTTTTAGTGTTTGTACATTTCAAACACAATATGTTTTTCGGCAGGTAGTTTTGCATAAAGTAATGGTAGTGTAGTCGTGGTTAAAACAGAATCAGTAGTGTTTTTATAGAGAATAGTAAGGATAAGTGTGCAATCAGTAATGCTGCACAAAGAGGTATTATAAGACAGAGCTATATCATGGGTACCATGAAGATTAAATTGATACGAGGTCGATCATATAGGGCATCATATTTACTATTAAGATATTGTGGTGAATTAATACCTAGATAATAACAGTAATTGTTGGTACTAATACCGTCAAAGGACTAAAACAATAGTATTGCCTTTGATTGAAAATATGGTACTCATACGCATAAATATTTTTGTATGAATATTTTTGTCTTAACAATTTTTCCCTTAGGTTGTTAATTTGAAACTTAAATTCAGAAAATAACATATAATATGTTGAAAAATGTTAGAGGCAAGCCACGTAAAGTAAGAAGTATAAACAAGTAATCATAAATAGATTAAAATTAGAACAAATGAATGTTTAGTAACATATGAGACCTTGTTACCCATAACCCAACTAAAATTATAATTAGAATCCGATTAAAAAGAATGAATGTTCAGAAATACATGTGACTACGTTACCCATAATCCAACTGCAAATGCAGAATAAACTTAATATTGGGAACAGCTAAAAAAGAAAACAAATTAGGTGATCTTATATTGAAGGGTAGAGATAATAATGTCAATGGTCTTCAGTTTTGATTGTTTGTGTAAAATACTGTATAAATGTAAAGAGACATGATGGGTGTGTTATTTTTCAAAAATGTTGTTTTCTGTTTGTATATAAACACTGAAAGAAGCACAACCGGTAATGCCTGTGAACAAGGTCAGGATGACCGAAATGCGTTAGGCAGTTGGAAATTGTCACTGCACGGTTTAATGGAGTTCAGCATTAAAACTTGAAAATTATATAACAACTTTGGAGTGTGGTTTATCTTTCTGAAAAGAAAGCAATAGTGGGACTAAATGACGATTTGCCCGGCCAGACATCAGCACCACCAGAAAAACAAAAGCACGCCGTAGTACGCCACTGAAGGGCAACAACGTATCACACCCACATATATATATGTATATATATATATATATATATATATATACACACATATATGTGTATATAAATATATATATATATATATATATATATATATATATATATGTATATATATATATATATATATATATATATATTACACCATCCAAATGTGCCCCTTATGGCGCGCAGATTTCACAGGTGCAAACGTGAGGAAAGGACCATTCCTCCACAATCTCCAACACCAACAATTGCCAAGCAATTGATTCATTTGCACTCCAGGAGAGTTTGATTGCCTCTATTAAAAAAAAAAAAAAGACACCACCAACGCGTTTCAACCTCTCAGTCTTGATCACAGTTTAAAAAAATGTTGTTTTCTGTTTGTATCTAAACACTGAAAAAAGCACAACCGGTAATGCCTGTGAACAAGGTCAGGATGACCGAAACGCGTTAGGCGGTTGGAAATTGTCACTGCACGGTTTAATGGAGTTCAGCATTAAAACTTGAAAATTATATAACAACTTTGGAGTGCCCGGCCAGAAACCAGCCCCACCAGAAAAACGAAAGCACGCATTAGTACGCCACTGAAGGGCAACAATGTATCAAACCCACATATATATGTATATTTATATATATATATATATATATATATATATATATACACACATATATGTATATATGATCAAGACTGAGAGGTCGCAATGCGTTGGTGGTGTCTTTTTATATTTTTCTTGAATAGAAGCAATTAAACTCTCCTGGAGTGCAAACAAATCAATTGTTTGGCCATTGTTGGTTTTGGAGATATATATGTATATATATATATATATATATATATATATATATATATATATATTAATCACAAAAAAAAGTTACAGGGTCGGTTTAGTTAGTTTCATAATTTACACACACAATACCATAGAAATTCAGTTGTTATAGTTAGTTATTTCAAATAACTATACCTCATGCCCTAAGATAACTTTAATCCGTGGTCTCGACATACCCAGTTTTCTCATCAATCATTTTACTGCAAATGTTACAGTGATATTATCAATGATGTCAAAGACGATGTTATGAGTCTTGTAATACCTAAGGTACTTAGCAGTGCATGGCAAGGGCGCGAGTTAAAGATACCTTAGGGCGTGTGTTATACTTACTTGAAATAACTCTAACAGCTGAATTTCTATGTTTTTTGTGAGTAAATTCTAAACCTAAATATAAAGTCCCTGTAAGTGAATTATTAAGGTTTTAAAAATGTTATGTCCTAACTATAACATCCCTGTAGCCTTTGTTTTTTTCATTGAGTTTCCAGTTTTTTTTTAATGTTAAGTAGGATGCCCATCGCAATGTACAGTGGGGGATTTGACGCAGGGCCTGGCTCCCTAATTTCATCAGTTACTACAGTAGCCACGTAGAAAAAGCTTTCAGTGTTCCACTTCAATTCCATCAAGATGTCATTCAGATGTGCCATACTTTTTGCATACATTCAGAATGTTAACACTCCAGTTGCTTATTAGAACCCTGAAATCTGCTTATTACCAGGTAGGTAATTGGCAGTTTGCTATTGGTTTCAAAGTGCATGTTTTAGTTTGCATGTCAAAATGTTTTAATAAAATTGAAGAGAAAGATATTTGAGAATTCACTTAAAATGTGCACTACTTTGTGTTTCTACAGCTCTAACCATACTTTCTATGACAAAATGACTCCCCTCATTTTGTTCCTTTCTAAATTAAATGTTTTAAGTGTTACCACTTTTACCAGTTTGATCCAATAAGATGGCTTTAGATGTGCCACACTTTTGTCATAAGTAAGACTGTTAGCCCTCTAGTTGTTCTGTAGAACACTCTGGGAGACTGCAGCAGAACTCAAGGAAATCATTTGACTGACTGCTCCTGTTGGAAGTACAACAGGAAGATATTTTAGAACTCACTTACAATTTGTCCTAATTTTTCTTTCTACAGCACTATCCGTAATTCTTATGAAAAAATGAACCCCTCATTTTGTTCCTTTCTAAATTAAATGTCTTAAGTTTTACCAGTTTGATTCACTCAAGATGGCACCAGGTGTGCCACACGTCTACCACACTTCTAGTTGTTTTTTAGAACATTCTGGGAGGCTGCAGTAGAACAAGGGGGAATCAACTGACAGGCTGCTCCTGTTGGAAGTACATGTTTTAAAGAGAATGTCTGATTTCATTCTCATATGGCTGAGAGAGATAGTGTTAATATACTAAAAATATGTTAACATTTTAGGTTCTGGAGCACCTTCCATAACCTCTATGGGGAAATCATGATAAAATAGTTTTCTCTCAAACATGATTCATGAAATCCCAGCAGGCACACCAGAATTCCTAAAATGAGTATGGTACCTTCAACCCTGATATATATTGTAACAAAGATGTGTTATCCCCTTTATAAGTTCTCCTTTTTGTGACCCTCAAAACCTACAATTCACTATAATGCAGTTCAATGGCTGTTGTGAATATTGGTCCCAAGATGGCTGCTAGCACTTTCTGGTTGAAGTGTTGATAGCCAATCAACCATGAGATCTGCAATTAGGCTCCACTCAGATATACAAATGTGGTTTCCCTTTAATATCTCAAAAACTACTGAACAGATTTACACCAAAAATTTAAAAGTATGATCTGCATACCAAAAGCTACATTTTTTGCCAAATTTTGTGTCATTCCATCCAGCGGCTCAGGCTGTAGTCCTGTCTTAAAGTCCTATGGGAATTAACATGAGGAACACAACTTTTTTCACACCCCCTTTTTTCTCAGCCCCCGATTGATGGATCACCCCAAATATTTGTCAAACAGTATCAAAGATATAGGCAAGTCAAAAAATGCTTTTTCTATGGAAACGTGGTCCTAACTACATATATATTTACTGAAAAAACAAAGGTTACATGGACATTATAGTTAGGTTAAGATTTTACATGCAAAAAACCTGAGAAATTAGAGCACAAGTTATAGTTGCTTGAGATAAGTATAATTATAATTGTTCAATTTCTGGGGGGCGTGGCCAACGATCTGGAGATGGCGCACACTTAATCCCCTCGCTCCGGAGGGGCCGATAACAATCCGCAGTAACTCAGAGCCCGAGCGAAGGTGGTGTACTGGGGGCCGGTCCTGGAAGTGGCCGGGCCCCCATTCTGTCCCCAGAGTGTGTTGCGGTGCGGGCCCAGCTTGCGGCTGTGGAGGAGGCCGGACGGAGGCGGATGGCCGAAGGTTGGAGGGAGGCCCCGAGAGGGTCTCCCTGAAAGAGAGATGCCGGGGCCTGAGATTTGACCCCGGGAGGAGGCGCATGTGATGCTGGGCCGCGCCCGGTCCCCAGAGGAACAGAGAAGGCCGGCAGTGACCGGGGGGCCCCAGAGGGGCTATGCCCCGTAGAGCTGAGATTGGGCTAGGACAGACGACCGGAGCCCAGAGGGAGGCCCCGAGCGGGGTCTCCCTACCAGTGCGACGTCAAGGGCCCGAGATTGGACCCCGTGGAGAGAGGTGAGTGTCGCTGGGCCGCCCCCGGGCCCTGGGGGAGCGGAGAAGGCCGGCGAGAGCCGGGGGGCCCTGGAGGGGCTACGCCCCGAGGAGCTAAGTTCAGCTGCCAGCTTTGGAGCGGGCGCGGCCCTGAGTTGTGCCGGGGCCGGCCTGCGGACGCGCTGCTGGGGCCCCGGTGGTGGCATTGAACACTGTACTGGCGGCGCGACCCCGGAGCTGAAGAGGGGCCGGCTGCCGCACCCGCGGGAGAAGGCGGGCGACCCTGAGGCCGGCGCGGACAATGGTGGGCCCTGACTGGGGGCCCCTGGGGGCCATTGCCGGACTGTAGGAGGCTGGAATAAAAGACATGGGCGCGCCACCGCCTGGGGCATGAACAAGCCTGTGGTCCTGCCGAGCAAAGGAAACTGGGGACTGGACTGGGGACGTGACCTTGGCGCTGAGATAGAACCGACCTCCTGGATGGCCCAAGCCAAAGAGGAAGCAAGGCGACCGACGGAGCTGGCGGCCGAGGAGGAGCGCCCTGCGGAGGAAACAAGTGGCAGACTGCCTGACATTAGCAGTCCGCTGGTCGCCCCTGGAGCCTGTGAATGCCGGTGACTCCTGAGTGAGTAGCACTGTGGATGGGGCACCTGGAGGGGCTGAAATCCGGGTGATGGCGGAGTGCACCTAGATATGCTGCTAACAGCGCAGTGAGACCGGGCTGGGACCTGCGATGCATTACTGGACCGGGGCGGCCCACTGAGCCACTGGGAGGGGGGGGTGGCCCCATGACACCGCGGCGGAACCGGGTGAGACGTGACCCTGGGTGCGTAACGCGCAGAGGAACGATCGGGAAGACCGGAACGGAAGAGAGTGGCAATTAGCCGCAGGCTGACAACACGGAGCCCTCCGACTCAGTAACCGAAAGCTGGAGATAGGTGGCGTGGTCTCTGGGGGCCTGCCTAGTGTCCACCCGGGGGTCGTGGCCTGGCCTGTGGTGACTGAAGTGCGGGACTACAGAAGGAGGAGAGCTCACGATAAAGCTTGGGCCTGGGCCCTGGGGGCGTGACCCCCCCACCTTTTTTAATCCGATGCCCCCCAAGGGCCGACACAAGAGTAAAACCATGGACCCCGCGACACCATCGGGGCACAAAGAAATGGAAGTACAGGGCCACTCACAAGTCAAAGTACAGGATACCCTAGACAAAATACTAGGGGCGATAGAAGACACAAAGACAACACTACAACGCAACATCAACCAAGTCGCGTTTGAGGTGGGTCTACTGAGAGCAGACCACCATAAACTGGTGGACAGAGTCAAAGAAATGGAATCCATGTTAGCGGACATTGGGCCGAAGCAGAAAGATCTGGCAGCCGAAGTAACTTCCCTTGCTACCAGAGTGGCACGTCTTGAACAGAGAGCCCAGGACGCGGAGGGGAGAAACAGGAGGAACAATGTGCGTGTAGTGGGCCTCCCCGAGGGGGCTGAAGGAGCAAACATGGTGGAGTTTCTGGAGAAATGGTTAAGCACAACGGTTGCACCCGGGTGCCTGACCCCCTTCTATACGCTGGAGCGCGCGCACCGGGTGCCGTCGAGGCCTCTTGCTCCTGGCAAACCACCCCGAGTAGTGATTGCCAAATTACTGCACTACAGAGACAGAGACATCCTCATACAGAAAGCCAGAGAGATGGGCCCGTTTAAAGTAGCGAACGGAGAGGTGCCGCTATTCCCGGACTTCACACTGGATGTTTAGAACAAGCAAACTTCATTCCTAACAGTCAAAAGGGCCCTAATAGAAGAAGGGATCCAGCACTCGCTGCTGTACCCAACCAGGTTAAGAGTGATAATGGAAGGGAAGACCACTTTCCTCCAGTCCCCGGAAGAAGCATGGGAGTGGCTCGAGAAACATGGGCCCCAGATGGGCCGACCTGATGGAGAGGGTCTGGCTGGGAGCCAAGCTCGCCGGGCCCCGAGGGGGCGGATGCCCAGAGATCGCCCACGACTGGTGCCAACGCAAACACAAAAAGAAAAGGGCAAGAGGGAGGCCCTGGAGGCGGCGGCCCGTGTGAGTGGAGGGGTGTCCCCCCGGAGGGTTCAGGGGAGGAGTTGAATGATACAGTGGTGTCCTCGGCCGAGGACTCGAGCTGCTCGGCGCGTGCCCCCAAGGTGACCCCGCAAACGGCTGACGAACTCGGATAATCCTACCACAGGAGGGCCCGGAGACATGGTACAACGTGTGAGCGAGAGGCCCCTCTGGACTTGGCCACCCCCCTGTCCAGAACCTCACCTGTCCATTTAGGCTGGCGAGAACTGCAGTTATATGTTTGAACAAGTTGCACTGTTAAATAGTTTTCTGGGCAACCTACAGTTTGGGAGGTGCCCTGGGGAGTGGGAGTTTACAGTTACAAGTTAAATTGGCAAAGTGGGTGTCGAAGCCCGGCTATAGCAAAGGTCTGAACATGGGAAGGGGTAAGTCAGAGGCCTGGGTGAACCAAGGACACTATTATCAGATTATTATATTAAAATGGCAGACTACAGTCTCTTAACATGGAATTTTAGGGGGATGGGCACACCGGCTAAAAGACATAGAATCCTCTCCTATTTAAAGAGAAGAGGGGTGCAGGTGGCAATGCTGCAGGAGACCCATTTAGCAACAGGGGAGGTGGAGAAACTGAGACGCAAATGGAGGGGGCAGGTGTTTGCCACGGAATACTCAGTTTATGCAAGAGGCGTAATGACATGGGTCAGGGCCGGGGTCCCTCTAATAATAGACTCTTCCAACATAGACCGGGAAGGTAGATTTGTGATATTGGAGGGGAAGCTACACAGTACCCCGATAGTCATGAGCTGCATTTATGCTCCTAACCAGGACCAGATCCCCTTTTTGACAAGGTTATCGAGCCACCTTACCCGCCAATGCACAGGAGAATTGCTAATAGGGGGGGACTTCAATGCAATATTAGACATAAACATGGACAGGTCAACACCACCGCTGCAAGGGGCAGTGTCAACTAAAATAGCCAAAATGCTATGTGAATGGCTGGGCAACTGGGGGGTGGTGGATGTCTGGTGAGAGCAACACCCAAAAGACAGAGACTACTCGTATTATTCGGGCCTCCACCGGCTGCACACCAGAATTGATAGAGTGACTTGCACGGGGGCCTTGCGCGTAACATGACCTATTCTGAGTATCTTAGCCGCACTCTGTCGGACCATAATCCCTTGCTGCTGACACTAAGGGTTTCGGAGGATAGGCCCCCCATACCATCATGGAGACTGACCCCTGCAGCACTTGAAGATCAGGCGTACAGAGACGTCCTTCGATGCCACCTGGCAGAATATATTGAGACCAATGGTGGATCCACCCCATCCAGGGCCACAACATGGGAAACACTTAAGGTGGTGACGAGGGGCTTCTGCCTGGGTCAGTCGTTGGGGGTGAAGTACACACTTGAAAGGGAATTGTCTGCCCTAGAGAAGGAAATACATGAAGGGGAATTGAGACAGGGACCTGAAGCTCAGGAGAACGAGGAATATAACCGTGCCCGTAGAGAACATTCCCGGATCGAGGAGCAGCTTAGGTGCCATAGCATGCAAAAATATTTGGCATCATTACAATCAGAGGAAGGTAGATCAGGGAAACTGCTGGCGTGGCTGGTGCGCCCGTGTGGGGGTAGCGAGCCCATCGCGAGTGTACAAGATAAAGAGGGACTTCGTAGACTCAGTCCAGGCCCAATTAACAACGCATTTAGGGAATATTATACGCACCTGTATAGGAGACCTAACGACCTGGGGGTTGAGGCCTTTGAATGCTTCCTGCAGCAAATCCCACTTCCAATTCTGAACCCAGAAGAGAGGGATAGCCTGGGGGGATCTGTGACAGCGGAGGAGATAAGTGAGGCCATATCGCAATTGGCCCCCGGGAAGACTCCTGGTACAGACGGCCTCCCAATGGACTTTTATAAAAAAATACAAATCACTATTGGTTCTCCAACTAGCGGAGATGTCGACGGATGCACTGCACTGTGGGGAGCTGCCGTGCACACTTCGGGAGGCCTTGGTGGTGCCGCTCCCTAGGACAAAAAACAGGGAAGCATCGGTGACTGACTTTCGTCCTTTATTGATGCTGAACAGCGACTTTAAGATCCTTAGTAAGGTCATGGCTGGCAGGTTGCTCCCCCTCATGACCACACTCGTGCATGCGGACCAGAACGGTTTTGTCCCTGGCCGTAGCACCTCCCTGAACTTAAGGCGAATTTTCGCTGTCTTACATATGCCAGGGGAGGAGAAGCCCCCAGCGGGGGTTTTGCTTGCAGTGGACTTCGAGACCTGGGGTCGCTTCCTAGACCTGGCCCTGGCCCTTTATAGAAGGCTGATCACGAGGGGCTGGAAAGCCCATAGCCCTCCCTCGCTTAATGAATGGAAAAGCGATGTTACGAGATGGATTAGGGCTGAATTACAGGTCCTGAAGGCTGAAGAAGCCAGAGGTATCCATCAAACTCCTATCTCCCCAGAATGGGAGGACTTAGTGACGAGTTGGGATGATCTAATGAAGGGACCAATAGCTCCCAATGTGTTACCAGCAGAAATAGGACCCTGAGTGGGTATAAGGATGAGACAGCCGATGCGCCCAATAGAATCGCCCCTGGGGAGGTCCCACGACACCAGAATTTGAGACTGACGAGTATACCAATAGGCCGCACTGAGATATATGGGACAGGGCAGGGTCGGTCACGAATTGTCACATAATTACCGAAGGAGAGTGAGAGAAGATGGTCAGTTACCCCCCACATAATGTAGTGCCCTAAGTGAGACTTCCCCCAGCTAACGAAGGCTCAGCCATCATGTTTAAATATAGTTTCATATTGAGTTAAGGCTGTTATGCGGACATACAAAATAAAAGTGTAACACAGAATCGTAGAGCGTATGACCCCTTAAAACATGAACGTTAGAACACTAGATCTAATGATAAACGAAGGCCAGGAGATGGTCAAAATGAACAATAAGTCATGACACAAAATATCTGTAACGCTTATTATAAATATGTATCTTTTAAACAATGTGTATGATAAGAACAAGATGTTACCATAAATGGACTTGCATAATGTAAAACAGCGAATTGTTAATAAAAATGTATTCGAAAAAACAAAAAAAAATTGTTCAATTTCTATGGTTTTGTGCGTGTAAAAACTTAACCTAACTATAACGCCCCAATAAACTTTGTTTTTTTCAGTGAATTTCTACGTTTTAAAAAATTCTATTTATGTCCCTGTAACTTTTGTTTTTACAGTGAATTTCTAGCTTTTTTTTTTACGTTAAGGAATATTTTATTACCTTACATTAATTCGACACACGGCAGGGAGTTGTGGGCGGTGATCCGTGCCTCCCATGGCCTCCTGCTATGCTTGCGGTGGGTCAGTCACTTTGGCCTCCCCCACAGGCGACTAACCCTGCGCTACGCACGGCCTTCAGCCATCTGCAGCAGGGGTTGGCCACAGGGCCTGGCCTGAAGAAAGGCTCTGTGGTCAGCCTTTCACATGCAGTCAACCCAGGAAGGTGGTACTCAGCCCCCCTCTCATGCCCATATTGGCCACAGAGATCCAATTCCCTGGGGCCCTCCACATTTTTTAAAGGGAAGGGGTACATAGTTCCCCTGCCCAGGAAATAATTGGCCCCAGGGACTCATCACCTAGGTCCCATTGCTTAATATATGCAGGAGGGGGTGGCCCGACTTTGGCCATGGGGACCCATTGTTCTTGGGCCTGTGATATTTTATATGGGGAGGGGGCCCACAGCCCTCGCCCTCAGCCGATTTCTGGCACTGTGGACCCCATCTGCCAGAGCCTGGCCATATTAAGAAGGATGTGTTGGCCTGCAGCCCCCTTCTCCATCAAATTCTGGCACTGTGGACACTATCTCCTGGGATCTGGTTATTACGTTGGAGAAAAGGGACACAGCATCCCTACCTGGGCTTAGTGAAGGGGAGGACAGTGGTGTGGTACACCTCACCAGGCCGATTCCATCCCCAGAGACCCCCATCCCCGTTGCATGGCCATTTAATAGCAGGTGCCCTGGCCCCACTGAGGGCCCTCATTGCTTCTTTGTTGGAGGCCATAAGGGGTGCCCCCTGCTGGGTGGGCCAGGGAACCCCTACCCCAATGTTAAAAACTGCTTTTCCCATGGGAGGTAGTGGTATCAGTGGCTAAATAGGCCCGTGAGCGTAGCCACGCTGCCCCTCTCCCTAATGTTGAAAATGACCTTGCAGCGGGGAGGTAGTGGTAGCGGGGGCAAAAAAGGCCTGGGAGGGTGGTTAGGTTGACCCCCTCCCTAATGTTGAAAACAACCTTGCAGCAGGGAGGCGGTGGTCCCTGGAGGTGAAAATGGCCCAGGATGAGGGCCACATAAACACCCTCACCATTGTTAAAAACGTTCTTCCCTCAGGGAGGTGGTGGTCCCTGTGACCTCAAACGGCCTGGGAAGGGGGCCCTGCATGCCCCCATCTCCTAATCATATAAAAATATACACCCCAGGAACCGGCCCACTTGGGGGGAATGAAAAAACAAGCACAGGAGACTGTGCTTGTTTTTTTTTTTTTTTACTGTTGTGCGGTGGATTTGCAGATTCTTTTGGGGCAAAAAAAATGTGGGCACGGTCGAGTCTCTGTGGACCCCATCACCAGGCCTAGTGGGTCTGGATATTCGTACCCTGCACCCTTCTCTTTTTTTCACTTTTTTCTTGGGACTAAGCTAATTCAGAGTCCCAAGATAGCTGCCAACACTTCCTGGTCCTGGTTGAAGTGTTAGCAGCCAATCAGATCTCACCATGAGATCTGTGGGATCCGCGAACCTTCCACGTCCCTAGAAATCTGTTTCTTTTTCTTAAATAACTCCAAAACTACTGAACAGATTTATACCCAATTACAAAAAGGGCTCTTTCTGGACGAAGATCTACCTTTCTGCCAAATTTGGTGCAATTCCGTCTAGCAGTTCGGCTGCAGTGCATCTCAAATCCCTACAGAAAATTGCATGGAGGAAACAGTTTGAGACCACCCCTTTTTCTTGGTATATATATATATATATATATACATATATATATATATATATATCCAAGAAAGAAGTGACTCAAACAGATGATCTCACTAAAGAACAAAAATATATTTCTACTACAACGTTTCAGCTTCCGCCTTCCTCAGGTAGTACAAGATTGTTTGCTCAGTGGCTGCACAGCTGACACTGGTGGATTTTCAAAAAGCATCATGAATTAAGATTCCAATTGGAATGTGGAATCAATGGAGTCCTGAGAACTCTTCAGATATGCAGAAATCAAGTGGTATTGTCAGTGATGTTCAGTCCATCTGGATGCAGTGATTTTAAACGGAACATCCAGAAATTTTCTCTGATGTCCAGTATATATCTGTGGTATTTGACAAATCTTCACAAAGTTACAGCAAAAAGATTTATGTATATCTAGAGACGCAGATCTGCGCACCAAGAGCAGTGCCAGGATTGACTGGCCGCAACCTGATAGGAAAGTTGCGGCAGTCATTTTGTTTATCGGACTCAGTCCCAGGAGTGGGGGAAATGAAAAGTGAAAACTGATAGAAGGGGTTAGGTTAGAGGTACCCTGACCCCATGGGACTGATGGAGGGGTCTGTGAGGGACCTCTTATTGGTAAGAAATTGCTCAAAAACATTTATTTGAGCAGTCCGAGGATCTGTGGATCTTCTGTGGTATTTAGAGTGTGCCCAGTGTGAATCTGCGACATATCAGCAGATCCAGACCCCAATTAAAAAAAATACAGGCACTCATAGACCGACTTACACACTCACTCACACACCCACTCACACACTCACACACCCTTAAAACCACTACTAAGCACAATCACACACCCATTTCACCACAAGCTTGCTTTGCACCATTATTTAACACCTGGGTCAGGCCAGGCATTAGGGGACCTGTGGACTGGTTTTCATGGTCAAACACCATGGAATGCGCCCACAGGTGCCCATCCCAAGCCCCAGGAACACCCCCACCCACACCAGAGGGACACCAGAGGATGGGGGACCCATCCCACGTAAGTAGGGCAAGTATAGGTAAGTATTTAAAAAACAAATTTAAGTGCAATTGTGGTCCCTGGCATGGGCCCCCCTGCATTGCACCGGGTGAGGGGCCATGCCCAGGGGACCCTTGTTCTCTGTGCTAGCCATGGGGGTGGTGGGCTTGAGGAGTCGTGTGGTATGGATGGTTTTGCACCAGGAAATAACGCTAGGCTGGTTACTGCATTTTTTGTGCCTCTAACCAGCCTAGCGTTGTTTTTTGAGGCAAAACCCATTCACCCATACCTCCACCCCCACCAGGCTAACGTCATTTTTTCTGATGCTAGCCCAACCTGAGCGCCAGCTTGTGGCATTCTGTAAATTTGGCACCTGGCTGGTGCTTTGGAATGATGCAAGCCAGCGCTATACTTTTTGCCGCAAAACTGCATTTGCGCAGTTTTGCAGCAAAAAGTATAAATATGGGCCTTCTTAATGTATGTGTACGTCTCTAGTAAAGTGGTTCTACATGTACCCAGAACCTGTAAATTAAATGCAACTAGTAGGCCTGCAGCTTTAATTGTGCCACCCACTTGGGTAGCCTTTGAATGCCATTGCAGCCTGTGTGTGAAGTTTTAAACTTGTTTCAACCAGGCAAAATAAACCTTTTGCCAAGTCTAAACCTTCCTCTTTAATACATATAATACATTTACGAAACCCCTAAGGGTGGGCCCTAAACATCCCATGGGGTAGGGTGCTTTGTACTGAAACCGTTGGACATGTACTCTAAAAAGTTACATGTCCTGGTAGTGAAAAACTCTGAAATTCATGTTTCAATTTTGCAAGGTCTATCTCTACGATAGAATAACATTGGGATGCCTTATCATATTTAATATGTGATAACTTTTGATTGGAGCAGGCTGAAAGTCATGTTTGATATCTGAGGAACTGTGGTTTAAAACCCTCTTTAATGGTACAGTTAGATTTTATGTTACAGTTCTGAAAATGCCAGTTTTATAAAGTTGACATTTTCTTGTCGTAATCATTTGGTGCCTGTAGTCTTTCCCTGAGTCACATGAATAGATGTAGTTTGCTGTTGTTCTTTGTGTATTCTACCCAGACAATATCACAATAGGGTGACTAGTTGTTGGCCAGATGGGTCAACTCTCCGGCAGGATGGGAGCAGCTGTCACCTACCACACTTGCATTTCAACAGCACTGGCACAGCTTGCAGACAAAGTACTACACACTAGCCTATTGTGCCAGAAGACAGACTGGGACCAGGGCAGGGAGGCAGGAAATTTCAGACACCTCTCTAGAGGAATCTCCAGAAGCTTCTCTCCTCTTCATATTGGGCACCAGTTGTTAAAAGGGACCCCACAGACCCACTCATCTGTACACTCCTGGACCTGAAAGTTGGCATGTTCTTGTCCTAACCATTTGGTGCCTGCAGCATGTGCCTGGATCACATGACTTGAGCCTGTGCATCACTCACCTTCACAGGATACCTCTGTTCAATATCATACAGAAACCTCCCTTGAAGGTACATCTCGTTCATATGAGGGAGAGAACGCCCTTCATGGGAAAGAGGTATTCCCCATTCATCAACCCCATAGCCACTCAGATGGCAGACATTTTCCTGATGGTCAACCTTCTGACCATGTCAGAGTGAAATGCATGTGGAGGGGGATAGCATTGTCTAATCTGCTCTCTGGGAGGATAATATTTTCCATCAACAGTCTAATATGTGGGAGGATATTTATTCAAAGGGGGTTACACTCCATGAAGTAGTTATCTCCCTTCAAGGACTCCCTCAGATGTTGTTGATTGAAATGCTGACCAGTGCCTTGGATAACATGGAGAAATGTTGGCAAGACATGGCAAAGATGCACTAAAATATCTTTAAAGTTTGAGGGACGACAGTCAAAGGCAATGTGCCTTGGTCATGAAGATGACAAGGGTATGCCACTGTAATTCTGTCTGGCCAACACCTGCACAAGATTCTACAGAGGCATCTTAATCTAGGAGGAACACACCATCTACCTAACACCTCTGCCACAATAATTAAAAGTACAATTACTTGCACCTCTTTCACCAGCACCATCTCTACCACCTCAGCCTTCATCACCGACAACACAATCACCACTAATTCAACTACCCACAAGACTCTTAACCAATTTCACCATCAGTATTACATGCGGGGCGTGGGGGTGGGTAGTAGAACAAACTTTTGTGTTGTAACATTTTAATATTCTGTCCATAACACACTCATTTAAAACCATTAAAAAAATAAAGTACTCATACTTTTTTATTTTAAATCTTTGATCTTTCCGCAATGTTTGATGTTGAAGTTACTGCACAGGGAAGCATCATTTATATTTTGTTCTGGATTGGATTGGATTTAAAACTGTCTTTATGATAGAGAAAGCATCCTCCATATAACAAAACAATTCTGTTGCTTGACATACAATGCATTAATCTGCAAGTTTAAAAAAAACATTAAAAAGACATTTGAGATTTTTGAAAGATTTCAGAATTAATTTATGATTTTATGTTAACCCCTTGGCTGCTGAGTCTTTTTTATCCCAGTTCTGAGCCCTTTTTAGGTTCGAGTCTGCGTTGCATGCGCTCGCGCATGCGTATCGCAGCGAGACGCTTTAGTTATTAGAAAAGGGCTCCGAGACCTGTCAACATCACGGCAGTGTTTCTTATTGGTTCGTGGGCTTGCCTATTAAAATCCGCGTGCTTTCATTAGTCGAAGGCATGCACACGTCATGCCTTTTCTGGTGGCTAGCTTTCCTCGAGCGCATTGACCAAGTACAGAAAACATGCGAGGCTCACTGTTTTCTGTCCGGCTCGTGGACTACTTTTTCTCTATTTTACTAGCGCGATTTCCCTTGGCAGAAGTCGAGCGCTTTACACAGTTAATTGCACTTTTTCGGTTACGTACATAAATACACTTTTGCCGATAGGTGAAAAGTCGGGTTAGGAGTTTACAACGCTATCAGCTCTAACATTAGCAAACGCGAGACCCGTTGCATTGCAAATGCTTGTTTACTATTTGCAACACTATGTGCTTATGCTGCCATACCTTTATTCACATAAAGTATTCATATCAAAATTGTGCCCTTTTTTACAATATTCCTAGGGATTCTAAAGGTCCCTAGGTTTGTGGTTTCCCCTGATGAGACCAATAAAATAGACAAAATATAGCTAAATGTATTTGCTTCCTAAAAATGGCATCATCAAAAGGCTTGTTTTACTAAAGTCATCATATTCCCATCTTTCAGGAGCGTGGCGAAAACCTATTTTTTTAACCACAGTTTTGCCATTTTTCAAAGAGACACACCATTTTACCTATTCTTGTGCTTTAAACCATCTTCTAGTTTGTAGTCGAACCAGTATGAAACCCATATGTGAGCCAGGACAGCTATAGATTTCTAAAAAGTAGATAAAATGCTGAATTCAGCAAGAGGTCATATGTGTAGCTCCCTCAAGGTTTTGTTAAAAGAACTAACAGATAAAATACAGAAACATCGAAAATGTTAGGAAAAATCTGTCATTTGTGACAGTGTTTGAATCTGTAACTTTTTGTCACAGTGGCTGTGTCTTCCAGATCCTTCTGGTATGTGGGGAAATATAGGGTCGGTAGGTTGTCCAAGAACCAGAGAGACCCAGAGTTAACAACTGAGCTTCATCTTAGCAATCGTTTTTCATTGTGTGGTGAGTATAGAATTCATATGGTTAAATATGTGTGAAAAAATGGATATCAAGGAAATCTACATATTTCTCAAATGGGTGGCAGATATGCAGTTTAGGAGCACTGGTTATTAGTAATCTCTGAACTTATGGGTGCCCATGCTACCATGGATTTCACAGGGCATTTTTCAAAATGTCTTCTTTCTTACTCACTGGCTCACATTGGGAAGGCAAAAATGCAGTAAAACCCAATTGCAACAACACATGTTCTATTATTCTACGTTCCCACATGTCTTTCGATAAAAATGGCACATGGAGATTTGAGCCCTAGCTCAGTTGGCACCTAGAGAAACCCAGCACACATGCACATTTTTAAAAACTAGACACCTAGGGAAATCCAGGTTGAGGTCAATTGCGTGCTCTGACCAGGTTTTCTTCCACGGAAGCCTTTGCAAATTTTAAACTTTGATTAAAAACACACATTTCCTCACATTTCTGTAAGGAAGACATCTGAAATCTGCGTGGAGCCCCAAATGTTTTACCACCCAGCACTTTCCCAGGTATCCTGATAATAAGTGCACCTCACTTGTTTGGGCATCCCTAGTGCAAGCGGCAGGAATCTACCCAAAACGCAAGATGGACATTGCATTTTTTTACTGAAATCTGACCCTTTATTTTCAATGTCGGTAGCTGTGGATTTTGGGCTCTCGCTCAGTCAACTAATAGGGAACCTATACAAACCCTTATATTTTTAAAAAGTAGACACAAACCAAAATCCAGCAGTGGGGTAACTAACTTTTGAGGCTTTCTTTAGGTAATTTTACTCAGAAGCCCTTCCAAACCTCAAACTTCTACTAAAGAAACACATTTCTGTGAGGAAAACGTACAGAATATATAGGGAAACACAACTCTTCTACCACCTATCAATCCCCCAAGTTTGCCAATTACAATGGTACCTTACTTCTGTGGGTAGGCACATTGCCGGTGACAGTAAACAGCCGATGACGCAACATGGACACATCATATTTTCCCACTGAAAACGGACTTTTTTGTAATATTGGTAGCTGTGGATTTTGGGCCCTAGCTCGGTCGGCGCTTAGGGAAACCTAGCACATCTGTTCATTTTTAATAGAAGACACGTAGGGCAATCCTTAGTGGGGTGACTTGCATGGCTCATACCACCTTTTCTTACCCAGAATCCCTGGCAAACCTCAAACTTTGACAAAATAACAAATTTTTCCCTGGACTCTGTAGGAAGCCAGAAACCTCCTACTACTTAGCATAGCCCCAAATCTCCCAATAAAAAATGGTACCTCACTTGTGTGGGTAGACCTAGTTCCCTTGGCAGGAAAGGGCCCAAAACGCAGTATGTACACATCACATTTTTCCACAGAAAATTGCCCATTTTATGGAATGTCGGTACCTGTGGATTTTGGGCCCTAGCTGTGTCGGTACCTAAGAAAACCCAGAAAGCCTGTGTATTCTTAAAAGCTATACACCTCCAGGATAACCCTTTGCAAACTTCAAACTTTGACCAAAAATGTCCTCACACGTCTATGAGGACAAAGTTTGGAAGCTGTGGGGAGCTACAAGCTCCCTTCCACCTAGCATTCCCCAAGTCTCTCAATAAAAATGTTTTTTTCATTTCTGTGAGTAGGCTTAGTACCTGTGACAAGAAAGGACTCAAAATGCAACATGGACACATCACATTTTCCCACTGAAAACTAACCCTTTTTTTGCAATATCGCGGGTGTGGATTTTGAGCCGTAGCTCAGTTGGCACCTAGGAAATATGGCAAACCTGTACATATTTTTTAAACTAGATACTTAGGAGATTCCTGGGTGGGGTGACTTGCCTGTCTCTTGTCAGGTTTCCTTACCCATAAGCATTTGCAAACTTCAAACTTTGACTAAAAATACACATTTTCCTTGCATTTTTGTGAGGAAAACCTCTGGAATTTGTAGAGACACACACATTTTCTACCAACCAGCATTTCCCCAAGCCCGTCCAATAAAAATGATACCTCACTTGTGTGTGAAAGGAAAGGACCCAAAACACAAGCACACACATCACAGCTTTCCTGACTCATAAAAACTGACTAAAAACTGTTCCTTTTTTGCAATGTGGGTAGCTATGGATTTTGGGTCCTAGTTCAGCTAGCCCCTAGGGAATCCTAGGAAACTTACATTTTTTAAAGCTAGACACCTACGCCATTCCTAGGTGAGGAGACCTGCCTGTCTCTCACCTGCTTTCCTTACTAATAAGGAGCTGCAAACTTCAAACCTTGGCTAAAAACACACATCTTCATAACATATCTGTGAGAAAAATGCCTGGAATCTATGGGGGCCCACAAATTTCCTACCACCCAGCATTCCCCAATTCCCTCAATAACAATGATACCTCACTTGTGTGGGTCGGAAGGGTGGCTGTGACAGAAAAAGGCCAAAAACGAAACATGGACATATCAAATTTTTCTACAGAAAACTGACACTTTTTTTTTAATGTCAGTAGCTTTGGATTTTCGGTTCTTGTGTAGGCATCACCCAAGGAACCCAGCAGACATGCACACTTTTGGAAGCTAGACACCTAGGGAAATCCAGGTTGGGGTGACTTGTGTGGCTCTTGCTAGGTATTTTAATCCAGAAGCCCTTGCAAACCATAAACTTGACCTAAAAACACATTCTTCTGACATTTCTATGATGGAATCCTGTTGAATCGGTAGGGAGCCACACATTTCCTACTACCCTGCATTTCCCCAAATCTCCTGATAAAAATAGTGCCTCACATCTGTGGGAAGGCCTAGAGCCTAGAACGTAAGATGGACACATCACATTTTCCACATAAAACCTACTCTTTTTGTTTTTTTGCAATGTGGGTAGCTGTACATATTGCGCCCAGTAGGGCCCGAGCTCAGCGAGCACCTAGAGAAACCTGCCAAACCTTCACATTTTTGATAACTAGACACCTAGGGGAGTCCAGGGTATTGTGACCTGTGTGGCTCCCACCTGGTAATTTTACCCAGAAGCAGTTGCAAACTTCAAACTATGACAAAAGAAGCACATTTCCCTCACATTTCTTTGACAGAAATATCTGTAATCTGTGGGGAACTACGAATTTCCTACCAACCAGCATTGCCCCAAGTTGCCAATAAAAATGGTACATCACCTCTGCGAGGAATCCCATTTACCTTGATCCGTTCCGGTCACAGGCACTAGGCACAGCCACACATGTGGTGCAACATTGTTATGAACACAAGTGAGTGAATGCTGAGTGGTAGACGTTTTGTGATTTTTTTTCCGAATCTGGAACATTCCATCACCAAAATTTAAGGACAATTTGTAATTTTTAGGCAACTTTTGAGGTATGCAGGGCATTGAGGGTAATAAAACATCATGTAATGTCCCAAGGCACATCACCTGTAATTCCCAGAGTGTTTAGTTTTCAAACATATCTGTAGTTGGTAGGTTCGTATGTGTGGTGGCCCCATATACGACAGCTACCCCTATCACTGATCTCTCTACATAGAGCTTTAAGGCCTTTTGTGTCATGGTCTCTTGGCCCATCTACACAAGTGAGGTACCATTTTTATTGTGAAACTCTGAAGACCACTGGGTGGTACGAAATTAGTGGGTCTCCACAGATTCTAGAACTTTCTGTCACAGAAATGTGTGTGTTTTTTAAGCCAAAGTTTGAGGTTTGCAATGGCTTATGGGTAAAATGACATAGTGAGAGCCACACAAGTCATGCCACCATGGACTTTCCCAGGTGTCTGTTTTTCAGAAATGCGCAGGTTTGCTAGGTTTTCCTAGTGCAGGCTGACCTAGGGCCCAATATCCACAGCTGCCTACATTGCAAAAAAGAGTCTGTTTTCAGTGGAAAAAATGATGTGTCTGTGTTTCATTTTGAAACCTTTCCTGTAGCTAGGGTTAGACCCACCTAGACCCACCCATACAAATAAGGTACTGTGGGTGGTAGGGGATTTGTAGATTCCTCTTGATTGCAGAAATGTGAGAATTGTGTGTTTTTAGACAAACTTTGAGGTTTGTGGGGGTATTGAGGTGTAGGACAACAGCACTCTGGACTCACCCAGCTCTCCAGTTTTCAGAAATGTGCAGGTATGTAAGTGATCCTTCTGCATCTATCGACAACTTAAGCACAAATTCATACTAGTTGGTTTTGGCACCACCAGTATTAACAGTGTCAAAGCATCATAACCCATTGTTAGTGAGCTGTAAACCTGCTTCAAGGCACCGGTCACTTTACAGTCCATTTACACGCCTTTCATGTGTGCCACACAAAGCCATTCATACCACTTGCCATAGACCCAACACACACAACACTCACATCAACAAACTGCCACCATTCACAGGCCCATCACATTCATATGCCAAAAGACTGAAACACCAACACACTGCCAGTCAACTGCTCCTCAGCCAACTTGAAGAAACACACCTCTTTCACACAAATAAATGCAAAAGCCACAGTTTCCCAGAGCCAACAGTCACACATTCTGCCAGCCAACAGCCATACTCTCCCTCAGCCAACATCCACACATTCTGCCAGCCAACAGCCACATGTTCTTCCAGCCAGCAGCCAAACATTCTGCTAGCCGACAGGCACTCAATCACTAATACACACATACTGCAAGCTATGATTGGGTTAGCGTCTTGAACAGTTTCACTTCGACCTTGAACATCTGCTTCTACCTATAGAAGAGTCATGAGACAATAAACCTAGTTTGTGATTTGACTACATTTTCATGTCCTTCTCAACTGCGGTCCTAACACTGTGAGGATGCCAAGTGCACCTTTACTCTTGTCTTACTATGGAAGCCTAATTAGGCTTAGAAATACTTTTTTTTTCATGTACCTTCAGCGCACTCAATACATTAAATCCAACTCCTTCCAGTGTGTGGAGTGAGTTGGTGGGTGATTGAGGATGCATGTTTGGCCTATACCTTGGAGAGCATCAGTAAATCTACCTTTGAAAATAAGATTACACTTTTTGGGTCAGGCTATAGAAAATCTCCTGAAGAACACTTCTGGAAATACTAAGGGCCTTAGGGTTCTGTAGACAGAATACTCAGTCAAACCATGGTTCATGTCCTGTTAGCCATTGTGTGCAATGCACTCACTGAAATGCACTTATAATACAGTGGAGAGATCTTCGGCCAGAGCTTTGATGATAGATGAAGCTGACAAAGAGACAAAAGCAAGGCTAATATGTGCCTCTGTAATGGATTCAGTAAATACACTGTGAGTCAATTCTAATTTAGAAATAGAAAATCTTGGATTACAGCTCTTTTTTTCAAATCTAGATGGACTAATTTATAAGGCTACACGGCTACTCATTAATGGCCCATTGAAGGTTAAGTATTCATGAACAGCCCTTTCGGGCAGACAGTAGCTTCTAATCTGTGTGCTCCACTTCAATCAGTTTCCTAGAATTTCACTTTCATGTGGTATAAAATGAAGCAAGTTGGCAAACACAGGCCAGGCTGAGATGAGTTATGTACAGAGTGGGGTGTTTTCAGAGGGTGAGAAATGGTGCACTGAGGAGAGTATTAACGATAAGTAACTAACAACTGCGAATTCTTAATGCAACGGTGCACTACTTTGGGGAACACACCCAAACCCCAAAATTCCTGACTGTACTACCAGTCAGATAACCTAAAAAAATAATTGTGGCACCCGTTGTTCTAAAGTACAATTAATTAGAATAAAAAATCAAATTATATCACATATACATGATTCTTCGAATATATCAAAACAACCACTAGCTATAATCTATAATTATTTAATATTTACATTTTAGTAAATTCTTAGTTTGAATTTCCTATTGTTTAGATCATCCAATTAAACAATCAATCCTTAATATATTTCACAAGTCCCAATTATATCAGTCCATATAATTCCTAGTGCGCTTCATACACTGAGGTTGTTATATTAGTTTCCAAAGTCCATTTAATTCAAAACTGATGTTCCTATGAAATTCATTTTCACCTCCGATTTGAATAAGAATCCACATTGGAATCCAAAATTGTCCAAGTTCCTTGAAACAATCTCTCAGCCAACACGTGTTTCGTCATTTGACTTCCTGAGGGCTGGGATATAGTTGCTCCTTATAGTATAATAATCTGAAACCCAAGAGTCATCACAAACACATTATTTAAACTCTATTTGACTTGAATACATTTATATATGGATGAATCAATAGCTAGTACCAGCATAAAAACCTATAACCAAGAGTGATTCAAAATGCTGAATAAGTGTCAATATCCAAATCAGACCCCAACTCATTTAGGTTTTAATTTAATTTAAACAGACCACCACAGAGTGACTGCCTCAACATGCATACCCAACCATAGTGTCACCAGAGTACAAGAGAAACAGTGTGCAACCCTGTATAAAAAAGTTAGACTATATCCCAGCCCTGAGGAAGTCAAATGACGAAACACGTGTTGGCTGAGAGATTGTTTCAAGGAACTTGGACAATTTTTGATTCCAATGTGGATTCTTATTCAAATCGGAGGTGAAAATGAATTTCATAGGAACATCAGTTTTGAATTAAATGGACTTTGGAAACTAATATAACAACCTCAGTGTATGAAGCGCACTAGGAATTATATGGACTGATATAATTGGGACTTGTGAAATATATTAAGGATTGATTGTTTAATTGGATGATCTAAACAATAGGAAATTCAAACTAAGAATTTACTAAAATGTAAATATTAAATAATTATAGATTATAGCTAGTGGTTGTTTTGATATATTCGAAGAATCATATATATGTGATATAATTTGATTTTTTATTCTAATTAATTGTACTTTAGAACAACGGGTGCCACAATTATTTTTTTCAGGCTGAGATGGGTACTATGGACAATAACATCTCCTCTGCTGTCTCTTTCCTTACTGAACACATACTCTGCATCGGCTTATTTGGTGAGTCTTTTGCTCTATCCCAGTAATGCAACTGCTTTGCAACAAAACATGTGTTGGCGGCTATAAATCTCTTACAAGTGCTGAAGTAGATTACCACCTGGCAGTTATAAATCGCTTACATGCGCTGAAGTATATTACCACCTATGAACAGATGTAGAGAGATTGGATAATCTGGATGTACATCGCATGATCTAGAAGTGGATTGTTTGAGTTTCATTGTTGAATTGAACTTTACATGAATGGACATTAATTTTTTATTTTGCTCTGGGAGTGAGCTAATAAGCACTTTCGACATATGTATGGACAGTGACCATTTATTATGCTCTTGGTTTGAGCAAAAAGCTATTTTGTTCTCAATATGAATATATGAATCTTGGACTCCATATTTAATGTATTTGATTTTCTTTTTGTACAGACAAATCAACCAATATTAAATACATTCTTGTTTGATTGACTTGAATTTGGATACCCATATGATTCCTATTTGTTTGTTTTACCTTTCTTAATATTGATTACTGTTCCTCGAAATGTGTTTCCCTAAATGGTCCCTTTAGGTACTGCTTTGGAGTCTTTAATACATATATGGTGAGTGCTCCACTATTATTCTATGCTTATCTCAACTGTTTTTTCCAGCTTACACATGATGGCAACAGGTGTGTTATAGTGTATTGAGCATCCTTAAGGATGATAATCTGTCATTGGATGTCGATTTTTGAGTCATTGTTGCCTTGTTTGTTCTCATTTAGTCCACATTATAACTCTGTAAACAGAATGCTAAATCTGACAAGATTTGTATAGGAATTGATGGATCAGCTTTCTGAAGGGCAAGCAAAAAGGATTGATTTCTGCTGCTCAGTGGAATTACCTCCAACCTTAGTTTGTGTTTGTAGTGCCTTGAAGTCAACATCTTCAAAAAATCCCTGCCCTGCAGCATAAAGGGTAGACTATTTCTTCTTTGTGGCAATTATGGGCTGCACAAAGCTGTCCAGACAGAACACACTCTTATAACTCATGTATGTGGGATTGTATGTTTGCACTGTAGAAATGCCCATATTCTAAGAGGACGATCATACTCAAACTCAGTTGCATTCATTCTTATAACTCATGTATGTGGGCTTGTATGTTTGTACTGTAGAAATTCCTGTGTTCTAAGTGGACGATCATACTCAAACTCACTTGCATTTTACGTTGCAGCGTGCTGTTCCGCCTCAAGTGAAGGTATCAGGAAATATATGACAATCTGTTTTCCTTGGGCCAGAGAATGCTCCTTCAAAATGGTTGTCTGAATCTTATCAAGACTTTTAGTAGGAGTAAAAAATTCCTTATCGTTAGCATATAATTGATATCTGCACACTATGGGTGGTCCTTTGGCCCTCATTCTATACTACATAGGAGTAGTCTGTGTAGGGCCTGCCCGGGCCTAGGTGCCCACCTATGAATATGCCACACACGGAGCTATGTATTACACATCTTTATTCTTCAGCATGTAACCGCAAATTTAACATTCTAAATCTACATTCACTCTACTATGTTCTGAAACTTATGTCATCACTCTACGGAGTCTTTCAGGATCCAAAAAGGTTCCATCATACATACTTACAAGAGAGGACATCTCCCTCTCTTTCAAATAAAAAAAAGACATTGTTTTACAACATATACACATTATATTTCTTAAATTAGCCTTGGGGCTTTGCTGACTTGTCCAGATCGTGTCTTTCGAAACTGGGAATCAGTTGTCTGAGAGTCCATGATCTGCCTCGGTGATGTAGGAGAAATGGCATTCTGGGGGACCCAAAGTGTTTTCTTTGAGCCAGTCTCTATTGACGTTAGGTTCTGAAGAGCATTGAACCAAATGTTTGAAGTGCAAGGAATCTTGCATGAAAGATTTTCCTGGATATTGGGCAGTCACCATATGCCCTTTGCTTAAAATATGAAATGGCTCAGCGTCTCGGATGAAGATAGTGTTCTTTGCATGTCGTCCTTTGTTCGCATAGGCATCATGTTCTGTTTATGACTCAATTCTGTTGTATATGCCTCTGTATGAGTTTTCAATCTGGTTTTGGTCCGCTGAGACAAATTGGTCATTATGGCTCTCCCGAACATCAACGTTGGAGGCATTTCAGCTGTGATTGAGTGAGGAGTCGAATGTTAAGCTTATAATGTGGAATTCAAGACAGTCTTGAGGCTTAGCTTCCAGATTGAGGAAGTCTCTGAATTCTCTGCTATTAAATGGTGGGCCATTGTTACTTTTCAAATTTGTGGGAATTTCCATGTCACAAAACTCTAAACTCTCAATGACTCTTTCCTGAGTGAAATACAAGGGCTCTTCAACTAATGGGAAGCAAGCATATTTGTCTACAATTGCAATCAAGTGATGTCCATTGTCAAGTGGATTGAAAAAGTCAATAGCAATCCTTTCCCAGGCATGCTTTGGTAACTCCAACATGTTCAATGGATGTTGAGTAATTTTTACTGACAGGCAGTACATAGATGACAGGTTTTAAATTCTTGTTCAACTAACTCTTCAAGATGAGGAAACCAGACCCGATCTAGGAGAGCTCATTAGTGACAACGCTTCCCTAATGTCCTTCATCAGCCACTTCAATCACTTGCTCTCGCAAACTCTCCAGAATGACAATTTTTGAACCTCTCAAGATAATTCTTTCTTGGGTCACAGATGGTTCATGTTTGACATTTTTGTATTTCTGATACTTGCTGTCACTGGTCAGAGGTCAAATATGTTGATTCCATGACCGACGGGCAATAATGGCTTTTAAACTTTGCATGTCATTATTTTGATTCATAACAGTGACTATGTGTTCCAGCAAAATGGCAGCTGATGTGTTTGATTATGAAGTTTATGTAGGCTTCAGCAGTCTTGGATGGGGGTACCTTGACATTGTATAGGCATTCTCGAGAAGTAGTCAGCAGGGTTTCAATCTTTCCCTGGATAATGCACACATACAGTTGTTCTATTGCAATCGTAGACCCCCCACATTCAATTTGTGGAGGCACGTTGGCCTTTAGACAGCCAAAGATAGCCAGCAATGTTTGATGATCTGTCACAAGTGTGAAAGGGTTTCCATACAGGAACAAATGGAAATGTTCACAAGGCCACACCACTGCTAAACTTTATTTTTCAGGGTGGGAGTATGCATGTTCAGTCTGTGACAAACGTTTACCGCAAAGCATTTGGCTTTCTGCTATGCTGTGCAAGGATAGCACCTAATCCGACTGGGCTAGAAACGAGAACAACTTCAGTATGTAACTTTGGATCAAAATATGCAGTTTCAGTAGCATTTTCAATACCTTGTGTAATTATTTTAAAACTTTGCACCATTCATGTGTCCAGCAAAAAAATGAAACATTCTTTTTTGTCAGCTCTCTCAATGGAGCACTCACTGTGGCAAAGTCTTGTATAAATCTAGAAAGGTATTTGGTCATGCCAAGGAATGAACGTAACTTGGAAACATCTTGTGGGGGACTGACAGTTGACAACGCTTGTACCTTAGCTGAAAGGGTGTCATACCCCCTCTGAAAAGATATTACTAAAGAACTTTAGCTTTGTCTTGTTGAAATCACATTTCTCAGCATTTAGCATTAAACCTGCATCAACAAGTAAACAACACACTTGCCTTAATGCTTTGTCATGTTCTTTTTGTGTAGCTCCGAAAACCAATATGTCAGCGCTTTAGTTGAAAGTATTTATAGCAGGTTGTATAATACGTCTAATGACATCTTGAAAAATCTCGGGAACTGATGACACACCAAAAATTAGATCCTGATTTAGATTTTGATGGTAACAGTCCTCCCATCACTTTTTTGACTGAAAACCGTCTGCCGGCTTGCCAGGCTGCCTGCCCGATTTAGATGTTGGCAGTCCCTTAGAGGAAAGACCTACTGAATCCCAATGACTCTACCAGGAATCCACATCAACAGCACAATAGGAAACAGTGGCTGGCGGCGGGACTTCAGCCACCATTCCCACCGAGCGGATTTGTATGTGCCTTACTGCCAAGCCAACTGTTGGAGTCCGACCTTCACACCTGAGTAGTCGGATTCCACTTCTGTTTTCAACTGGATACTACTGTAAAAGGCCTTCTGGTGCTGCTGCCACTCAACCACGGAGAAAAGAGAACCCTCCTGTCACCGGACTGGAAGGTAGGGAACCCGCATTGCCTGTGTCTCTTGTATGGTCATTTCACATGAGCTCGAGACCACTGTAGTCACATACATGTCACTGATTTTTTTTTTAATTACTGTGACTTGCATATGTTGGGAAAACAATTGTGTCAGACATGGATAGGGACACACTGATACAAGACACATAATGCAAACATACTCAACTGTTATTGTGGGGTCAGTATTAACTGCCAAATAAATGCAAGCAAAACAATAATGTTACATTAGCACTTGTCAACTATGTTCATGTATGCACATTGCAAGGGGACCTGTACCTGTCATGTTGTGTTCCCATTTGTGTATGTGAGTTAGTATGTGTATGTGTGTATGAGAATGGATTGCCTTGTTGAGGTAGATAGAGCTGTAGTGGGTGATGTGGTTCTCACTATGTGTGCCACTTGCATATGGGTCTGATGTAGTGTATATTCAGTTGTGTGTGGTGTTGCTGTGTGCAACATTCAGGTGAGTGTTGCTGTGGTGTGGCAGTGGATGTTGTGATGTGTATGGCTTTGTGTGAGTGTGTGTAAATGGGTGTATAGTTGTTTTGGTTATTGTGGTTGTGTCATGTGGGTGCAGTGTCAATAGTGTGTGTATGTTGTGTTATGGATGTATGTCAATCTGTGTTTTTGGCATGTACGTGTTGTGGTGAATGGCAATGGATAATAGTGTGTTTGTGATGTGTTATGTCATGTGTTGGGCAAGTGGGCACATATGGCCAAGGTACTGTGTGTGTGTCTTACCTCTTTTCTACAGCTACTACAGTTGTATGATGTCCATTGGGTCCATTGACGGCCTGCCTCTGTCAGAAATCCACCAGCAGTACTCCGCCAGAAGGACTGTACCATCTAAATACGTTCAGCAGAAACTGCCAGCCTGGCAGCTAGGAAGAGCACTCTGTCGTGGTGGACGGCGGCTCAACCACATGACATTTAAATAAGGCAGTTTGAAAACCGTTGACTTGATGGAGTGCATTGGTATGCCATGGATTGGCAGCAATACTGTCAAGATCTAAATCAGGCCCTAAGTGTTTTGTATCAGAATAG
Source organism: Pleurodeles waltl (assembly GCF_031143425.1). Classification (NCBI taxonomy): domain Eukaryota; kingdom Metazoa; phylum Chordata; class Amphibia; order Caudata; family Salamandridae; genus Pleurodeles; species Pleurodeles waltl. The sequence goes on along the minus strand of NC_090448.1, from coordinate 364,787,348 downwards.
ACCAATATGTGTAGAAAAGGTTGTAATGTACCTGCAATTCTCCTTGAGTTCTAACTGATGATAGCCTTTATTCAGGTCAAGACGTGAGAAGACTTTTGCACCACTGAAAAATGTTATGTCAGCAATGTGCGTACCTGGATGCTGTTCTCTTTCATTACCCTTGTTCGCTTGACCCATGTCCAAGCATATGGGTATAGCACCTTCACTGTCCATTTTCAGTACTACCACTGTGGGAAAAACCCTTGGTGTTGGACCAGTAGAATGCTAAATGATATAATGCTTAAGCAATGATTCAAGTTCAATAAATCAATCAGTTATTTGTTTAGCGCAACTTCTCACCCATGGGTATCAAGGCACTGTGAGGGGGCACTGATCAGTAGCTGAGGTAGTGTAGCAGCGTGTTTCAGGTCTGCAAATCAAGGTAGGAGAAGGATCTACCTTCTGCTGTGTTCTTCCTGATTCCAAGGTTGGCAGTGAGGGCCAGATGAGCATATCGGGGTTGTGTGAAGGGGGCGTAGAAGGATACGTGGTGGTTGGGATAGGCTGGTCTGATGTTGTGCAGGACCTTGCAAGCGTGTGTCAGGAGTTTGAAGGTGATGGGTTTGTTGATGGGGAGTCAGTGCAGGTTTCTCAGGTGGGCTGAGATGTGGCTGTAGCTGGGGATGTCCAGGATGAGCCTGACCACTGCATTGTGTATTCTCTGGAGTCTTGTTTGAAGTTTCTTTGTGATGGGGCATAGAGTGCGTTGCCGTAGTCAAGTTTGCTGCTGACGAGTGCGTGGGTGACCATCCTTCTTGTTTCGATGGGGATGCACTTGAAAATCTTCCAGAGCAGGCAAAATGTGTGGAAGGATGAAGATGAGACGGCGTTGACTTGGCGGGCCGTGGACAGCGAGGAGTGGAGGATGATGCCAATGTTGCATGTGTGGTGAGGTGGGAAGGGGTGGTTCCAAGGGTTGTTGGTCACGAGGAGTCGTCCCAGGTGGTGGGGCCCAGGATGAGGATGTCAGCCTTGTCCAAGTTGAGCGTGAGGCAGCTGTCTTTCATCCAGTCGGCGACTGCTCTCATTCCATTGTGGAAGTTGCTCTTGGCTGTTGAAGGGTTATCGGTAAGGGATAGAATTAGCTGTGTGTCGTCGGCGTAGGAGACTATGTTGAGGCCGTGGTGTCTGATGATGTTGGCGAGCAGGGTCTCATTAAAGAGGGAGGGTCTCTTGGAGGAACCCTGGGGGACTCCGCAGCTAGTTTCTGCAGGTTCCAAAAGGAATAGTGTGAGTCTGACTCTCTGGGTTCTTTCTGAAGATTAAGGATCGGATCCACCCAAGGCCTTGCAGGGGATGCCTGTGTCATGTACTCTGGTGCATACTGTGGTGTGAGAGACAGTAGAGAAGGCACCAGAGAAGTCAAGGAGGATGAGGGCAGCTGTTTTTCTGTGGCCCGGTAGTGTGTGAATATGAGGAGAGCAGTTTTGGTGCCATGGTTGGTCGTGAATCTGGATTGGAATAGGTCTAGGATGTGGCTAGTCTCAAGGAACTCCGTGAGTTGTTTGTTGATAGCTTTTTCGATTACCTTGGCTGGGAAGATGAGCAATGAGATTGGTCTGTAGTTTTTCATATTCCTTGTGTCAGCAGAGGGTTTCTTCAGTAGAGGGTTGATCTCTGCATGTTTCCAGTCATGGGGGAAGGTAGAAGTCTTAATGTAGATGTTGGTTGTTTGTCACAGTTTGGGGTCGATGGTGGCCCTGGCTTGGGTAAAAATGTGGTGTGGACATGAGGCCAAGGATGCCCCTAAGTGTATAGAGCTCATGAGTTTTCAGGTGTCCTTCGTGGTGATTAGGGTCCAGTGGCTCAGGTTCATCTGGGGGTTGGGGTTCATGGCGATGCTGGTAGGTGGGGGCAACGGGAGCTTGGCTCTCTAATCCTTCATAAATGTCCTGGATTTTTGGGTGAAAAAAGGTGGCCAGGTTGTCGCAGAGGTCATGAGAGGGGAAAGGCCTGTGGTGTCCGTTCCAGGATTTGTGGACTCCTTAACTATGGTGAAGAGCTCTTTACTGTGTGTGCGATGGTGTTGATGTGCTCCTGAATGGCTGAATTTCTAGAGAATCAAAAGTGCTGGTGGTGTGAGGAGACTGCGTTTTTGTAGGCTTTGCAGTCTGTCATGCTCTTGCTGTTTCTCCACTTTTGTTCTATTCATCTGCAGGTGCGCTTTCTTGGAGATCGATGAGTACCAACTGAGTTTTCTGTGGTGCTGATTGCTGGCCGGTTTCCTTAGGGGGGCTAGGATGATGGCGCAATTTGCGATCCAGTGGTCGAGGTTGCGGGCGAGGCGTTAGCATCCGTTGTGCCCAGAGGTGGGGACTGGCTGAGTGCATCGATGAGCTGGGCTTCGGTAACCTTGCTCAAGTTCCTGTGGGGGGGCAGAGGGCATGGTGATATAGGGTGGTTTTGGTGAATGAGAAGTAGGTGCAGTCGTGGTCGAACTAGTAGTGTTCGGAGATGTGTGAGAATGAGTTGTTTCCTGCCGAGAAGACGGGCGAGTATGTGACCTGCTGAGTATGTGGTGAGGTTGACTAGTTGTTTGAATCCAAGTATGGTGAGGTTCTCCAAGAGGGATGCGATGTTTGGGTTGTTGTGGTTTTTGAGCTGAAAGTTAAGGTTGCCAAGAAGGATGTAATTTGTTGAGGTGAGGTCATGGGGAGCAATGAGGTCAGCAAGGGCTTCGCTGAATGTGGGGCTGCATCTGGGCAGTTAGTAAATGAGGGTGTCTCAGAGGGTGGCGTTCGGTCGGTCTGGATTTGGAAGTTTCGGTGTTCGGCGGTGGAGGCCTGGGCATAGAAGCTGGTTGTGAGGTGGAGCATGCTCTTATAGATGAGCGGCGATGCCTCCTCCTGGTCAGTTGATGCGGTCTTTGTGAATAATCTTGTAGCCCTCGGAAATGGGGGTGGCAGTGTCTGGGGCTGAGGTGAGGGTAATCCATGTTTCCGTGGGGAAGACGATGTCGGGGCGATGGAGTCAAGTAGATCCCATACGTCTATTGCGTGTTTGATGAGGGAGCAGGTGTTGAGAAGTATACATCTGAGGTGTCCGGGTGGGGTGGTTTGGTGTGCAGAGGTTGGTTAAGGTGCAGTTGCTGCAGGAGAGAAGTCCTTGAGTGTCCTTTGGTCCTCTGTGGTGGCATGCAGCAGAGCCTCTGGTGTTTAGGGTGTTCAGGGTGCTGGCATCATATTGATGAATAGTGCGGGATCCAGGGTCTGTGGTGCTGGGCGCATTCCGTGCACGGATGGGTGCAGACTGAATTGCCTTTGGAGTGCCTTCAGCACCAGCAGTTGCCATTAAGAAGGGGAGCGAGGGGTCTGTCAGCTGGGAGGTGGGACGGTGGGAAACACAGCACTAAGAGAGTGCTGGACTGCAGGGACAGCAGGGGGGATGTGGGAATTGGCAAGAGGATAGAAACTGAAAAGAAAAAAAGGCAAAAGGAGTAGAAAAGTGAAAAAAGCATAAAAGGCAGAAAAAGAGTACAGAAAGACAGCAGAGGGAAAGACAGAAGGCCACCACTGGCTACCAGGGATGAGGCGCCGGCAGGTGTGCCTGCGTGTGGAGGAGGGCCTCAAACAGACAGAGTCAAGCAGGCTCACAGGACGCAGGGCAGCAACAGCAACAGATGATGCTATGTGGGGGTAACAATGCAAACACTGAACAGAGGTTCCTCTTCAACAGCTTCTTGTAAATGAAATGCAATTCTTCTATGTCTCTGAGCAACAGGATGAACAACATCACTGATATGTAATTTTACTTTCAAGTTTTCCTAGCACATGAAATATTGAAGGAAACTGAGTTACTACTTTGATGATGAGCATTCATGTTGCAGTTCAGTGAGATCAGTCCCATGTCAGCAGCTTTGCTGAAAAGGAATAGACAGGCACTTGACACTGTACTTTGAAGTATGTGAATGGGTGCTTGCACTCTTGTCTTCTTGTGCTTCATATTCACTACAAATGAACCTTTACTTTTCAAAGGCATTAATGCAGCCCATGTGTACATTTTTGTCTTTGATGGCGTCAATAGTGGCAAGGGAGATAATTCATTGTATTTCTCTTTAGGCATAATATTTATCGATTCATCACTGTTGATGATAAAAGATCTTGCCCAACCATTTATTTTCAGTTTAATCTTTGGACAATCCTTGAATGACTTGGGTGCTTTTTCATGTTGACTTTTCTTTGACTGACATTTCTCCTCACATGCTGCCAGTCTAACATGTGCCCACCTTTTCTGAGATAAACAGACATTACACAATCATCTTCTTCACTTTCCCTCTGTATGGTGCTGACAAGCTTCTTGACAATGATTTAGAAGACAATCGACATTGTTGGGTGTTGATTTATCTGAACTGATATTGTCAATTGGCATAGAGGGCATGCGTCAAACGTCACTTCTGGAACGTTCGGTCAGCCACTTTTTCTTCATGCAGTGATGCATTTACTTTTTCTTTTGCCTTGCAAACGTTCACAAGATGGTTCTCTTTACCACAGTGTAGGAGGCTGGCCTGGTTTGTAGTGGGTACCTAAGGTACTTACACCTTATACCAGGTCCAGTTATCCCTTATTAGTGAAATGTAGACAGTGTCTAGAAGCCAGGCTCTCTAGGGGTAGTGTGACTGAGCAGCCAAGTCCTAACTAGGAGAAATGCAAAGCTCATGCAATACCACTGTAGTCACACAGTACTCACAAACATGAGAGAAAATACTCAGTGTTACAAAAATAAAGGTACTTTATTTTGGTGAAAAAAATGCCAAAAATACCATAGAGACTATAGTCCCTTAGGAGGTAAGTACTGCAGAAATTATATACCCTAATATGCAGAAATAGCTGTAAAAACAGAGCAATTAGTAAAAATCACAATAGTTAGAAATGGACCTGGGGGAACACAAACCATGTACTAAGAAAGTGGAATGTGAATGTTGGTTTCCCACCTAGGCAAGAGCAGTGTGTAGAAGGGTGCTGGGAGTATTAGAAAAGACCAAAGGTAAGCAATAGAACCCACCCCAGAGCCCAGGAAAGCAGGAGTAAATCACAGTAACTTTCCTAGAACACACAAGAACCCGAGAAAGAAGATATTGCACGGACCAGAAGAGACTGCAAGACACCAACAATGGATTCCTGGACCTGAAGACCTGTGGGAGAAGGGGACCAAGTCCATGAACCACTGAAAAGTCCAGTAAGAACAGGAGCCCCTGCTAACCCGGATGAAGGTGCAAAAGAAGAACCACCGGTCAAGAACAACACTCAGGCCCTCATTTCAACCTCAGTGGTCTTTTCTTAAGACCGCTGAGGTTCCGCCGGGTCGAAGACCGCCAGTGTTGGCGGTCTTCCGGCAACCATGTTATGACTGCTGGCGACCCTCCACCCTTTTTTGGACGGAGAGCCACCAGCAGCCATACTGGTGGTCGGCAGTGTAGTGGAGGCTGCTCCACCGCCACTATCACGTCATCAGAACACCGCCCACTGAATTACGTCCCAGTATTCGGCGTGACGGTGTTCTGGTGACGGGGTGCTGCCGGCAGAGCAGCCCCCTTGGATCCCGTTCCCTCCCGGAGGACCACCGTAACAGGTAAGGTGATCGGCCGTCAGGGGAGGGGGGTGGGGGGTGTTGTGTGGTGTGTGCGTGCCTGGGGTGTGTGAGTGTTTAGAGGGGGTGTGTGAGTGCGTGTATGTATGCGGGAGGTGTAATGTGTGTAGGAGAAATGTTCTGTGTGTGTATGTGTGCATGTATGTGTATGTGTGTGAGTGGTGTGAGCGTGCGTGAGGGGGTGGGGGTATGTTTGGGGGGTTTATGGGGGTCGAGGCAGGGGTGGGGAGGGGTTCTACTACCTTTGGGGGGTGCTACGGGGGTCATGGGTGTTGGGGGTGGACTCAGGGGAGGGGGAGAGGGAGACCCTAATCAGTGCCAGGGAACGAATTCCCTGGCACTGATAGTGCCTACCGTCATGAATTTCGTGGCAGTTCAAAACTCCACAAAATCCATGGCGGTATGCGGGGTCATGATACTGCCGGCGGACTAGTGGCGGCCGTCGGGCTGGAGACCGGAATGGATGATTGCAGTCTGGTTTGCGTCACTGGATTCAGCCAACAAGCCTTGGCACACCAAAGCTCGCGGTTAGCAGAAAATGGCACTGCCCAGGTCCAGGAGGGACCTGATGGACTCTACCCAGGAGGGGGAGTCAGAGGAGGCTCCCAGCAACTGAGAGAGCCCTCAGAAGACCAGGTAGTGTGCACAGGAGTCACACAGCACGGGGACAAAGAAGGTGCAAATTTAGGCCCATGGCATACTACCCAAAGGAATTCCACACCGCCGGAGAACCACGCAGGAGACTGTGCGTTGCAGGAAGGACTGCTGGGGGCTGGAACTAGATGGTGCATGAAGAAGTTTGTGGAAGGATGCCAACAAGCCTTGGCAACTGCAAAAAACGAGGTGCAAGGGGGTACTGTCTTGCGCAGGGAAGCAAGCTCTTTCCTCCACCAAAGTTGGACAGTAGGATGTCAGGACCATCGAGACCACTTCAGTCCACCACCTGTGATGCTGGATCCACAGACTTTGTCAGGAGAGGGGACCCAAGCCACCGGGTGTCGCTGCAGAGGGGTGCCTGCTGAAGCAGGGAAGAGACTCCTTCAGTTCAAGGGAGATTCCTTCATTCTTCTGGTGCAGGCTGAAGATGGGCTGTCCTCTGATGATGCACGACTGGGAAACAGTTGCACTTGCGGGCAGGATTTGAAGCTACAATGTTGCAGAAGTCATTTTTGCTTCTTTGTTGCATTTGTAGAGTTCCTGTAGGGTCCAGATGCAGTTTCTTTGGTAAGAAGTTGAAGTAAAGGATGCAGAGGATTCCTGCTGGAGTCTTGCAATCCGAATCTGAAGAACAACCCAAGAGAGAGACCCTAAATAGCCCTGAAAGGGGGATTAGTCAGCTACACAGGCAAGCAACTATCAGGGGAGGGCTCTGACATCACCTGCTGGCACAAGCCACTCAGATGCTCTCAGAGTTTCCTGCCACATTGGAATCCAAGATGGCAATACCCAGGTACGGGATGGTGATGGACAGCGGAGTGGTCACTCCACTTTCCTTTGTCCAGGTTCACACCAGAGCAGAGACTGGGGGTCCCTGAACTGGTGTAGACTGGATTATGCAAGGAGGGCAACATCTGTGCCCTTCAAAGCATTTCCAGAGGCTCTGGGAGGCTACCCCTCCCAAACCTGTAACACCTTTTTCCAAAGGAGGGGGTGTAACACTCCTCTCCCTAAAGAAATCCTTTCTTCTGCCTTCATAGGCTTGACCTGCTCAAGCAACAGGAGGGCAGAAACATGTCTGTGAGGTGGTAGCAGCTGGGGCTGCCTGGAAAACCTCAGAAGTCTGTAATGGCGATATTGGGGGTCCTCTAAGGAGCCCCCAGAGTGCATGGAATAATACAACCAATGCTTGCAAAAGCCTTGGGGTATGATTCCAACATGTTTGATATCAATAATGGGCATATTTGGAGTTACTATTGTGAAGCTGGACATAAGTGGTGACCTATATCCAATGCACACGTAAAATGGCGTCCCCGCACTCACAAAGTCTGGGAAAAGGGTCCTGGAGGGCGTGGGGGTACCCCTGCTAGTGGAGGGGTGCCCTCACACACAGGTACACTGCACCCTGCCTTGAGGGCTGAAGGCCTGCAGAAGGGGTGACTTATAAGGGACCTGGTGCAGTGTAAATGGCAGTGAAAAGGTGCATGCACCTTTTCACACAGGCTGCAATGACAGTCCCGTAGAAGCATTTGCATGGGCCCCCTGTGGGTGGCAAAAGAAATGCTGCAGCCCATAGGGCTCCCCTGGAACCCCAATCCCCTGGATACCTAGGTACCATATACTAGGGACTTATAAGGGGGCACCAGTATGCCAATTTTGGGTGAAATACTGGGTTACTAGTATGCAGTGACAACATTTAGAGGGGAGAGAGCATAATCACTGTGGTCCTGGTTAGCAGGATCCCAGTGAACACAGTCAAACACACTGGCATCAGGCACAAAATGGGGTAACCATGTTAGAGAGAGGACACTTTCCTACACACAGTCTTTACATATCTGTCCTTTGGCGAGACATTACTTTCGTGTGGAAATGACAATTCACATCAGAAACACAACTTCTTTTTCATTGAAGACATCCCCTTCTGTCCTTCAGCTTTGTGTTTCTGCCTACAGTTCATGGGCATGACTGACTTATTTTGGGCACCTCTAGCCTCCATGTCAGCAGCTTGTCGGTGAACACGCTCTTCAGCTCTGGCAGCCATGAGAACGCACTCCAGACTTAGGGCCATATTTATACTTTTTGACGCAAAACTGCGTGAATGCAGTTTTGCGTCAAAAACTTTAACGCCGGCTAACGCCATTTCTTTGCGCCACCCAGGAGTCAAATTTATACTTTGACGCACCGTGGTGCAAAGCACGGGTTAGAGTCATTTTTTTTTTTTACCATTGTGCCACTTTGTAAAGCAAAACGACGTTAACGTGGAGAAAATGACTCTAATCCGGTTTACGACATCGCAAACCAAATACGCGCCATTTTTCCCCGCAATAGCGTCAAAAAGCAGTGCTAGCACAGCAAACAGTGCTAAGGAGCCCCAAAAAGGATGCCAGAAGCCAGGAGAAACCCCGGGGAGACCCCAATCGACCAGGAACCAGCCAGGAGGACACAGACAAGACCCAGGTGAGGGAGAAGAAGAAAAGGGAGTGTTGTTTCAGTGCAAAGGAGCAGGAAATGGTGGTCAAAGAGGTGACGGAACACCAGCATCAACTTTTTGTCACCTCAAAATTGCCAACTGGGAGGAAAGAGGTAATTTGGCAACAAATTGTCGACAAGGTCAACAGTGTGGCAGCGGTCCGTAGAACAGTCACGGAGTGCAAGAAACGCTGGCATGACTTCAAACTCAAGACCAAGGAAAAAATGTCAAGGATCAGGAAGGCAGCACTGCAGAATGGAGGTGGGAGTCCAGCACCACAGGAGGTCAAGGACCAGATGGAGGAGATGGTGGCAGCCCTCATCCCAGAGGAGATCGTCACAGGAATTCAAGGACAGGACAGCGCAGACTACCAGGAAACAACACAGATGCAGGCTAAGTTGCATGGGCGACAAAAATGCCTAAATGTTAACTGCAAGCAGGGGGAGGTACATACCTACTACACAATGCATGTCAGCCATGGAAATCAGGCAGTGGAAAGGGCAAAGGGGCACGGGAAAGGTGCATGGGCTTTGCAGGGGAAACCAGGGGCACAGAACAACAGTGCACCAACAACCTTTGCATGGGGGTACCCTGCCATGCCAAGGCTGTTGGGAAGGCAACGCCAGTCCAGGAGGGTAAGGTAGAACGTAAAACTGGGCTGCTGTCACAGGACAGCTGATATTTTCTCAACATGAACTAGGGCTCAATTTCCAGTCTCAGGCCATATCTGCAAGTGGCATTTACCACTGACAACAGTTGCCACTACCACTTGTGCTGTGTGTGCAGGTCAAGTAGCAAATGGCAGTTAGGTGTCCATGGATCAAACACACCCAAAATAGAGGGTTCAGGATGACGACATTATCAATCCCCTGTAATTCCTAGCAAAGTGTAAATCCTGTCAAATGCTCATGTCTATAGGCGCAATAAACATCATGTATTGCTACTTGCATTATGAAGTACACAACAGTAATGTCATACCCATGCTGCCAATTCTAGGGTCCACCCCGTGCCTGTGTTACAATAGATGCAATGCCACCTTGCAACATCTCAACTATCATACTGCTGAGACAACAGCATTGAGGGGGAGGACATATGTGTCTAGCTAGTGAAACACACCCGCACAGTCATAAGAGGTAATGGAACACTGCCAGCCCCATCAGTGCAATGCAATGTAGCACACATTGGCAAACATCAACATGACACACTACCAATGCTGACACCTGTATCGTGCCATGCCAATGCTATGCATAGTATGTGCTTGGTCTCAGCAACGTATAGGTGTATGTGAAATATCATAGAATGGTCAGTCCCATATTGTTAAGTTTGGTGCAAGTGGTGTCAGAACACCCACAGCCATTGCAATGCCTCACCGTGCTGATAGAAGTAGAGGGAGGGTTGAGTAGGACAAGAAGGTAGCAAGACACAATTTGTACACAACCTACACCTAGACGATGTGATGCAGAAAATTCCCCAAACTGCCCACACTACATGTGACATGCAGGTGGTGCATAGGCCTGTGAGAATGCTAATATTAATGACAGGAACAATGAACAGGAACCAAGATTACAATGTCCCACTAATAGGAAGTCAGTGAAGTCACATTACAACTGCCACAACACAGACACACTAATTGTACAATATCTCATTGCAGAGGACGATTGCTCTCCTATAGATACGCCTGTCCTGGACTTCCCTGATGACATGGATGACGAGCTGACAACCATTAGCCAGCAAACCATCCAAGATGTCCTTGGAACCCCCCAGACCCCACTTTCAGTCGCAAGGAGGAGCACAGATGTAGCAGACATCACAGAGGAACCACCCACCACCCCAGTAGTACGACCTGCCAGCTCCAACACAGCTGAGGACTCCGATGACACTTGTACTACCTTTGAGAGGACAGTAGTGGGAGTACAGCAGGAGCTGGCCAAGGAGGTGCTGGTGGGGATGCAAAATATGGCAGCCAGCATTGAGGGGATGCGCATGTGCATGATGTCATCTGCAGAACAGTCAGCAGCCATGCAAGTGCAACAATCCCTACTGCAAGGACTACAACAGTGTGTGAGAGATTTCACCACAGCAGTTAGGGAGTTGCCACAACACCTGGCATCCCAAACATTTCACTGGATGTCCTGGCTGCCTACCACAGCGATGTAGCTCCTATACTCAAGAACCAGCAGGTCCTCCTTGCTGCAGTAATACCTTAATCGCCCCACAGTTGGCAGCTACTGGGAATTCTGAGTCCACTTCTTCAAACACTGAAGTGTGTGTTGCCACTTCAAACCCACCATCACCAAGGGCAGAGGAGACGACACACAAATCAGAATATGAAGACGAGGAACAGATCACCTCCACTCGTAGGAGTACCTGGTAGCACCAGTCCATGCCACATGGGCACTGATTTCCTATGTCCTGTGCTTGTTAACATGCCAGTCTTGCTACAGTTGATAACATGCACTGTACTTACCACTATGCACTGCAATTGTCTGTCACTATCTCATTGGCATTTCATGTTCCCCTGCACTGAATGACACTTCACCACAGCATGTCCAATGACATGTCCCTCACCATTGCACTTGTGTTGGGTCACAATAGAAGGCGTCACACTAATGGACTTACAATCCTGGACTATGTAAATATTGCACTACAACACTTTTTAAATAAATAACGCTTACACAACCACCTTGTCTTTGTGTAATGTGACACATCAACTATGTAGGAGATTTGTGATTCATGAAACATGTCAATGGCCACAGAATGTCGATACAACAGTGTAGAAAGAATATGGGCTGATAACTATGCACAAAGGTCTGAATTTTATCATCATCTGTGCTTCCTTAGGCTTTTTTTCTAAAATTAAAAGATCACAAACAGTATAATGCTGTGTAGAACTGAATATGTCAGGTCTAAACTATGTACAAGATGAAACTCAATGTGGCCCACATTCCCTTCAAGACAATCATTATGTATGTGACATCTGACTTTAAATTTAATCACACATACACACCATACAGCAGGAATGGATGTGTATGAGTGTATGGACAATTACGTAACCTGGGAGTACAATGTAAGAAATCATAGGTGTGATTTATGTATACTGAACTTCATAAGATATCGGGTCCCTGGTGTGCCATCAAAACTAGCCGGGGTTGCCGCACACAATTTGGGAACCACTGAGCTATTTCGAGTTCAGACACAATAAAACTACAGCCAGTGGTTCCCAAACTGTGTGCGGCGCCCCTGGCTAGTTTTGATGGCGTGCCAGGGAGCCGCAGCCAGTTTGGGAACCACTGGATTATGACATCACTCAGCTTATTAGGGTTTACATGAACATGATCAGGTTGCAGGCAAACGTCCCACAGTGCCTGCCCAAGATTCCAACACAGGACACAGACGATAACAGATTTAAAATCACACCAACCTTTAAGACACACTGGGAACCATAGTTACCTTGAGTGGTGGGTGCAATGGATGGCAGATGCATAGAGAAGAAGCTTTGTTGTAGCAACAATGTGACAGCTCATTTGGAAGTGGGAATAACCATGTCAAGAATGGGATTTGGATGCAGGATGGAACATAAATGCAAATACAAAATTGACACTGTACACTCATGCAAAGGCCCTGATCCACAAGCATCTGACACATACAGTAAAGTAGTACATAAAACTTTATTATATCAGTATGAAAGGAAACTTAAACTATGGGAAACACCTAAACTAACCTAATGTATCCTAACTATACATTACCCACAACTGGCCCTAACTACCCTAAAGCTAAACTTACTTACCACATGTAATTAAACACTCTAAACATCAACCACCCATCCCCCTTATATGACAGGACACGTGTAGGACAACATATACTAACCTAAACACATAGGGGGTTATTCTAACTTTGGAGGAGTGTTAATCCGTCCCAAAAGTGACAGTAAAGTGACGGATATACCACCAGCCGTATTACGAGTTCCATAGGATATAATGGACTCGTAATACGGCTGGTGGTAAATCCGTCACTTTTCCGTCACTTTTGGGACGGATTAACACCTCCTCCAAAGTTAGAATAACCCCCATAATAACTTATCCTAAACAAATAGATATTTTTTTTATTTTTTATTTAATTTAATTTTTTTATACACATAAACCCCAACATCGTCCCCCACCCACCCACATAAAACCTGTAATAAAATAACACCCCCACCACCCAACCCACTTATCCTAACTACACTAACAGCTTACTCTAACCTAACACTAAGCCCCATAAACCCACTAAGGAAAAGAACAAGGAAAGAGGAGGGAGGGGAAGGAATTATGGGTGAGGATCAACAAGTGACAAATTGGCCCTCCTCAGGATTTTCTTTATCCCCGGAGTCTGCTGCTATTGTGGGCCACCCCCTGCTGCAGCCTGTCCATCCGGCGCAACATACGTTGCATGTCACGTTGTAGTGTCCTGAACTCGGTCATGTCCAATACTGCAGCTGGGGTCGTCTGGGTAGCACTTGTTGAAGCTGTCCTGGTGCAGTGGTTGGAGGGGGGAGGTGCAGAAGGTGCTGCATGTGGGCCTTGGGCTGATGAGGTCGAGGGACCTGCTGGAGTAGCTGTCATCCCTGGGGCCACTGTGGTCTGAGCTAAGGTGGTGGTGGCAGTAGTGGGCAATTCTGCCCCCCCCCTTGGCTAATTGCCCTCCATGCCCCTGTGGCTCTCTCATGACGATATCTCCTTGCCATATTGCGGAACCCAGCCTCCACATCGATTATGTGGCGGTACCGCACTGCCCGCCTCTGAAATTCCCGTATCTCCTGGGCATTCATGTTGGCAGATGTAAAAATAGAGACAAACAAACATTAGTGACATCATTGTGTGATACATGTACAGATGATATTCTAACACTTCATCAAAAATAGCACATGCAGTCCAAATCACAGTGCAGATGACAGAATGTCCCTGAGGAATGACATGCCAATGCAGCCTACCCATCAACTATCTAACAGCACAGCAATGCACAACAAGGTGTGTACTTAATTAAATGATCTGTGAATATTACTGCTATTAGTCACATAACAAATGCTGCCAGTACTCAACATGTGCCAGGATGACTAATCACTATCTTCTGGATCAAATTCAAGGCACACAAGACATGTGATTTGTATATGAAACTGCCAGGGCAATATGCAGTTGGTAATCATGAGGGGGCATTGTAGTTTGGAACACATGAATGCTTGAATTACATGTCTGTCATCTGCACTGTGACCATCACACCTAGCTTGCACATTTCCAAAATCAAGCACATTGATGCAAGCGCCCATCTTGCCTTGACCTGCATGCACGCCTATGACATTTCACTCAAGTGCCACGTAAATGGAGTACAACATGTGGAGCTAGTCCCCATACAGTCCTACATGTTCATTACTTAACAGGAATGCGCAAGTCTGTGTGTAAAACTGATGCATCACTGTTCTGTGTGAATTAGGGTATGACTTGCTGACTAAATTATGACACTGGCCACCTCCAAATCAATTTTTGGCATACATGTAGCAACAAATCACCTTGCTCACCTCCCAATACCTATTGCACAGCACTCGACTCCCTCTATATGACTCTCCACCGCTAAATGTCTAACTCTTCCATGGAACAATATGTCAACCTCCAGTCAAGTCACATATCAGATCACGTGCCAGCACATCATATCTTGCAATAAGTCCAACACACAGGAGTCAATCACACAACAGCTGCAAACACAACACAGGACAAACATATTAACACTTACTGGATATGTATGGGTCCACAAATCGAGCCACTTCACCTATTGTGTAGGGGGCTGGTCCACCTGTAAAACATGGAAGGGTGATATGTGCTCAATATCTGCTTGGAGCAGCAAATCACTATGTGTGGCATTTTATATGATAGAGCTGCACATCAGGCATGTACACACCCCAACAGACCTCCCACTGCAAACATGCATTGACACTGTCACTCCAGTGAGTGATAGACACACATATGTACACATGCACTGGCCCTAACAATCATGTGGTGCCAAAAATGAATACTCAATTTTGTGCCTAATTCATTCCAAAGGGAACTCCATTTCATAATTTGTAATTGGGACACACGTGCAATGCCACATTCCTGGTCCACTGCAATACCAGTGACTCAGGTATTGTGGCTTGTGATCAAAGGGACAATGAGTAACTGTATGATGCTCATGTGGGTTGATTTGCGTTAATGAATTATTGTGCTTTCATTGGTCCATAATAGGTGTGCCAGTGTTGGATGTAGGTTACATATGCCAGATTGGCAGTGTACCCTGAGTCGTATATGCCCCCTATGACAACATGATGGCAGGGATCCTGTGTGTTACTTAATGACAATGTTACGCTAAACATGGATTGGCCACTCTTCTGATTCAAAACATCAAAAAGTTGTATGCTGACAATGTCTTAGTTGATCATCCTTGACAGAATACATGGGCACAGGTGTAGTCATTGCACCTGAAATGTGTTACTCTGGGCCCTGTGCACCTATATCAGGTATTGTAAATCACACTTTGCCAGAATCAGCAACTTAGAATTGCCAAGTTGGGTGATCAGTGGTAGTACAACCGAACTGACAGTAGGTCTCTGTTTAAAAAGCACCTTTGGAATGGTGGCACTCACAGGAATGCTGGCCTGCGGATCTTAGCAGACCACCATGTCTGTGACAGCCTTCATATTGAGAAATTAACATTTGTACAAATGCTGCACTATCTCAGCAGGGGTGTACCAAAAGTAAAATAACATCCCATTTCATCACTAAAATAGTATAATGGAAGCAGTCAGTGGTCCCTTGCACAACATCATGCTAAAATATAGTTTGTGACCATGCATTCACAAAGAGCAGGGATTCCATGATGACCCACTCACTTTACAAAATAGTTTGGCACAAAAGTGACAAGGATGGTAACTGCACTAGCTCAGTACCAGACGTTACACTGTTGTTGGACCCTGCTACTCAATGATAGGATTTAAACACCTACTCCGAAAAACCACAAGATGAACCTTTTTTGTGCTCCTGCAATCTGGCAGCATCCTTGCCCATTTGGGTTTGGCCATGTGAAAGATTATCTGTCCAGACGTAAATACACAGAAGCAGTGAACTTAGGGCCAGAAGTGTCATTTTTTTTGTTTTCCATTTGCTTCATTTGTTTACGCTACAGCTCTGGAAATTAGCAAAATAAATGTGATTGTACCAAGTGTGCTATACTTTTGCGTCCAGAAATACCGCAAATGCAGCACAAACAAAGTAGAAATATGGGCCTAAGATAATAGCGGAGGTTAAGAAGAGCTTGGTACATATGGCCATGAATACTGTTCGGACATTGTTCCACAAAACTGGGGACTATATTGTTTTGTGTATAACCATGTGAAATACATCTCATTCCTGGTACACTCACAGGCCCTGATTCATAATTTTGTCTGTGCCACATTACCATCATCTATTGACGCAAAAGCGGCACTAAATTACAAAATACATTCGTCTTTTGAAAGTTTGCGCAGCTTTTGCGTCAACAAATGACGGTAATGCGTTGCAAAAAATGTATAAATCAGGGCCACAGTTTGTTCACCTTGCATTCCACATGTCCACAAACATTGCATGCAGCATGTCCCAAAATCTGCTACTGTCACTCCAGAGCATTGTACTGTACACATTAGTCAATTTTGTACTCACCAACAGGGCCACCAGTCACCATACCCAGGTGGTCCAATAGGTCCTGTTCTCGGGCCACCAGGTCAGCCCAGCGATGTTTCAGCTGGTGGTCATTGCGCTGGCTGTTAAATATGCGCTACAGGTGGAACAGCACCATTGCGCACCGGAGCCTTCTTGCTTCCATCTGATATCCCTGTATCACATGGTCCCCAGCCTCCAACATCAGGAGGAGGAAGTGGCACACCAGCCACACAAATGCCCCTAGCTCCTCCTCACCCATTCACCCCAGGCATGGCCCTCCCAACATCTTAACAAAATTAGGAAAGAAAAGGGTAAAGAGGGAAAAACAGGGAAAGGAGGTTGGAAAAGGAAACTTAACTAATCCACAGACAGCCCAACAATTCCCCAACTAACAATACCCACAAACAGACTCCCAACAGTACAAAGACAAATCTAATTACAATAAATGACAAAAACAACACTTACATAGGATACCAGAGACACTTACAAAACACCAAAATACAATATCAATAGCACACAGGAGACAATTTCACAATATGCACAGAGACAAGTCAAGACACAGCCACACAGTCTAGAATAATCACAAACTGCAAAGTGAAAGTGAAAGTATGCCCACTGTACCATTTCTGCAAACAGGATATCCTATCACATCACTTCCTGTCTCAATTGCGGCCCTTTTTTTGTATTGCGTGTAATTTTATGACGCTTACGGGGTTTGCGTCAATATTTTTTCATGCATATGCCTGGAAATTCCCACGCATTCAAGGATCAATACATTTTATATGGATAGCCGCATTCCTGGGGTGCGTTGGTAGAATTAACGCTAGGGACCAATTGATGTATAATCTATGTGAGCGTAATTCTTTAACACATATGCGTTATATTTTGACGCATATGTGTCTTTTTTGACACGTTTGCGACAAAAAATCTGTCTTAAACTGTGTTTGAGTTATTTTTCAATTTTTAACATGCATGCAGCCTATAACTATACAAAGATAGGATGGTATGACCTACAGTGTGTGTTCTAGTGTTTGGGCACATGTGGCAGACCATACTACTGCAGCCCATATCACTCATGTTGTTGTGCAGGGTTAGCTCTCTTAACTGACACAACAGCAACACAAACTTTGGAAATAAAATAGGAATTTTCTAGTTTGAGCAGGTGTTGCATCAAAAGAGGACAGCAAGGCTACACTACTAAATAAATAGACTCATGGCCTGTGTGTTTATGTGTGTGATTTGTCTGTTCAAATTACTGTTGTTCCTCTGTGGGAGCGGCATGAAAACAATTTGGCGTATTGTGCATGTATGAATGTGTTATAAATGGGTATAACCATCAGATGCCCTTCATTGAGGAACATCAGTCATGATATGTGCTTGTAATATCTGTTACGTCTTATGCTGTGTGTACTTTCTTGACATTGGGGACACAACATTTCCCAGGACTAACTATACACAGGAAAGATCGAGGACAGTTGATAATGGCTATGTCAGATATGTTACCCCTCACATGTAATGAAATGTTGGATACCACTTCATGGTCACTTGTGTATATACTACCCATGAGTCAGGCATTTGAACATGCTAGGTAGGTACAGTGTTTGTGACACAGAGTCTCAAATCGAATCCTAAAAGTGTTATGTACACCACAGTTTGAGTCATGTAAATGACCTATGTTTCTCTTGTGGCTGTGGAGGACCAGCAGACCACACTGCATGGGTTCACATATTTCCAGTGGTTCATTGCACAAAGGTGTCCAGTTCAAGTGTGTGGCCATGTGTACCCTGTGTCATTATTGGCCTCCATGTTGTCACAGTTACATGCAGGTCTAGTCAGGAGCCTGTGGAGCCAACCCTTGAATTAACAGAGTATCCTTTAAAGCAGATTCAACCAAAAGCCAAAGATCAAATAACGGCACAAATGGGGATAGTCCAGCTATGGCACAGCAGAACTTTTAGAAGGCTGACGACAGAGCAACCTTGGTGTGCTCAAATACTTTATGGATCAGTAAGAGGAAACAGGCAGGTTTCATCACCACATTTGTACACAGGGTGGGCTCTAACATTCCCACTGTAACAGGGAAAATCAGTGCATCTGTGCTGATTAATTTCACAGTTAGTCACCATGCAAGCCCCATCAAAAGGTGGCGGCAGAAGTGAATCTGTGTCTGGACCGTCAGGGTACAAACATGTTTTGTCCTTACATACACATTAGCAACCCTTGTTTGTTGTGCTGGAGGCACAGCACCAAAGACATGCATACAGCCATAGCACACTGTCACTGTTTGGCACTAATGAATACATGCAAAACCAGACAAGGGATGGGGGCTGGATTAGGCCATTTGAATACATATCCCAGAACAGAATACAATAAGTAAACTGATTAAACTATAATATTAATTTGAGGATTCATCGTAAACCTACCAGACACAAAACCCCAGGAGGAAACAGAGGGCATGGAAAGCAACTATGAGACAAATGTAGCCACAGGGAACTTCTATGGTTAACACAAAGACTGGCACCAGTCTGGCTAACAGGATGCAGGCTCTGTCAGGAACAAACATGAACAAGGCAAATACACAGTGAGCAGACTCTGACTGGGACAAGCAGGAACAACACAGTGGGAACAAAGAACAGTTTCTGCTATGGTCTGCACTGTTACACAATCCCCCAAGGGCTCTGGTATACATGCGATTTGTACGCTACTGCACAAGGAGATTCAGAAAATGGCAGCTTCTAAGTAGTTCCAGGCAGCAGCAAGGGCAGGGCAGGTTCAAATGGTTGGTCTGTATGGAAGTGCTCACAGGTGTGTGCAGCTGCAGTCTCTCACAAGTCCTGGAGTTGAGAATCAAGTTCGAAGGGCCAACTGGACCTTTCACATGAAAAGCAATGGACAGCTGATTACAGGTCTTACCAACTACCAGGCAATGCATTATTGGACCTGAAGTCCATGCAGACTGATGAACTATGATTATGGCATGCCATACTGAAGAGGGAAGCACACAGGAGTCAGAAAGGGAGTCTGGGTGAGTGTAGATGAAGATTCTCAGGGTACAGATAGTCCATTTACTGGGCCCCATAGAGAAGGGTGGGGAGAGACTTAAAACATGGCAGTGGCAGGACTTATTACCTTGGATGGGCTGCTGAGGGCATGTCTTGTGAGCAATGCTTGTCATACCTGGGACACTTGTGCTATCCATTTTCAAGTTTGATGCACTGCTTGTCACACATGCTCCTTGCAGAGATAGCTGATGTCACACTTACTGCTGTCAAGGGTCTGGTCATACATTCCTGTTACCAATGCAATCGCACTTCCACTGCCTCATGTATGATGCACTTTTTTACCTTATGATTGATGGTGTCTTAGTTGGGTGTCATATGCTGCAATGGACCATGTTGGCAACATGGATGTGTCTCATAGCTGTGGTCCTCTGATATTGCCCTTCAAATGTGAAATAGACAGGATATATGTCATTAACACTGTGTGTGATATTTTCTGTTCATTCATACCCATCAAATGTAATGTGGCTTTTGCAGTATGCAAATGTGTATTTCTGCAATGCTCCATGAGGCAAACCTCTGATTATGGTTCCTAGAGATCATGTGATGTATAAATATTTACCCAGAGCAGGATTGAGTGATGAAGTGAGGTGTTTAATTCCATATCATAACAAAGTGGTGATGGTGACTATAGTTAGAAGAAGTTTTGCATGATCTGTTGTCTGCAACGCAATCCTGCATCTGTGTTTGGATGTTCCCCCTCATTTTCCCAGACAGCATCCTCCTCCTCCTCCTCTTCAGGCATTTGTTGATCTAGTTAATAGAGGGGAATGCTCCTCCTCACACAAATGTTGTGCAGGATGGTACAGGTCAAAATGATCTTGCAGACCATTTCAGGGGAATGTAGGAGGCTGTCTCTGGTGATGTCCAGGCAACTGAATCTGGACTTCAGGATGCCAAAAGTCCGCTCAACTACGGTGCGTGCCCTACAATGTGCCTCATAATAGGCACGCTCTGCTGCTTTGCTTGGGTTGGCAAAAGGGGTCATGATCCATGGCTGGATCCCGTAACCCTGATCAGCTGAAAGAGAAAATGAGGGTAAGTATTTTGTTGTTGGTTGAACCATGATTGTCACTTTGCATGGCAGTTGTTATCTTGTGTCGTCTGTGACTCATATGTGTTTGTGGTATTGTGTGGGACCCTAGGCTTGTGTGATGTTCTTTCTGCATTGGGTTGTTTGACTAGCAAAACTGGTGTTTGGCTGATTGACATGATATCAGTGGTATATTTAGAAATTTGTTGTTCAGTGTGTATCTCCCAAGTGTTATGTAGTGAGAAAGAAGTCTCCATGTCCCTTCACTGGAGGTGACATGATACTTCCACACACACAATATATTCTACAGTGGTGGTAACATGGTTGCACTATATGGCTTGAACATCCCATCCAATTCGACATATGTAATTGCAGGTGAAATGCAACAGTGAGGCCTTTTGAATTGGCTAGGTGACAATGCACAACACATCTCTATACGTTGGCAGCACGGAAGTGTTCACTATTGACAATGCACAATTATACCATGTGTGACAAGTTCTATGAAAACCTATTTTTGTTCCCTCACCGAGTTGGCTCATGTGCAACCGTGCACCTACAGCACTGAACTTGCTCCAGGTAAGCTGGCTAACTTGGTTGTTAGGGTGAAGGTTTTAGTGTAGACCTGTACATCTGTTATGTATGTGGGGTATTGTCTCAATCCGTATGTGTAGCAGTGTGCACTTAGCATTAGTGTCACATCCACATTTCATAGCACAGTCCACTTCCTTTTCGCTAGTTGTCAATGTCACCCCAGGAGTGATGTGAGATGTTGGTACCACCTCAATAATTCCATGTCACCTTCATTAGAGTCAGTGTCATCATGCTATGTGTCTCATGGTGTTTGACCTGCAGCAACACACATTACATACCCCTAACACAGGACATATTGCTTGGAAGTGTGTGGGATTGACTGTAGCCTTATGTGATATTGAAAGGTTCATCTTCCAAGTTGTACTGCCAGTTAAGGCCATGTCATTGTCACTGTGTGGTTTCAAATTGGTCATTTGTGGCTCTAGAGTGGCATCTATTGTTACTTGCATCCGTCATTTGTCCATAGGTGTGTATCCCATTGAGTCAGGATATCAAATATGACTACCAGTGTCACACCTCAGTGTCTTCCTGGCCACGTGTCAACGTAGTGGTGTATGTGTTGGGTTTCCTACAGTGTTGCTGTGTGTAAATTACTAGGTTTCTGTACTTACCAACAAGTAGGCCATGGCCATATCGACCATCCTGGAAGTGCCGATTGATGGTGCTGTGGTGTAAGATGAATGAATCATGTACACTCCCAGGATACTTTGCCATGATGTTGGTGACTAATCCCCGGTGGTCCACAATGGCCTGTTGAGGTATAGGTGCTCGGTTGCAGCAGGTGGCACAATCCGGACATGTGTGCAGTCAATGGCATCAAGCATGTGCGGGAAACCATTAATTTGATAAAACCCTTGCTTGGTCTCCTGCTGCTTCTGCTGTGTGTTGGCGAAGCTGATGTGGCAGGGTGAGAGGGAGATGATGGCATCAAGTACCTTGGGAGGGAAGGCAGAGAATGAGGGCTGTGAGATCCCCGCAACCAGGACACCAGTGGTTTGAAAAGAGCCACTTGCCAACATGTGCAGGACAGCTAGCAGCTTGGTCTCCAGTGAAATGATGTGGGGTGTCTGCAAGCTGGCTGCCAACTGTGGCTCACAGTGGCACAGCAGCTGCTGTATGGCTTGCCCGTTTAGTCTGTACCTCTGGATGATGTCATATTTCCTGAGACCCTGAAGGGTTGTCCTGGTCCTGAACATCCTCTGCTGCCTTCTGCGTTGCCTTTGGGGTCCATGTTGGTGTGGTGGTAGCTGCTGCTGTTGCTTCTGTGCTCTGTGTCTTCATGAGTAGCAACTCCATGTCTTCCTTTTTGAGCAATGATGTTGCTTGTGTGAGTTTTCCTTAAGTAGTGGTGTGTTCGCCCCATTTTAACCCCTGCCCTGACCCAGGTGTTCAAATTTGGCGCAAATCGGGATTTGCGTCATTTTCCGTCTCTGCCTACCAGACGTGCGCCATTTTTGCATTTTTTGGATGGGAACGCCTACCTTGCATCTCATTGACGCAAAGCGGTTTCACGCATCCGGAAAATGGCACACACTGGGATATTTTGACGTTAGATGGGTCTAGTGTCAAAGTATAAATATGGTGTTAAGTTTCTGCTGGTTTAGCATAAAAAAATGATGCTAATCCGGCACAAAGGGAGTATAAATATGGGCCTAAGAGTTTCTCTCAGCATTCGTCATCTGAGTGAATCTGACAAGAATCCATCAATAACTGAAACATATTGCTTCTTCATCATTAAACTCATTGAATCAACACTGTATCTAGTCTCTCAACAAATTCAACTCTGTCTTCACCAATTCTTTGTTATTCTTGACTGAAAATGTACCTTTCATAATCTATATTTGGCACTGGATTGAATTTGAGATTCAAGGCATTTTTTATTTGACAGTACGTGACGTTTGTAGCATTTTCTTTTTGACTTCTTTTACACCATCATCGGCAAGATTCATTAGGTATTTGAAAATCTTTTTATTATCTATTTCTTCTAGTGCATCAATGAAATAATCAAATGTCTCTATCCAAGCAGTCCATCTGTAGCCAGTATTCTACTTTTTGGCAGTATCAAAGGTTGATGGTGGTTTCAGAAAGGTGTCAGCATCGTAAATGTTAACAGGACTAATTGACACTGCAGCTAGAGCTCTCTCCGACGCCACATGATGATCTTGGTGAATTGGTTAATGCACACCATCTCTGACAACTTGTGACGTGCTGGCATCTGGATAGTCTTCAACAGTCTGTGGAGCAGTGGCCTCTTTCTTGGTCTCCATTGGAGCCCTTCACTTCTTGGAGACCTTTTGAGTTGTGCTGAGCCACCACCCAGCAGATTTTCCAGCATGGTGCTTCAGGTATCAGACAACTCTGTGAGTACAACCCCTTTGCTTCTTCTTGGGTCTCCTCACCCACCTTTGAGGCTGTAAGGCTCTTCTTTTCAAAGCGTATGACTACTATGTGAATACTTTGCGCTTCTTTACCTACCGCTCTGTCAGTTAGCTCTTGTTTCTGGACCTGTTATTGGCCTCCCTTAGCGTTATAACTTGATGCACTGCACAGCTTTATATTGTGTAGTTTCTTGACCAATGACGCGTGGACTTATCAGTAAAGCTTTCTTTATCTTCAAATGCTTCACACTAGCTTGAGTTGCACTTTGACTCCACATACACCAACTGTCGGTACTTCAACGTAGGCACATGTGGCATGCACAAGCGGTTTATTTGGACCACGTCAAACTTTCTGAGAGAACACTGTCGATCATGGGACTACATATCCCCTATTTCATCACCAGTGGTCGCATATTCTCCAGTCCGGGTACCCGTCCATAAATAGCCCATACACAGAGCTTTGTATTACACTTCTTTAATCACCAGCATTTAACCACAAATTTAACATTCTAAACCTGCATTCACTTCATTATGTTCTGAAGCTTACGTCATCACTCTACAGAGTCTTTTAGGATCCTAAATGGTTTCATCATACATCCTCACAAGACATTACAGTCTGCAGTGCTAAAAACTTTCCAAATTACTAGGTTTCTCCTTTTTGTTCCATGTCTGTAGTATTTAATCTCTAACATGTCTGCTTGTAGTCCACGTTTTTTTCAGAGAATGTTAGTTTATATATTTCTTAAAAGGCCTTAACTCAGCCTAATTGGACAAGTAAGATCTTCCAAAGTTCAGAAACAAGATCAGGGGTATCATTTTCTCAGTTTTTTTGTGAGGTTGTAAAGCAGCGCAATTCTGCACATTTCTGTAGGACGTCTGGTGCCAGTCCTTTACAATCACTGGATAGTTCTTATACAGATACAATTACAATAAAATACTGTTGGATCTGGCCCTTTCTGCAGGATCATCACCAAACTTCATGCTTTTAACTTCCACTTTTTACTGACATCGTTTTTGTTGACTTTAGGACTCAGAATTTTACCACTGGTAACCAGTGCTAAAGTGCATGTGTTCTCTAATTAAAACATGGCATCATTGGTTTATCTACAACTGTCATATTTCATTTACTTATAAGTCCCTAGTAAGGTGAACTACATGTGCCCATGGCCTGTAAATTAAATGCTAGGAGTGGGCCTGCAACACTGCAAAGTCTGATTCTGCAGTTTTACATTGGCATGTTGACCTGGCAAGATAAGCCTCTTGCCAGGCCTAAACATTACTTTTTAATACACATAAATCACCCATAAGTTAGGCTCTGGACAGTCCACGGGCATGGTGCAGAGTATCTAAAAAGTAAGACATTTACTTTTAAGTTTTGCATGTTCTAGTAGTAAAAAACTCTTACATTCATTTTTTAACTACTGCAAGGCTCATTTCTCCCATAGGATAACTTTGGGATTACCTTATTACCTTTTATAAATGTAAATTCCAATTGGGAGGAGATGGGACTCCCGAGTTCGGTGTCCATGGAATGACAATTTTAAATCACAACTTTTGTTGAAGTCAGATTTTAAACTTTAATTATGGAAAGAAACTCTTTTAGAAAGTTGGCATTTTCTTACTTTAACCATGTGGGTCCTTTTGCTTGTCTCTGAATACAATTCTGGATGTGTGAGAGCTGAATGTTGTGCATTCACTCAAGACAGCCATACACAAAGGACAGTTAGGTGTATCTGATTGCCCATCAATAGCCTGATGAGCTATCCTGGGCAGGATGGGAGGTAGGAGCTGACACTTTCAACTGAATTGATTGTGTCCTGATCCCCCACAAAGGGCTGCATAACCCCCTATGGAGTGAGTCTGGATCCAGGCAGAAAGGGCTGAGACTCTGTGCACTTCAAAGGCTCTCTTTGAAGTCTCCCACACTTCAACCGCTCCACTGGGTAAAAGTACTGGACCTCTGACACCACGAACTCAGTACACTTCTGGACCTGTGGGTACTCTGCCAGGACGAAGCACTGCTGTGCTGCTGAAAGGACTGTCACTCAGCTGGACTCTGCTGGACTCCTATTCTGCTAGGCTGAACTAGTGCCTGCTGCCCTGCTTGCCTGGTAGTGAGAAGGACTTGACCTGATTCTCTCCAACCTAGAACCAAAGTGACTCCAAGGGCTTGCTGGCTTGCCTCCTGTTTTCTGAAGTCTCAGGGACACAAAATACTTCCAACACGCCTGCTCTACCTCCTGGACCCGTTCTTCAAATAACTCCTGACCCCAGGAAATGCCTCTCCAGTCCTAATCCCTTGGAAGTGTTGTTGGCTCTTGAAATCAAGCTTTTGGGCTCTTTGGGACAGCAAACTGGCCCGCACGCACTGAAACCACACTGCTCGTCCAAAGAATTAGTGCAAGCCGCCTCAAGTTCATCTCTCTGCACAGCAAGCATCACCACTCATTACCGCAAAGCTCCAGTACGCCCATCTGCAATGTCCAGCCGACTCTTCACACCAGCGGACCACTGCCAGCAATACTCCCAGCAAACTTCTTTCCCATGAACAGGACTCTTAGCTCAATTCTTGAGAAGGCAAAATTTCAGCTGGACTTGCCTGGGACTGTGTCCAACCTGAGCTCCATTCCCGGTTGGCACTTTATGCTTTTAAGCACTATATTGCATTTGAATCTTTAAACATATCTCAAGTTCTTCCTATTGGATTTTTGTTGTTTGGTCTTGTTTTGTTAATGAAATTAAGCTCTTTTTCTCTAACCAGGTGTGGTGTCTTCCTATGTGATGTTCTCACTGTTTTACTGTTTGAAGTGTTGCACAAATAATTTACACATTGCCTCTTAAGTTAAGCCTAGCTACTCTGTGGCAAGCTACCAGAGGGTGGGCACAGGTTAATTTATAGTGCATATCTGACTTACCATAACTAGGATTGTGGTTCCTGCTTGTACAGAGTGCATACCTTTGGCAACAAAAAAAACAATTTCTAACAAATACCCTATCTTACGTTAAAGAATATATTCATGGTATGCCTTTGTCGGGCTAGAGGAGTCACTAACCAGCCCACCCTGTCTATGTATTCTGGTAAGTCTTCAACTGTTAAATAAATGTCATCAATGTATGATAATACCTGTGACTTTATTTGTAAGATCACCATAATTCTCCTATCCTTTGTTTCTGGTTTTACTGGATATTGAGGGTGAACCAGTGGCTCACTCCACAAGGTGGTACTGCTTCATTGTCCAATTCTTCTTGATAAATGTACAGCCTTGGAACATGTTTTAAAGTTCACACATGAGCATATTCTCTTTGAGTTCTTCAGGTACAAAGAAGGAAGATGCCTTCATTATTACCTACTCTACACTAGGCACACCCCTCATAAACGATGGAAGCCATTCATCCTCTGCGAGAATGATGTCGTAGGCATGTGTTAAATTTCAGCAAAATATGTTTTTTAATTTGTACAATGTGTCCTCTTGAATTTATATTTCTGTATCATAAACCCTATCTGGAGAGATTACACTTCCATACGGTATTATAATCTTGTGTGCATTGTTCAATTAGATTCACCATCAGGTGCTGTGTGAGTTTGACGAACGTTTGCTGATCTGTCCAACAATGCTTCTGCTCAATGTCTCTGCTACAGACGTATTTGCAGTTTCTCAAGCATTCGTTTTGTAGTCAGTCCAGCTAATTATATGTTTTTAATGATGCTTTTAATCTGAGCCTTTCTCTTCATTCTTCATCCTGAACTCCGCATCGGGTGATGATGCTCTTTCACTTTTATGTAGGATGTACTAATTTTTGCTGCAGTACTCAGCTTATGCACTCCTTTTTTTCTTTTTACTGTACCCAGAGTACTTCAAACAACATGAAGAAGGGCTGTCAGTATACTTTAGTTTTTTCATGGACCCTCAAACTGTATCCACCACAACTGGACTCCTACTGTGTGGAGATATCATCCCTCATTTCTGTTTCGTTTTCTGCTTTTCTGAAGATGTAGAGATTATTAATGAGAGGGCCCTCCAAGGGATCCGTCAGTTTTATGGGGGTACAGAGACCCAGATGAGCAATGTAGTGTGGTGCAAAATGTGGAGGTGCATTAGCAAGTGCTCCTGTACATTGGGTGCCTTCATCTGGCGGGGGAAGGAAAGTTTGAAGCTCAGGGAGGACCTTTATCACTAGAATGATGTTAAATCCCTGGACTTTCAGGTGTGTTCTCTCAGTGGCATTGTCTACTTTTTCACAAAAACTGGTGTTCTTTAACGACATGAGCATGTTCAAGTGCATGCACTGACACAGTTAAGTTAGGTGCTACATACAGTTTACGTGCAAAAGGGGCCTTGGCGACACATAAACAATACAACTATCTGTCTTCCGTACATTCTTCTAGGTGGTTGACAATTCCTGAAAAAAGGCATCCTGTAATTCCTTGATCAAACAGGTAAAGAGCATGGAATTTTCTTTCACTGAATATCCACATCTCATCTGGTGCATGGACTAATTTCCTTGAATATAATTATTTTTCATTTTTAGATCTCACTTCAGACAGCACATGCACTGTCATTGTGCAAGCTCTTCACGTTGACGTTCTGCCATCAGCTTTTGCATGGACTTCAAATTCTTCCCTACAGGCAGTCTTTTTCGTGATAGACTTTAGTGAACTAAAGTTACTTTCTTGACTTGGAGAGATAATCTCTCATTTCTTCTAAAGACATAGGAGTCCAGGCATCCTTGCAGTGGAATAGTGAGTCTGACATACGGAGAAGTCTATGTTGACTCACTGCCCAGATGTCATGGATCCAAATGCTTTCTCCTTGAGTGACATATGGTTAACCATTAACACGCTGCAAGAAAAATGTGACGGATGCTTGAACTGAAAATTGAACTTTATGTCAGTAGTTATGAGATGTTTTCCATCTACTATATCAATTTAGAGCATTTAAACATTCTTACCTATTGAAGAAGTTACTTTGCCCAATCCATATGGGTCATAGCCTGCGATCATTGCCTCAGGACTGGTAGAAGTATATGCAAATATCTTCTAAGATCAGTACAGTTACCACTACAATGTTTTATTCAACTAAAATACCATGAGCAGCTCCTGGCAGAATACCGCCGACGGTCATGGCGGTAGACAGCAGTAAGGTGGCACTGCTGTCAACAGCAGCGCCACACCAGCAAAACACCGTCTACCGTATCATGAGCAATGATATGGCCTGGCGGTGTTTTGCTGGCGGATGCTGCTGCTGACAGCAGCGCCTCATCGCGTCTGTAAGTTGTGTTCTCCGATATGAGAGGGGGCTGTTGTGTGTGTGTGTGTGTGGGGGGGTGTGTGTCTGTTTTTGTATGCGTGCATGCGGGTGTGTGTCACGTTGAATGCATGCGTGAATGAGTGAATGTGAGTGTAGGTGTATGTTGTGTGTCGTGAATGCGTGTATGCTACAAAGTGTGTTGGGGTGTGTTTCGGTGTGTGGGTATGTATGGGTGCATGCGTGGGTGGATGTGAGTATGCGTGTGTATATGAGTGTGTATGTGTGCGCGATGTGGGTGTGGAAATGTGCGGGGGCAGGAGAGGGAGGAGGAGGGTGGTCAAAAGAAGAATTATGCAGATAAAAGTGCTTTGTTTTAAGCAGAAAATAATTTATTACACTTTTAAAAAGGTAACAGAACTTAACTGCAATAATTAAATAACCCTAGACATATTTAAACATTGCCATCTTACTAGAATGTTTTTTTTCCACCTGTGGGCACAGCTTTAAAAAGCTTAAAAACCTCTGTGTTAGACTAATATTTTCCAATATATGTTTCAGGTGAACCATTTTGTATTCACAAACACATAATTGCAGAGTGTTTCCCAACTCTTACATGTTTATCATATACAGTATGCTATATAGTTGAGGTCAGAAACATAATAGTAATATTGTTTGTTCACTCTCTCTAGTACTAGAACATACAAAAATCCATACTAGGTCCAAGATATGATGTGTGTTTTCCCAATTCTCTTTTCACCTTGTGTACTCTCAGGCATTTAGCTTCCTTCAACTTCAAGATGGGCGAGATGGGGACGCATCAAATTCCAGAGATTGCCACATTGGAACCGTGAGTCTGACAGTAATGCCATAAGTATAATTTGTACTTGTAGCCCTCTGAATCCTAGCCTTGCTTGAAAGCTCTTTGCAACACATACTTCTTTCATTTCTTCTCATAATGCACTGTTAAAAAAGGGTAGCTAGGTAATTTGTCCAAATGAATCCTGTTGTGAGCTAGCTCAAAGTTTTTTGTACTTGTAAATTGTTCACAAAATAATAACATGTTGTGAAATTACCTGTTTTCCTTCTTCACTGAAAGTCTTGCATGGCTAAAGGGTGACATGATACATAAGCACATTGATAAATGAAATAAGCTTCCACCATTTCTAATATAGAATGAAGTAGCCACTGTGCTCCAAACAACCCATTCTGCCATTGTGATTCAATGACTCCTGCATACTCAATTTTCAACACATTTTGCTGATCTGTTTCAGGCTGTGTTCTATGTCTCAAACACGACTGGCATTACCCACAATTTTAAAACTGTTGGTGATGACCTATTGACTGGCATACACTTTTCTTTTTGTTGACCTTATTTTTGCTGCCTGTTCAACTCTGTGCAGTTTACCCTTGCTAACCAATAGTGAAGTGACTGTGCCACCCCTTTGAACAGCTTTACCGCCGCGGTCAGAATGGCCCTGGAAGCACCGCCAGCCTGTTGGCGGTGCTTCCGTTGCCCTGGCGGTCATAGACCGCCAGGGTTGGAATGAGGGCCTTAATGTTAAATATGTCTTTGCAGTGATTAGAACCTAAAGGCTATTTTCACTATTGCAAGGCTGGATGTTCCATTGAGAAACACTAAGATGCAATATTGAAATGTAATAATGCTGTCTTGAGATTTCATTCTTTGACTCGTTAGAATATTTGTTAAAAGCCCAATTAATTGGTGAAGTCTGATTTTCATTAAATAATGTTACATTTTACCTCCCTAAAACCTCTGCAGACTAATATGCATTAGCCTCCAGCTGCAGCCCTCTGAGTGATCAAGCCCTGAATGAGGTACGAAAACTGCCCCCAGAACAGAGACACAGGCCTGAGTTAGGGGAGATTTTTTTGTTTCTCGGACAGGGTGACCATTTATTCAGTGCCAAGGGACTTTATAAACTTCAAAAAGGCCACACATGTCACAGGCAGATGTCAGATCATACCTGTACAGGTCCATTCTTTGCCCACGAGGCAGCCAGGCCCCAATCACAGTGAGGAGAGAGTTGCCCCCAGAACAGGTTTCAAGTGACCACATAGAAGCTTTTTTCCATTTCCCTGCGTACACCTCTGGGATGTGTACACAGACTTTGCATAGTGATAAAAGGGTTTCACCATCTTGGATTTAGGCACAGAAGGGCACTGTGGGATGGTTTGCATTAGGGCATACAGGAAATGCTGCAAAAGTGTGTAGGGTAATCCCTAGAGGTGAGCCAAGATGGCATCCCCAGTACCCTCCTCAGAACACTACTGACTTGAGGATGATCGGAAGAGGACTGAACCTCCTTTCTGGGACCTGAAAAGAGCCCTGAAGGGCTGTGCCAGTTTTCTCTTGCACCCAGAACAACATAGTGGACTCCAAGGATCATAAGGCTGACCTCCTGTTCAAGCTACAAGGACACAACAATCTACATGAGTAGTGGTGTACAAAATTGGATAATTTGCTTTGTCATTATTTGAGCAAGATTATGGCAAAATTATGAGTAATTACATGAAATGCAAATTGCTGTTTTTTCATTATATATTAGCGTGAAATTCGACCTTGCATCAATTTTTGGTGTGAGGACACACTGAAAGAAATGCACAATGGACAGCAGATTTGTTGCTCCCATGCATTTGTAGTGCCAGTTCTAGTAACACTTTGCCATGAATGGTGCAAAAGTGTGCAAAATGGCGTAATGGCGTAATGGCGCAATTTCTGGAATATTGTGTAACAAGCAGAAAATGAAAATCCTGAAGTTACGCAAATTACACCTGAGCAATTTATATTTCACCCAGGCCTATACAAGAGGCCTCTCTTGCAACTTCCCAGCAGACCAGTTCCAAATGGACCTGTCTTGGACTCTGCTGGTGGCTTCTGCTGCAATGAGTCTTGAACCCCAAATGTTACTCCTTTAGTCTTGGGTCCCTTGGCTGTGTCAGAGTGTAGTCCTTCTAATATCCTAAGAAACCAGGGTCTGAGAAAACTATAATCCAAAGACCTCTACTCGATCCGACCAAGGTGCATTGCTGCTGGGCAAAGATTCCAGTTTCTCCTGCAAAGAGATGTTCTGCAGCAGCAAACCTGACTCAGCAGGTCCTTACAGAGAAGACATCTTGTTTTGTGGATCCCTCTTCAACTACAGCCTGCTGCCCTGCCCACTTAAAGTTTTTGGATTTGCATTTTTGATAATAAGTGGCATATTTACAATCCCCTTGTGCTCCTTTAGTGCTGTCGTAGAATAATTTGTTTACGTTGCAGTGCACTAAACAGGCTGTGCCATGTTTACAAAGTGGTGCAATGCTAGTATTGCACCACTTTGTAAACTCTTGTGCCACATTATACCTGCATCAGCTAGAATGTATGCAAGGGTGGGGTTCCCCTGTAGGGAGGTTAAATTAAAATCCAGCCCATACTCCATCGCTGTTGGCCTCAGATCACAGAAAGGTACTGTGTCCCACAGCCAGGGGGCAGCGGTTGGTGCTTGACACTATTTTTATATTAAACTTTAAAAAATCATATCTTAGCTTCTCCTTCTTAGATATTTATTGATTTGGTGTCAATTCTTTTTGCTATATCTTTCTAATTTAGTTTGGGATTCATATTGTGTTTCTCTTTGACTTTATTACTGGTTTTGTACTGCTTAAATACCTTACTCAATGCCTCTAAGTTAAGCCTGACTACTTTGTGCCATATCTACCTAGGGGTTGAGCTCAGGTTTATTTAGTCATCAATTAGTGGTTCACCCTGACAAGGATTGTGATTATTACTCGAGGTGGGTTCTCACCCCCTTGAACTAATACTTAAATTTCTTACACCTGTCAATAAAATGAAAATCTGTTTTCACTAAACCTGTTTCTAATGGACCAGACATTTGAGAAGACACATTACCATTAAGAAGCCTTCATTAAAACCTGTAACCTTCAGAGCGAGAGCCTCAGACCTTAAGATTTAGGCCAAAAGTGAATCTTTACCTTGTTGAATCAAAGCTAGGCCTGGGCGGAGCTCACTAAATTTGGCAGAGTGCAAAAAAGCTCCTCTACGCAGAACTCTGTGAGCGGGAGGAGTGCTCGTTTGTGTGGGTCCGCCCATTTGCGCTGCTTTTTTGCCACAGTGCAAAAGCAGTGTCAAGGGCACCATGCGAGCCACACAGGCGTGGCCATTTTATTTTACCTGCTTTCCTGTTTTGTGCATGTGCTGCTTCTGATTTTGTAATCCTAATTACATCTGTAAAATCCTCCCCCTCCCCAACATTTAGCTTTATTTCGTTATTGTGTGTCTTTGGGTTTGTGTTTTTTATGTTTCTTTTTTTTCTTTTTTGTGACTTTTTTTTACTTTTTTCTTACCTTAACTTCCATATTTCTTCCTTTGTTCTTCCCAGTCCTTCCTTTTCCTATTTATTTTTTCCCCGCCCAGCACCACAGCTGAGCAGGGTCACGGCAGCAACACAAGGAGCGTTGGCGCCAGTGCGGCTTCTACCTGCACACCTTGCAGTCACCAGTGCTGCCAAGGGGTGAAGTCCCACACCATTTTTTCTGAGCCGTAGGTGGCCACACTTTTTTTTTATGTGCAGCACAACTTCCTCTCTATGCTGGCAGCAGGCGGCAGGCCTGGGAGTGGCTATGCCTTGCAAAAGCCTAGACTGCTGTGCAGGAGGATGCGCCTGTTTGTTCACTGGCAAACTGGGGTCCAGCGCACCCAGCAGCAGTTAACACACCGCTGGGTTGACATACTGGACCGCAAGCAGGACCTGCTCCACCTGCTGGATGTCGAGGTGTTGGGGCTCGGTGAGTATATATTTACTGCTGTGTTCTACAACTCAATTTTTTTCAAATTGCATGCTGCTCACACTCCAAGATAAGTTGAGTTTACGTTGCAATGAATATTATCTAATCCAGTTTGTGTTTGCCAGGTGCTCTGTGGTACCTGATGCTACTCATTGACGATTGCTTTGGCTTATTATTTAAGAAGCAATGTAGACACCTCTGTCCTGTCACTAAGATAGTGGTAGTAGTAGTACCATCAGTGAGTTAGCATTTTCTGTACCTTTCTTTATGCAGCTCATTTAGTCCCAATTGCAATCTCCCACTCATGTGTATTAGCATCAACTGTGGTTGAGAAGCAAAAAACATTTGTTCCAATCCATTATAAGTTCCAAATGTAGTTTAGGTTGAAGAAATTTGGAATAGGGCTTAGGTTTTGGAAAGTAAGGATTGGTCACCACAATACTAATACGATAGGCAATATGATTTAGAAAAATATGTTGCTACTTCGTTTGCATTTGCCTGTCAAAATATTTTTGGGGAGATTAACTGTACCACTAATCTTTTTTTGCTTACCTTCTTTTTTTATTACATCAGTACCCAAGGGCAAGAAGAGGGCTAGTTCAGAGGCGGGTCAGTGAGCTGGGGTGCAACCTCTGATACGGCATACGATAATGAAGACAACGTGGGCTTGTGGAAACTTTTGGCAATAACGCCAACATGCAACAGTTTGTCACATATAGAAGTCTTAGCAAATCTGGCCTACATTTACTACCTCCTTGGCAGCAATGCTTTTAAGGCAAGGTGTGCTACATAGGGTGTTCTTAACAGTTCTTACTTATGCACACCATCGTCCATATATTGTTTCTTTTACCTGATGAAAGTCATGCTCTACAAATGCCCTAATACCGTCCCTTATACTCTCTTTGGATCACTTTACTTACCTAGTGAGTTCGCTGTTACTCTAAACTGAGCAATGGGGGTATTGTGATAACACTTATGCTCTTATCAGCACTGTTTGCCCTCCATATACGTTTTCCCATACTCTATTAATGTGCATTGTTGGGGGGTAGTGATTACTAGTGGAGAACGATCGCGTACAAGACATATTGTTGATTCAGCAATGGCTGGATACATATGGAAATTCTAGGAACTTTTGCTCAATTTTACGATACGGTTTACGACACCGATAACAAGATGGGCTTGTTGATACTTTGGACAACAACGCCTATACAGCACTTTTTGTCACATATAGAAATATTAGCAATTTTTGCTGATACTTACCACCTACTTGGCAATAATGCCCTTACGGCACGGTTTGTTACTTATGGTATCCATAATATTTCTTACTTATACTCGCTTACTTTTAACGTTGTTCATTTACCTCATGAAGGTTACGCCCAACAACACCATAATACCATCTTGATACTCTCTATGGTTCACTTTACCTACTAATTAGAGTGTTTTTTAGGCTTATCATTGCGATCCCCCACAGATACTTGTAGTAAAAAATGACAGAAAATTTGTAGAGAACTCAGATTTTTCAAGATTTGACAGCTGTCTCTTTTATTCCGATTGGGGGAGTGTGTACCTCCCAAAACGTCACAGATACTATCGTCAGGAATTTTTGGCACTATAGTTGTTAATCTTAATCTCATATGGGTCCTATCATATGTATACTTAACGAAACAACAACATTAGGCGTGTGCTCTGCATGCATACGATCTCTGGTTTTCACTCTGCACTTAAGCTGTCCACCATCTCTCATATTCAATAGGAATATCGGCTGTCTCACTAGAGAGATTTTCTTTCCTCACCCAACACTTGGTAATATACAGTGAGATTTCCCTGTTACTGTGTGTTACGGTTTTACTGTATCCTTTTCTTTGAATATTTGTTCTTTGCAGCCTTGAAAAAGTGTAGATGACGAAACACATGTCGACTACATTTTGGAATGTACTGTTTTCTTTAGAAGAATAAACCTCTATCAACCACGAAAACGCATATTGGGCTTTGATGTATACTTTATCGCTCACATAAACATTGTGGACTAAACCTGTATGACCTGGTATCATTTGATAATTATTCCATTCCCGACTTGCCTTCCAGTTAGCACAATTTACACCCTTGGTGGTTAGGTGTATAACCAGTTTGGCACCCACCTCACAGCGTCATCTCTATAGGACAAAGAATTTCCCCAGAAAATCACACACATACATTGGATGTGCAAACCTTATAGAGTAAACCATCAGTTTTGTTATATCATCTTCATTGTATGTAAGGTCAGTTACCTTCTTGTTATCTGTATATTATCTTAGTTTTTTTTCTATATTTTATGTTTCTGTAGCTGACTTTCTCCTGTCTGTACTAGTCTGTAGCTTTCTTCTGTTTTGTCAGTAAGGTTTTCCTCTCCAATTATATAGCTTGTGGACTGATATTTTAAGACAAAAAATTTCAGGACTGGTATTCTACCATGAAGACTGCATGCCCAAGTGAGCTATTCTACCCATGTTTGTTGCGAAGGCTTACTTTTATTTGCTCATACTCAAACAGTAAAGTGAGAGAGTGCCTATGGTTATGGTGGACCCTCCCCAAGGTTGTGTTGTATGTACTGTCATTCATTTATACAGTAGTATCCCATACCAGCAGCTTTGATGACAGTGCAGCATGACTGGAAAGTAGTATGAGGACTGTCCTATTGCATTTGCCAACCAAGACTTCCCTGTATGTACTTCATTGATCAATTATTCCACCTCCTCATTGTGCTTCAGTGACTCAGTATCATCGTAGCTTTGCCCCTCCATTATGAAACATTTTTGTTGGCTTGACTACCTGGCGTTTCCAACATTATTAACCAACAAAATCTCCAAAGTGATATTTTTGAAAGAAGAAGATAGAATTGCGTGATCCATTATTGTTGTATTGTGTTGGATTTATTAAAAATAATGACAATAAGGGAAGGTGTATCTGGACTCTAAAATGTGTAATGATTTTTCCAGCTGCACAGACCACCAGTGCCAGGGCCAGCGGCAGTGCCAGTGCACCAGATGAGGTGGCAGTTGGAGGGGGAGAACAAGCCACAGCTGGGACAGGCGTTGGTAAGTCACATTAGTTGCTTAGTGACAATTATTAGTATACTCACTGCAAGGGCATTGAGAACCCCTGCTTTAGCAGCTACAGCTGTGGTTGAGTTCCTAATGGCCTCTTCTATCTGCAACTAAACAGACAAAAGTGCATAATGAACTCTAAAAATGATGGGTTGATGGAAAAGGGAAGGAATGTTTGATGCCTAAAAGAAAGAATAGTTGAAATGGTATTTGAGTGAAAGGATTTGTGGGTGATTGAAAGCATGCATAGCTGGATGATACGAGATGCATGGACGGGTATAAGGATGGATGAAAGGGTATATGGTTTGAAAGGATGCCTGGGTGTGGATGGTTAAAAGGACACTCGGGTAGACTAAAAGATGGGTTGATGGGTAGAAGGAAGCATGGGTAAATAGATGGATGGGTGAAAGGATGGTTGAAATGGTGGATAGGTGAATGGATGGATGAGTGAATATTTTGATGGATGGATTGGGATGGTGAAAGACTGAATGAGAGAATGTAAAGGTTAACCCTTTCGCTGCTAGGTGCTCCCACGGAAAATAACTGTTGGAAAAAAGAAATATTGATAACGGCTAGGAAAAAAGGGCATGTGTGACAACATTTTCACCTGTAACTTTCTGTCACAATGGTAGATTGACAAAAGTAATATGCCATTACTTCTGGCAGAACCCTCTAGTTGCAGGGCTATATTGGGTTTGTAGATTCTCCAAGAACCCAAGGTACCCAGGGCAAAGAACTGAGCTGCACCCTGCAATTGGATTTCATTGAGTATGAAGTATATACCAATTTTTATAGCGAAATAGGCAGAGTGAAAAAGGGTATCAAGGAGACTTGTCTATTTCTGAAATAGGCACAAGATATAGAGTTTAGGACCAGTGGTTATTTCTACATCTCTGTATTTGTGGGTACTTATAGTAGCATATGATTTGGAGGGTATTTTTCAAAATGTCATCGTTGGTATACACTGGCTTACATTTGAAAGGCATACATGCAGTGAAATCCAATTGGTAATAACACATTTTCTACTATTCTATGCTCTTATACGTCCCCCGATAAAAATGGTACCTCACTTTTGTGTGTAGGCCTAGTGCCCGCTACAAGAAACGGCACAAAACGCAACATGGACGCAGTGTATTTTTCAACATAAAACTGACCCTCTTTTTCCCAATGTAGGTAGCTCGAGATTTTGTACCCTAACTCAGCTAGCACCTAGGAAAACCTAACCAAGTTGTGCATTTTTGAAAACTAGACAGCTGGGGATATCCAGGGTGGGCAGACTTTCATGGCTCTCACCACGTTTCCTTTACCCAGAATACCATGCAAACCTTCAACATTGACTGAAAAACACTGTATCCTCACATTTCATTTTCCTAAGTCTCCTGCTGAAAATGGTACCTCACTTGCGTGGGTTGGCTTAGTGCCCGAGACATGAAACAGTCCAAAATGCAACATGGACGCAGCACATATTTTACCCAAAACTGACCAATGTGGGTAGATCTAGATTTTAGACCCTATCTCATCTGTCACCTAGGGAAACTCTGACTTTCTGTAAATTTTTTGAGAACACACACCTAGGGGAGTACAGGAAGTCATGACTTCCATGGCTCCCATTAGGTTTTTTGTACCCACAGTGCCCTGCAAACCTCAAACTTTGCCTGAAATCACACATTTTCCTCACATTTTTGTGATGGTCACTTCCAGAATATGCAGGAATCCACAAAATTCTTACTTCCCAGCATTGCCTCACCAGTGCCCAAACAATTTCTGCCTTGTGTGGCTCAATCTAGTGCTGCGACAGGGATGGATCAAACCAAGGACAAAAGGAGCACCTGTGTGGAGACTCCTATTGACCTCTGTTGGATCCATTCCTGTCACTGCTGCTAGGCCCAGCCACACAAGTGGGACAGAGGTTTGATCAGCACAGGTGGGGCAGTGCTGGATGGTAGGAATTCAGTGGATTCCGGAAGTTTCTAACAAAGAAATGTAGGGAAAATGTGTGATTTCAGGCAAAGTTGGAGGTTTGCATGGCATTTTGTGTAGAAAAATGGTGTAGGGTGCATGTGAAGCACACCACCCAGGACTCCCCAGATGTAAACTTTTCAGAAGTGTCAGTGTCTGCTAGGTTTTTCCAGGTGGCAGCCTGCCCAAGCCCAAAAAGTGCAACCATTCACCATTGTGAATATACAATTGTGACAATATTTGGAGCTAGCCAAGCTCTCTTGGCCCATCTGTAAAATCAACACCTAAAAGAGTCACATGTCCTCTTGCTTGCCTTTTGGATGAGATTATTTAGTCCTTCAGTTAGGGTGGGGGCAAAACCATGCCCATGGTGGTGGGTGCCCCACCCCTTTATTTTTTTATTTCCCAGGTGCCTAGAGGGCTTCTGCCGCCCCTGGGGGATCAGGAGTGATAATTGCCATCTGTTCCCCAGGGGGGCAGAAGGCCTGTGCCTATGTTTTGGCTTGGGGACATTGCCATGCCCATAGTAGGCTGCCTCCTCCCCTAAACTAATTTAAAAAATAGTCCCTAGTGGGCTTTCTGACCTCCCCCAAGGGGGTAGAAATACTGTCCTAATTTTTTGTGGATAGGGGCATTGACATGCCCATAGTGGATAGCCCCAACCCATATTCTAAGAAAAGAAATAGTCCCTGCTGCCTAGTGTGCTTTCTGCCCTCCGGGGGCAGAGGGGGCAGATCGGATGCTAATGCCACCATCTGTCCCTCAGGGAGGCAGAAAACGGTTTGGGCAATAAAAATAAAGGGGGAACATAAGCCCCAAATGGCAGCTCCCTCCTCCCTGTTGTCTGGTGGTCGATTCCTGCTTGGGGATAACCCTGCTGTGGTGACCTCTAAGCAGGAAGCAGGGATTCACTAAGGATCTACTCCATTGGAAAGGGGAGATTCCCCCCCTTTCCAATGATACCTCTCCTGTCTGCCTAGGTGGTTGGGGGCTGAGATGGCCCCACAATCACCTAAGCAGTGAAAGTGAAATGAGACAATGGTTTAATTTCACTTTAGATTTCAGAAAAATGACATCAGCGTGCCATGCTCACTGATCGTCATTTCACTGAATAGAATGAAAGAACTTTAGGAGCTGGGGAAAATCAGGAGCTGGGGAAGGTTTTCCCCACCTCCAATGGTTTTACCAGAGGGATTTCCTGTGTTGTGTGAGTGGACAGCCAGGAGCTGTTCGATGCACCAAAGTTGTTAAATGGCAGATATCAAAGGATGGATAGAACAATGAAAGAATGAATGGATAATTGCTTGGATGAAGAAACAAGGGAACCCTTCTGAAGAGGGACGTTTTTATTCATCTACCTTGCTTGGTTATCAAAGCTTTGGTTCAAAGTGAGGAATATTTTAATTTTCTTCCTACTCCCTTAACTCATTGTATTTAGACACCCATGACCTAACGTTCGCATGGTTTAATTCAGCAGTACAACAGTGTTGGCTGTACAACGAGCATCTGCTTCAGTTAAGGCAGCATTTACAAAGTTTTTAATACATTGCAAACCAAAAACAAGGTGTGTTTCCCTTCCCTCCTAGTGCCCAGCCAGTCACCTCCAGTACTTAACTCCTTTATTCTTTCCTAAATTATGTCCCAGCCTACCAAAAAATGGAAAAATCTATTCTTGGCATGTGCCACATTTTTCTGGACAAGTGATTCATGTACTTCATGTCTTCCATAAAGGACTTATGCCTGTTCAAATTTTTCCCTTTCAACATTAATCAACTACTACGTCAAAGCTTAGGCACATGAGGATGATCAGTGACACCCCACTATTCTATAGCAAACCCTGGGATACTCTGTGATGTATGTGCCTGCCAAATACAATCTGTATATTCCGTTCCTTTCCCTGAACTGGACTGCATCAATTTTTCCATTGTCTACTTATGACAGACAGGCTACCTGCATTTTTATATGTGACATGTGTGATATGCTATCATTATTATTCATCTGCCTCTTTGGAGTGAGACTAGAATTGAAAGGCAATTGGAGCAGAGCAGGGCCATTGGAATTAAAGTAAGATAATTGTCCATTATAGCTGCCTCAGCTTTAGACTGCAGAGAGTAGCATAGTACCCTAGCGCTAGCTAGCATGCTTCCATTAATTTAGCACAACAAGAATATTTGTACTCTAAAGTGCATAATTCCTTACTCATTAATGAGAGGTAATTATTTTTTATCTCCATACACAATGTCTGTTTATTTTTTTGAACTAGGAACTTCTTTAAAATAAAAAAACAGTTTTTCTTAATCTGGTGTGCTGTTTTTCTACCCTAGTTCTTTTCAGGAAGTCAGTGTTTTTGTGTGAAGCATGTGTGGGTAAACAAATAACCCCGGAGCTCATAAACAGACACACCAATTTAAAATGGCCCCCAGGAACCAGCAATGTACTGCTACTGTGCCACTCTAATTTTAAGCAAGTGTTTGCACAGAGCACAGTTTAAATTTGTCTTTTTATTTTTTCTTTCTTTATATAGCTACTCCTGCTCATCCACCTGCACACCAGATGATAGCAGCCTGGCTATGGTGACAGAGCTTGGAGGCCACCTTTTCAGACTATCAACAGCTGGAGGAGGAGGATGAGGCAGCTCCCATTAACTTGGGCCCAGTTCCTCCAGCTAGCACCTCCAGCCTCCCAGTGTCAACATCGCCAGCACCGCCACCAGCTGGCAGCCACCCATTTACATCAAACCACTGTTGCTTCCCCTCCTGATCAGACCGCAACTTCGTGCAGCATCTGGAGTACCTGGACGCAGGATGGCACACATCGGGGGAAGCCTTGATGATCTCCAGACCCACGTGGAGAGGTACAGTTGTTGAGGGTGGGAATTGTTGGTTACCGTAGACATTTTTGAGTTGTACATTGGTTCAGGATGGGGTAATCTGTTTGGGGAGAGGATGGGCCTGTTGTGGGTGTTTTTTTTATTGTTAAAACAATAAAGGGAAATATATTTTGGGGGGGTTTACTTTTACTTTGCACTGCTGCATTTTCAGTCAGCCTGTTTTTTAATCTACTTGCTTATCAAAGGATATGCATGCCAGTTAGTTATAGTTAGTTTGGATATACTCTTGTCATACTATGCTCTGTAACTAGATTGACCATTGGGGGGGGGTATACTGCCATTGCCTGTATTACCTACAACAATCTATTTAAACAAGGAAGGAAAGTCAAATTCGAAACAGAAGTAGTTACTTATTATCTAAGCTAGTTCACTTCACTCCATAGTTCTCTTTCCTGAATAGATGAAGGAATGGCTGCTACCTCCCTCTGTCTCCCAGAACTCACAGCAGGGTTTCTCCAGGTGCCTTCTTAATGTTGGTGAAAGTAGTAGCAGGCTAGAATGCTAACAGGGAAGATATCACAACAAGTGAGATCGTACTCCCTTCCACGTGAGCGCCAA
Source organism: Pleurodeles waltl (assembly GCF_031143425.1). Taxonomy (NCBI): domain Eukaryota; kingdom Metazoa; phylum Chordata; class Amphibia; order Caudata; family Salamandridae; genus Pleurodeles; species Pleurodeles waltl. Next base: position 364,745,290 of record NC_090448.1, on the reverse strand, counting down.
ATCTATGAATAATCCATCACTGGCAACAAAATTGCAAGAAAAACACAATTAGTGGGTTATATATTTATAACATCATCTTTAGGTAAACTGAGACCAGGCTGCTACCACCATGACACGATAAAGAAAATAATACCTGAAATTATAATAAATCTAGAAATAGTAATTTGTTCTGAACAATGGGAAGCTATTTAATTAAAACTAATGTTATGAAATTCTTGAGTCAGGAGAAGTGGGCTCACAGTCAGGAGTGGAGACGACAAAGTTAAACGTTTATGCATCAAAAGACCTGAATGATGATGTTAATTAATACTGTTCTAGATTTAAATCCTTTTTATGTGTGGGTGGGGAAGTGGGGCTGGTGTGGGCTATTGCTTAGGTAATAGAAAATCCTGCAGTGAGTTGGTGTTGCTTTGACCACATATGCCCCACCAAGTGTGTGATCCATTTATTGGTGTAAATTAAATCATCTCAATAAATCACGTACCCTGGGAGAAGAGGGTTAGCGATTTGATGAATGGATGGGGAAGGGAATTTTGAGAAATACGTGACAAACACAAATACTACACAACAACAATATTCATCAGGGTGACGATGAGTAGCACATCAACATCAATCTGTTGTGGAAGAAAATGAAGGAATGAGTATGATACAGTTCCATTAAATGCAGTGACAACAGTCCTTCAGCCCCAGAAACCCATGTTATTATTAGATATCTAAGGGGGTCATTCCGACCCTGGCGGTCATAGACCGCCAGGGCCGGGGACCGCAGATGCACTGCCAACAGGCTGGCGGTGCATCCAGGCCAATTCTGACCGCGGCGGTAAAGCCGCGGTCAGAAAAGGGAAACCGGCGGTTTCCCGCCGGTTTTCCCCTGGCCTGAAGAATCCTCCATGGCGGCGCTGCAGGCAGCGCCGCCATGCGGATTCCGACCCCCTTCCCGCCAGCCTGGTTCTGGCGGTTTTGACCACCAGAACCTGGCTGGCGGGAACGGGTGTCGTGGGGCCCCTGGGGGCCCCTGCAGTGCCCATGCCAATGGCATGGGCACTGCAGGGGCCCCCTAACAGGGCCCCTGCAGACACTGAAAATCGCGACAGGTGCAACTGCACCCGTCGCACCCTTTCCACTCCGCCGGCTCCATTCGGAGCCGGCATCCTCGTGGAAGGGGGTTTCCCGCTGGGCGGGCGGGCGGCATTCTGGCGGTCGCCCGCCAGCCCAGCGGGAAACTCAGAATGACCGCCGCGGTCTTTTGACCGCGGTACGGTCTTCTGGCGGTTCCTGCTTGCCGGCGGCTCCCGCCGCCTGCCAAGATTAGAATGACCCCCTAAATGTTCTGTCACGTAGGTTTGAAACTGTAAATTATGGAAGAGTGAAGTGAACCCACCCGATTCTAAAAATTATGATTGTTAAAAGAAAAATGATACTCTATTGCCAAATTGGGCAGAGCATCTGCATTCTTCTCCGAATGTCTGCAAATCTTGGTTGCCTGGCTCAACCAGTCCAGTAATTAAGCAGGAGTGTTGAGTTTTTGCCTTTCGTGCAGGAGAGAAAAAGGCCTGTAGATTGTAAAACAGAAACTACATTAGAGAGTGAAGGAGACGTACAGAAGGTAAACTTCATGAGGAGTGTACCAAGAAGACTCAGAGGCAGAGCAAGAACATAAGAGGAGTTTCACGTTTGAACCAGCAGTGCAGCACACACGCTCAGCAGTATTTCCCAAATTAACACACCTCTCTCCAATCCACAGAGCTGAGATTACTAGGCCTCAGAGTCATCATCATCATAGTTTCCCTTTGAAGTCAATAACTTCCTTCTTCTAGCTGTTGAGATAGTCCTGCCCTGAGTCCTTCAGCTGTCCTCACTCAGTCCACCCCTGACCTGAGTGAGATAGATCTGTAGTGCACTGCTATTGAAGAACAAGTAGAGAAACAAAATTGGTATTTTGTGTAGATTTGTGTTTGTTAACTAAGGGGACTGGTCTGGTCTCTGAAGAACCAGAAAAAAAGTTATGAACCCTGCAAGTAAATTTCACTAAGTTTGGTAAGGAAAATCAACCTTTCAGGAAAAATGATCACCCGTCAGGCCCCAAACATTGCAAATCATAGGACTCAAGTTTACTAATTATTTGAACACCATTACTCACTGTCTGCCACCGCTAAAATCATCACACACAATCACTCAATAATATATCTCTCATTGGTGCGATAGTTACCTCTTCCAATCCGAGCACGGTGGTAGGTACATAATTATATCTCCTCTTTGATGCAAGCAACACATTGGAATTTGGCAGTCTTGTAAATCAATGATCTTCTTTGGCAGCCCAGCTAAGTGATGAAAAAAATAAAGATAGTTATAGGAGGGAGGTAGTCATTGTCTCTTATGTTCTGAAGGGAATGGGAAGGCTTCTTCACTGCACACTGATCCAATTTCAGTCCGGCCATACATGTGCCTAAAAACATTGGGGCATATGTATACTCTTTGATGCAAAACTGCACTAACACAGTTTTGCATCAAACAGTTTACCACCGACTTGCACCATTCCTGAGCGCCCGCCTGGTGCCATAGTTATGGAATGGCGCAAGCCGGTGCAAAGGGTGGGCTAGCGTAAAAAAAAAAAATTATGTTAGCCGGGTTAGCCCTGGGAGAAGGGGGTTTTGCACCAAAAAATTACGCAAGGCTGGTTAGAGACAAAAAAATGACTCCAACCAGCCTATCCTCATTTTCTGGCGCACAACCATACATACCACAACTCCTGTCTTAGAAACGACAGGAGTCATGCCCACCACACCAATGGCCAGCGGGCATGGCCATTGCACCCTGTGCCATGCAGGAGGCCCCAAACTGGGCCCCTGATGGCACTTTAATTTAAAAAAAAAAACTTATCTCTACTTACCCTACTTACCTGGGAGGGGGTCCCCCATCCTCTGGTGTCCCTCTAGCGTGAGAGTTCCTGGGGCTTGAGGAGGGCACCTATGGACCCATTCCATGGTGTTTAACATCATCTTAGCACAGGGGGATAAATATGGTGCTATGCGGTTAGCACAATTTTTTAGATGGGAACGCCTACCTTGCATCTCATTGACGCAAGGTAGGTTCACACATCTAAAAAATCGGGAAAACTCCAATATTTTGACATCAGATGTGTCTAACATCAAAATATAAATATGAAGTTAGTTTTGACGTAAATTCAGCATAAATATGGCCCATAATGTTCCACTCTGTAGCTATATCCTTTTTTTATTTTTATTTATTTTTTATTAAAGTTGACAATAATTGATTAAAAAGTACTATGGTGGCTTACTAAGTCAAGGAAGTAGAGTAAGTCCTCAAGTTGGTCAGCTAACACACTTGAGTCTGACCAAACCTTCTCCTCCTGTTGTAATATAGTTGTATGAAATGTTGGTCCATTTTTATCATGGCCAATAACTCCTCATCTTGAGGCGAGAGACTGGTCCTTATCACTGTGACAAACGTACCAGATGCACTGAACACACACTCAGCAGAGGCACTAGCTGCTGGGCAAACCAGATACTTTACTGCCAGACTGCTGGGCACTGGCCATTGGTGCATCTTTGCACATTAATACACCAATGGATTTTGATCCACATAGGCCTCTTTTAGGTCATCTGGATATTCCTGGAACATACTCTCAATGATCATTGGTGCTGTCACTTGTCTGATCTCTTTTGCCTCTACACCGGACTTAAGACCTGTCATTTGAAACCAAGCCAATGCAGAGTACAATGCAATTCTTCTGTTCCTGTTGTTGTGGTTTTTGCCAGCGTTCTTGTTGCTGGTGTTGGCTGCTGTGAGATAAGAGTGCCCTCTCTGGAAGTTGAAGGCAGCACCACAGAACTTCTGCCAGGGAGAGGAACTCTAGTAATTTCCAACGTTCTTCTTCCAGGGATCTGGCTTACAACATATTACATTTCTTCTGTTTTGAAACATTCCCTTCAGAAAAAGGAATGAAAGTGGCCATAATATTTTTGTGCCATGGATCAAGTAGTGTGGCACATATGTACTCTTTGGACAACATAATGTCTCATTGCAGCCTTGTATTAACAGCCAAGTAAAAGATTAAGCTCTCAACCAAGGCATGAGCTTCTGCATTTTTATTCACATCTGCGAGTGCAAACCTTTCAAACACCTTTTTTAACTAGTCCTGTACCAGATGCAACAATGGGTTCACTTGGCCCATCGTACTGTCTTCCTTGCTGACTTCCCATGTGAAAACCTAAAAAGGGTATAGCATCTGTGTCAGGCATTTGACTAGGCCCCATTTATCTTCATCCTTGGTCATGCTTTTCCTAATTATATCCTCTCCTGTTTGAATGAAATAGTCATAGAGGTGTATGTACTGCTTAAACCGGCGTTCCAACATGTAATAGGTCGAGTTCCAAAGTGTTGGCACCTCCTGTATTAGGGTTTTAAGTGGTACTCCATGAGCATGCTGAATGATCCTCAACTGCTTCTGGTCTTTAAAGGAATGGCAGAAATCAGTGCAGATTCTTTTGCAGGTGGTCAGTATGTTGCTGAGTATGGGCCTGATTTAGATATTGGCAGACAAGTTTCTCCATCACAATGGTGACATATTTCCCACCCCCGAAATCTAAATCCCATTATGTACTGTGGGATTTATATTTGGATTGATGTGATATCCGTCACCATTGTGACTGAGTAATCCATCTGCCAATATCTAAATAAGGCCCTATGTCTTCTTTTTTTAGAAAGTCCTGCACAACCAGGTTCATGCAATGCACCGAACACAAGACACTGAAATAGCCACCATCTGCCATGGCCTTGACTATATTATTGCCATTGCCTGTGGCAACAAATCCAATTCTGAGACCTCTGGGTCACAGCTATTCAAACACCTTGCTGTTAAAGTCTTCGAAGATGTTTGCAGCTGTATGGGATTTCTCCTTGGCAAACATGGCTACTGTTGCATGCCACCGAACTCCCTTAAAAGTATCTTCAGCGTAGAGACCTGTAGCTCGCTGTACCTAACCAATGCAAAGTTTGACAACTGGTCCACATGTCTGTTGTCAGGTGGATAGTGTGAACAGCACTTTGCTGCAAAGCTTCTTCAACTAATTGCAGCACACCGTGATGGAGCACTGAAAAGCAACTCCGGCAAAATACGCTCAAGCGGGAACCTCTCATTTTGGGCAGATGGCCACAAAAAGTCTAAAAATCTCACTCCTTCTACAAAAGAAAAAGGAAGGAGGTCCTGGGTTAACATTTTAGCCTGCTTCCCATTGTACAAATGTGTCGTTAGGTGATTTCAGTCGTAGGGCTCGTGCTGCCTAAACATGCTTGTAATAGTAGCCTGGATTTCTTTCTTTTCTGGTGCCACTGATGCCGGAGATTTCCAAGAATTAGGAGATTTTGGACTCAATGTGCGTCTATGGGCAGTCACTGTATGCTGTGATGTCTCGGTCTGATTTTTGTTCCATTTCAAGGTTGCTGAGGTGGGTGATACTGGGGCACTGCTCGCGACAAAGATGTCACCCTCTCCTTCCTCATCACCTCCCACCATTATTGGAGCTGATTCCCCACTCGCCTCAGCCTCATCACCACCACTTGTAGCAATTTTTGGGAGGTGCTTCGCTCAATGGATTGCGTAATGTTTTTTCATATGGGTCATTTGCCCTCCATTCACCATAGTATGAACAAGGCTTACCTCGATGAACACTCATGTAGCAATAGGATCATATTGCAATGAATAACTGGAGATGGGTGGGTATGTCATTAATTGCCTCATTACAGTGTAGACATCTAAAGAGGCAGGGGTTGATGCAGGTCTCACTGGGGGCCTTAGAAATATGGGAGCTTACACTGGTGATCGTACCAGTGCCACATCCCTCCGAGCAGGTTGAAAAGAAGGGTCAATTCAGCCTCCTTTGGGGCAACTTCTATTACAATGACTGGCTCGTTATCCTCCTCATCCCCTTCCATAATTTTAAGGCTTTCAGAATTTAAAGTCATTGGTTAAACATATTTCCACAAAAGAGGAAATAAGTCAAAAAAACAAAACTGTAAATGAAAATGCTGAAAATCGTGAAGAAATCAAAAATCCACACAGGAAGAAAGCCCTGAAAGAGTTACAAGTGTAAAACGCAAGACAGCACAGACACTATAGTGGGACAAGGTGAATTGTTTCACTATCTACCAAATGAATTTTACTGTCCAGGACATTGATATAGCTCAAATTAATTTGCTAAGTAGTCTAGGCCCCACAAAAGCAGCAATGGATTTTTTTAACAGCATGCCTAGTACTCCAAATAACATCCTTGATTTGGGATCAAAATGTTATGCTAATTTAGCAGAAGTGAGAGTCACAAGGCATCCTGCTTGAATGCGGCTCTTGCAGTAGGGTCAGTCACAGCAACACAGGAGAGGGCAGTGATTGGAGAAGAAGGAAATCTGGCCCTGAAATAAGAACCAGCCAAAGGTCTCTGCGGGAAGTAGGCTGCTATAGGAACCAAGCATTCACGGGTGATGCGCGGTATGACAGTGTAGCCTGCAATACCGTGGTAATTTCCACTGTTTTCTGCTTCATCATTTGTTTTAACGAACTGGTCCACCTGTACATATAACAGGCCCATTCTGCCCATACTGACATGTGTGATCAGCCTATGGGGCACTGGCTGATTGTGCTAGAGGGAGGGAACTCCCAAAAAAAGAAGGAGGGGGACTTACCAAGTTAGGCAGTATGCAAGTGAGATCACAGCACGTGACATTGCACCTCATTACTGGAAGTGGCATCACAACCCATAACTTTACAGGAAGTGACATCAGATCTTAAGCCCTGACACATAGTTTTAGCAGTTTCGTCATGAGTACATTTGAGCACATTACAAGTGAATATGCAAATGCTCCTATTTAGATAGATGACTCACATTTTTGTAGCTACAAACAGAACTATGTTGGCTTTTGTCAGCGTATATCTTCCTTTACCCAAGGACTGAACAAACTATCTCCGCCGGGCATAGTAGTCCATATGCAGCACATTTCCATGTGGATAAAATTGCTTTAGCTGGCTGCTCATGTAAAGCATACCTGACACAAGGTAACACAACGCAGGGCAATGTGCCTGGCTTATACTCGTTTTTTTTTTTTTTAATCAACGCAACCGGGATTTGTGTGGCATGGTAAATCCCAAAATAGAATTAGCATTAGCGTTCTGCCAGAAAAGTAATGCAAATCTGATAAAAAACCTGCGCCTCAACGTCCACATTTGTTTTCTAAAATCTCTGCCACGAAAAAAATGACAACAAGGAGAAACAGGACAGTAGATCTGTTCTGTTTAATTGGTTGCAAAGTCTGAATTTTAAAATATCTTGGGCCAGATGTATCAAGGTTTTTTGCATTCGCAAACGGTGCGAATGCCTGTTTGCGAATGCAAAAAGCCAGTTCAGAATGTATGAAAGACATTCTGAACGCAATTTTAAGGAATCGCAAAAATAGCGATTCCTTAAAATTGCGACCCTGTTTAGGGAGTCGCAAATTGCGACTCTCTAAATAAGAAATCGCAAATAAGGATTCCTTATTTGCGATTTCTTAGCACATGTATGAAGCCATTCCTAAATGCGATTTGGGCATTTAGGAATCGCTAATTACCACCAGTTTGAACCTGGTGGTAACCATGTGCAAAATTTAAAAATGCTTTTGAAATGCATTTTTAAAATGTACATGTAAAGCACACATGCCCTTTTGGCATGTGTGCACCTTACATGTCCCCCCCAAAACATTTGGGGTGCAGCAGAGGGGGGCTTAGGCCCCCAGCACCCTGGGGTTTTGCATTTCCAAAATTGCGATTTCTGGTTAAGAAATCGCAATTTTGGAAATGCAAAAAATTCACAGAAATGGGCCAACAGGCCCATAGGTGTGAATGGGGACAGATTCTCTATTTGCGATTCGGTAATAGCATTTGTGATTTTTAAGAAACCGCTATTACCGAATCGCAAAAATCATACATACCTTTTTGCATTTCTGAAATAGCGATTTCTTAAAAATCGCTATTTGAGAATCGCAAATCGGTTATATGATACATCTGGCCCCTTATGTGTTAAGGAACCTGCTACTGAGATAATGGTAAGATAACTTTGCTGGTTAATGCATTTGCTGGAAATATTTGTGTTTTATTGAGTGTCCATTGTGACTCAAAGTAGCAAATGGGTTAAATTGTCTCCTGCAAAACACATCATGTAACATGCAGATGGCAAATTTTTATTTTATGTAGATGGGTAAGGGAGTTACTGTTTTATAAAAATTGTAATATTTCTGTGGCACAGTGAGCTAATAAGGGCGATGTGTCTCCTACACCTTGTAACTCTCACTGTCTTTTGTAATATATATCTGAACATTGATGTACATTGTATGATTTATTGTCAATTTAGTGAGTATGTGTCATGAAAAGCACTCTGACCCCTACATTTTGAGGAATAGCACTGTAACAGAAATACAAAATAGCAATTTTTTTGTGCAAATACTGGGACACTTAGGGGCATATTTATACTCCGTTTGTGCCGGAATTGCGTCGTTTTTTTTGGCGCAATTTCGACGCAAAACTAACTCCATATTTATACTTTGGCGTTAGACGCGTCTAGCGCCAAAGTCCATGGAGTTAGCGTCATTTTTTAGCATGGACACCTACTTTGCGTTAATGAGATGCAAGGTAGGCATTCCCGTCTAAAAAATCGACTCCGAGGCATGTGCGTTGGATTTATACTCCCGGGCAAAAATCACGCCCGGGAGTGGGCGGGTCAAAAAAAATGACGTACGGCCGCTTTTGCGCCGTTTTTTAGCGCCTGCAAAGGGCAGGCGTTAAGGGACCTGTGGGCTCTGAAGGAGTCCAGAGGTGCCCTCCCATGCCCCCAGGGACCCCCCCCTGTCACCCTTGCCCACCCCAGGAGGACACCCAAGGCTGGAGGGACCCATCCCAGGGACATTAAGGTAAGTTCAGGTAAGTATTTTTATTTTTATTTTTTTGTGGCATAGGGGGGCCTGATTTGTGCCCCCCTACATGCCACTATGCCCAATGACCATGCCCAGGGGACGTATGTCCCCTGGGCATGGCCATTGGGCAAGGGGGCATGACTCCTGTCTTTGCTAAGACAGGAGTCATTTCTATGGGGGTTGGGAGTGAAAAAAAAATGGCGCAAATCGGGTTGAGGCGCAAAAATTGCCTCAACCTGACTTGCCCCATTTCTTGACGGCCAAGCTCCATTTTCCCCTATGCCGGCGCTGCCTGGTGTACGTCGTTTTTTTTAACGCACACCAGACGGCGCCGGCGGCTAACGTCATTCAATAAATACGGCGCCCGCATGGTGCTTCAGAATGGCGTTAGCCGGCGCTAATTTTTTTGACGCAAAACTGCGTTAGCGCAGTTTTGCGTCAAGAAGTATAAATATGGGCCTTAAAGTGCATGCGTATCTTTCATATACAGGGACTGAACAAAGTCAAAAGTGTGCCTCTTTTAAATACGTGTGAAGTGCTCACAAGCTCTGTGCCTTAGTTCCGCCTCCACTGCAGTTGCATCTGGCCAAGGCTCCCCTATATCGGGGGAGCCACACATATGGTAGGTACCACTAGGCCAGAGCGTGGGGGGCGGCAGTGCAATGCACAACCACACCCCAGAAAGGCGGACAGCGATTGGCTCAAGCACTGTCGCGACCCCAGAGGCACTTGTAGTGCTTCCGGATTGTGCTTCCTTAACGTGCACCATGGCCCCATAGGCAGTGAGCGGGTCTTTCACTCCTGCTCTCCCCCTTGCATACAGAGACTCTGCTATTCCCTCTCCCACAGACAGCTGATTTCAAACTGATTTTTTCTTCTTTGCTTAATTCTATTTTTCTCATCCTTTTAGGTGCAGTGCTCCGCTCAGCACTCTGCATCTGACAACAGCAGCTCTGCACTCTCCTGTCTGGGGGCCATATGATTTTGAGCATCGCTCACCTGACCCAAGTGCTTAGGGTACTCGGTGGCGGCTCTGGCTGGGGACCGCTGATGCTGCAGGTGAGGGGGGCATTAAGGGGGCAATATTTGGCAAGTAGCAGGCATGTTTGGAAACATGGAGCTGCTCACTTGGGAGTGATTTAGCTGGTGATTTGCAGAGTTTTGCTTTTGCTACCTGAGACTGGTGGGTCTATATTTGTGGGGGGCACCTGATAACTGGCATGTTGTGGGACAGGAAGCTCACATTTTCTCTGGCACTGTGGGCGTATTGTGTCACAGGCTTCCTGTTTTGTTGTGCTTTGCATTGCAAGGCACCTGTGCTCATTTGAATTGCAGTGCCCGGGAAGCCAATTGCACAAATTATTACCTGGTGCTGCTTTAGGGCCAGTTGAAGGGCAGTCTGAGAAGTGAGTGTGTAGAATGGATTCCATGAACCAGGCAATAGCGTCACTGATGTTGCAGCCCCCAGGAGTGCCTGAGAAACAAAGGGAGAGGCCTAGGAAGGCAGGAGTGCCTCCCAAGGAGGCATTTCCCCTGGTAGTGAAGAGGGCATGTGTGGAGGGCAAAAGTAAGGGGGATTTGCTTGGGCAGGCAGCAGGTAACCCTGGTACGTCACAGGTCCGGGACACAACCCTGGTCCGGTGGGTCAGACCCCGAATCTGGGTTACTCAGGCCAAGCTGCAGCTCAGGGCAATGTCACAGGGGTAATTGGACCGATGGCAGCTGGTGGCATTGTGCATAATGGCAACAAGTGTATGGCTATCGCGGTTACACCTGCAGGGGGGCCTTCCCACTCGAACTTGGTCACTAACTTGGCAAGCGTGTTGCCTTGGCTCTCAAAAGTAGGCACGCTGACCATCCCCCCCGGCGGTTGGGGCCCTTGTGGGTGCTAATGATGGTAATGATTTGGAAAGGGAAAAGTGGTTGGTGGCTCACTTGGATGGTGCAGGGGGGGTTCAGTCATCCCAAGGGAGTGTGGTGGTCTTAGGGGCTGCCAAAGAGCCCATTGGGGTGCTCCCGGTTGTTATGGCAGCCCCATCAGGGAGTCAGGTGGGATTAGTCCATGTCGCCCCTGTTCCAGGGTTTGGGGGGGGGTCATCTAAGCCCACGAGCCAGCTACCTTCACATCTGGCACCACATTGGAAGAAGTATGCCCAGGAGACCTACAGTGACTGTGACGACTCCCAGACTCCCCTGCTAAGGGAGTGGTGAATTCTGGTACGGGGACCCCATTAATGTTTGCTGGTCTGGGTGATATGCGATCTGACCATGAGAAGTTAGACAGGCATGTTTAAATAGAAGTGAAGAAAAAATTGGGCAGCTGAATATTGCTTTGCAGATCATTCTCATAGGCCACCCCTTCCCCCGCTCAATTGCTGAAACCATGTATGGCCTAAAGGTAAAGCTTCAAAGCAAAAACAACAAGTGATGGACGGAATGCTGAACATTGTCAAACATTCACCCCCAGTACAGTGATCTGGGCCTAAATCCATCGTTTTTTTGCTGCCCATGCCATTCCAGTTTGGACCCAGCCATATGCAAATCAGTCTTGACCCTGTTCCCCATGGGAACAGTCCAGCCCGAACTGCTAGGCCAGGTCTTCCCTGGACTGGAAACAAGCATCCTGGGACCGGTTTCGGGGTTTCACCCCTCATCAGCTAGGCTAGCTTGAATCCAGTGGCATGGGAAGCACGGGACCCACGTCTGGGCATACCCTTCCCACTTAGGGCGACAAAGCAAAAACAACAAGTGATGGACGGAATGCTGAACATTATCAAACATTCACCCCCAGTACAGTGATCTGGGCCTAAATCCATCGTTTTTTTGCTGCCCATGCCATTCCAGTTTGGACCCAGCCATATGCAAATCAGTCTTGACCCTGTTCCCCATGGGAAAAGTCCAGCCCGAACTGCTAGGCCAGGTCTTCCCTGGACTGGAAACAAGCATCCTGGGACCGGTTTCGGGGTTTCACCCCTCATCAGCCAGGCTAGCTTGAATCCAGTGGCATGGGAAGCACGGGACCCATGTCTGGGCATACCCTTCCCACTTAGGACGACAAAGCAAAAACAACAAGTGATGGACGGAATGCTGAACATTTTCAAACATTCACCCCCAGTACAGTGATCTGGGCCTAAATCCATCGTTTTTTTGCTGCCCATGCTATTCCAATTTGGACCCAGCCATATGCAAATCAGTCTTGACCCTGTTCCCCATGGGAACAGTCCAGCCCGAACTGCTAGGCCAGGTCTTCCCTGGACTGGAAACAAGCATCCTGGGACCGGTTTCGGGGTTTCACCCCTCATCAGCCAGGCTAGCTTGAATCCAGTGGCATGGGAAGCACGGGACCCACGTCTGGGCATACCCTTCCCACTTAGGGCGTCAAAGCAAAAACAACAAGTGATGCACGGAATGCTGAACATTGTCAAACATTCACCCCCAGTACAGTGATCTGGGCCTAAATCCATCGTTTTTTTGCTGCCCATGCCATTCCAGTTTGGACCCAGCCATATGCAAATCAGTCTTGACCCTGTTCCCCATGGGAACAGTCCAGCCCGAACTGCGAGGCCAGGTCTTCCCTAGACTGGAAACAAGCATCCTGGGACTGGTTTCGGGGTTTCACCCCTCATCAACCAGGCTAGCTTGAATCCAGTGGCATGGGAAGCACGGGATCCACGTCTGGGCATACCCTTCCCACTTAGGGCGACAAAGCAAAAACAACAAGTGATGGACAGAATGCTGAACATTGTCAAACATTCACCCCCAGTATCGTTTTTTTGCTGCCCATGCCATTCCAGTTTGGACCCAGCCATATGCAAATCAGTCTTGACCCTGAAGGTAAAGCTTCAGCACACCTGATTGCCTAGTGAGGTAAGGTAAGATATGAGAATCTGGGAGTTATTTCTCCGCAAATTTAATGGGACAGTGGTGTAGCCTGGGAAACGCACAACCAATGAGAAGCTAGGTCTCTTCACCAATGTAACAGATAGTGAAGATTTTGGCTCCATTTTAGGGACAGCATGATGTGCACAACGGTGACCCTGGGAGTGGGTGCAGTCTGGGTTGGTTACTCCCATATGTTTCATGGAGCTCTTCTAATCTTGGTGGCCCTTTCCGTTTGACTAGAGCAGCTCCACAATCAGTCAGTCGTTTTCTGGTCAGGCGCGGCTCCTCCGCTAGGGCAGAGGAGCATCACCCTCCCGCCAGCAGCTGCAAACCTTTTACTAAAAAAAAAATATATTTTTTTTGTAAAAGGGGCGGGCCACAGGCTGTGACGAGCATTGCGTACGTATGTTTGGCCTGCTGTCTTGGGCCGGCCAAACATACAAGTGCAGTAGGCTCTCTCCAGCCCAACACTGTGTTGCCGGGATGGAGAGAGCAGGCACAGGCTCCCAGTCAATCCTAACACTGCTCTGAGTAGTGTCAAGATTGGCAGCAGGGCAGGCTGGGAGCCTGTGCCTATAGCCTGCAGGAGGGGAGCGGCGTGGTGATGGTGGAAGCGGCAGCAACGGCGAGGGAAGATAAGTGTATTTTTTATTCAATTAATTCCTCCCCCTGCACGAGCCGCGCTACCCTGCGCCTTCAAAGCCCCGCAAAACGCTCCTGGTTCTGGTCTGATAATATGACAGTTGTAGACTGCATCAATCAGCAAGTGGTGAAATGCAAAATTATTCTGAGATTGGTAAAGGTAATTATACTTCTTTATTTTAAATGAAATGTACTTTTCAAACCCAAGTATGTCTCTGGCATGTTAAATAGCACCACTGATGCATTGTCTCATTTCAAGATGCAGGCTTTCAGGTTCCATCACATAGCAGCCGCTGAGTCCCCTACTCCTTTCCGGACCATCAGTGGCGGCTTGATGCCCAAGCTTCCCAGACCATGTGGCAGCCAGTTTAGCACCCAAAACCAGGTGAGCTTATGAGGGAGTGTTTAGTGCTATTTTGAATACTTGGTGCACACTGGCTTTGTGGATTGATTTGCTTCCTCTTCAGTCATGGCATTCCTGGTGGCACTAAGGAGCGATGGGTGGTCGTGGCTTTTGCCAGGTGACACACAGCAGCAATCTTCCTTTTTGCAAAAATGCTGGGACACACTGATGGGACCAAGTCTCTCTTGGTTCAAAGATCTTTGATGGGTTGGCAGTGCTTAGAAAGGAACAGGTTGGATTCTAGGTGTCCCATTGATACGGCCAAGTTGGAAGCAATTCTAGGGACCCTGGGAACATCTGTAGGTCACCAGTGTAGGTCGGCCACTTTAGGACAGCATTTACCCTTGGCTATTATGGGGCTCTAAGGGTGAGTGAGTTAGTAGCCAAAAACAAGAAGTACACTGGAGGGGGGTTACTACTGGCAGACATTCAGGGGTTGGAAAGAGCTAGGGCTCTGGCGATTAACACCCCCCTCTCCAAGACGGACCAGGTTGGTAAATGTGAGCACAGCTTGTTGCATAGGGCCCCGGGTAATGTGTGGTGCCCTGTACATGACCTGGAGTTTTTCCTGGCTCACCGGATGCAGGGTGTGGGGGGCCCTTTACTTGTCCATGCTGACAGAACTCCTCTGACCAGGTTCCAGTTCTGCAGAATACTTAAGGGGTCCCTGCAGGTGGGTGGGAATGAGTCTTCAGAGTTTGGGACTCACTCCTTAAGGATTGGTGCTGCCACTGCAGCAGCAGCAATATGGCTATCTGGCTCTGTGGTACAAAAAATTGACAGGTTGTCTTCTGACTGCTACAAGTGTTATGTGAGATTGCACGTTATAAAGGCTGCACCTGATCCCTGTTTTTTTCGCCCTCCCTTTTTTCTCATGCTAATGCAAGTGATATGTGCAGAGAGTCGAGTGAGCAGATGGAGTTCTTGGTGGCCCCTGTGCACACGGAGGCAGCCGGAATCACAGACATGTGAGTCATAGGCCATTGTTACATACAGAAAGCAAAGGAGGTTTATTTCATGGGTGGTTTTGCATCCAAGGCCCAACAGATGGGTTACTGACTGTTCTTTCATGGTCATGGTCATGGAGGTTTGCAGCTGGCACACCTGAGGTCTACTCTCGATATGATGTTGTCCAATGGGCACACACCCCTGGCATCATCATCATCCTGCATCTGGGTGGCAACAATTTGGTGTATATTGGTGGGAAGCACCTATTTGAACTATTGATCTCTGAGATCGGTTGGCTGTCTAAAAAATTCCCTCAGGCTATGCTGGCATGGTCTAACATCATCCCAAGGTTACAGTGGAGGCATGATAAATCAGTCAGGGCTTTAAATAATTTGGTGAAGTGAGTGAACAACAAGAATGGTAAGCTACTCAGATCACTTAAGCTGTTGTCCATACCCCAGGGGTACAAAAAAGGCAAGAGGTGTTTGGTACAGGATGGAGTACACCTGTCAAGGATTGGCAATGAGCTCTTTCTAGAAAACTTATTTGCCTGGCTCGTGCACCCCCCTTGGTAGGATGACGGCTTGGAGGGAAGGCCAGGCAATAGGGGAACTATGCCTGCCTGTGACAAATGAGGTCATGATTGGTGGGACAATTTAGCATGTGTTTCTGCACTTAAGCATGAAAGCAATGACTGCTGCCAGGGAGTCGAATGGAGTATCCTGGGGTCCTGGGATTGCAAGTGATTGGTGGCATCTGGTCTTCTGGCCAACTACCTGCGCATGTGCATTTGAGGCGAAGTGAGCACTGTTACTTGGGGGGGAGTACTGATGGGTGGAGGTGTGCCCGATGTAGGCATCCTAGTGGGCAGGCGGGCCTCCTACACAAAGTATTCCCTGGGAGGGATTGCGGATGGGTTGGGTCCTCCCCTAACAAGGGACCCATCCCACGTCACATAGATGGAAAAGGATGGATCTGGACATGGAAACACCATTGGGACCAGTCATGATCTCACTCCTGGGCAATAATTGTGATACACAGGAACATGTTTAGATAGTGCTAGGAAAACTGATGTATTAAAATCTCTGTTAAGGCTAGTCACCTACATATATAAATAAAGCTATAAATACTAAGGGTTTCTACATATAAATATTGGAAATGATGTGTGGTTTTATTGAAAAAGTGTATGTATGTCTAATAAAAATAAGGACTGGGGTTTACGACCCCTAACCCAAAGATGTATGTATTCTTGCCTACCAATAGGGGAGCAGTGGGATATGTGCGGGGGGATTTATGGTTCAAGAGGGAGACCTCAGCCACACTGGGCCATTAAGGTGCTACGCTCCAAATAGCTTCCATCCATGAATACTCCAACAAAAGAAAGCCTGATGGTCCCTTACAATTGCCCTTTGTTTTAGGCCCAGCTGGGTTCTGAAATAGGAAAGCTGTCCTTGAGGCCTGCACATTGTTGCTCAGATCGAAGCAGGAAACATGCGATTACACTGGGATAAGTTCAGCATGTTACAGTGGGGCCAAACATCTTGGCAGGGTTGACGGCACCCACCCTGTGAAAATAGTGGGTGGCACCATCCACCCACTTGTACCCCAACTTGTGTCCTGTCTCTAGGTTGTCCAATAAGCTACTCAGACGGTGGGTCTGTGCCTAGTGGTAACTTTCCGACTCTGGAACCAGTAGGCTATTCCTTTGGTAGGATCTTGGCTTCCTACTTCAATATCAGGCACAGAGTACTGTTACTCTCTCTCTCACTCAGTACCTTTGCATATGTACTACATAGGTGGCTATTTGATATCTTGGTCATGAATGGCTTTCAATGTATTTTTTGAAACCCAAGAGAACAACATGTGTGTCCTGGTCGACTATTCAATGTTTGATTGTGATTTAAGGCTGAAACCCAGTAATGGTATTCAACCCATGTAGTTATTTTTGTCACTTCCAGTGGCAGCCGACACAACTTAAAAGTAGTGGGGGAGTTGGAGGGGGTGCAGGGGAGTGCATAGGAGAGGGTTAATTATTAAAAAAACACTTACCTGGTGCTGCCAGCCGCCTCACACCCCTCTATTTCCCGGTCCCAGCGGTCCATGGGACAGCATCAGAGACTCCCTGTGCAATCCCTGCACTGCTCTCATGTTATTACCAAGCATGGGATTGGCCTGAGGGGGCTGGTTTACTGCTAGCTCAGGCACAGGGGGTCTGTGCGGTTTATCCCACCTGGCTGTGCAATACAGCTGGGTTGGGGAAACCTAAGTGTGCATGTCTGTTTGGCTGGCCTCAGATAGCTGGCCAAACTGGCATGCACACTTCAGTGCTCTCCACTCCTCCTCCACCACTCCACCCCATGGCCCAGCCCACCCCTCCCTGCACATGCTTGCTCAGCTAGCAGCTGAAAAATAAAACAATAATAAAATATCATTTTTTTTTCAGCTGCTGGCTCTGAGCCAGTAAGACAACGCTCCTCTGCCATTGTGGAGGAGCTGCGCCTGGTCGCTTACGCCACTTTTATACCACTGACTCACTTGGGGAGGTACAGGTGAAGGTACTGCCTTCCAGCGATGTGACTTCCCAGCTGCTCCAAATCACCTTATGACTAGAAACAATTTAACACCATCTTCACATTTGTGCACTAAAGTGAAAAACACAGAACATGTTGCATTCACAAATGAGATTTGCACAATGTAAAAGTGACCTAATACCTCAAACATTGTTTATGCCTACAACCCACCACAATCTAATCCGTCACTAAGCAAGTACAGAATAATAGCACATATAGAAGCATATTCAAATATGGGAGTTCAGGATTTACATGCTCTAAAAACCTCCACTGGTTTATTCTGATTGCGTACAGGGGTGCTCCATTGTGAAATGTACCTGGGACACATGCAGGATGCATGAGATTGCCTATTTGCCCCTTGGTTCACAAACGGTGTTGTGTTCAAAGTAGGGGCAGGTTGTCAATGCTCATGCTGAAAATCTCAATTGTAAGTAAACACTTTTAAAATAATCAGATGTACAAGGGTGAAGTATGTTCACATGCTAAACAAATCTACTTTATTGGAATATATAGACAGTTAGCACTGCTACAGGTCTGAAGGGACCTTGAATGGTGTGCTGGAATCTTGAAGGACCATTTCAAGGGTCTGCCCACCAGGCCCCATTTAAAACGTGCATAGGCCCAGCCACTGTTATCGCTTCAGTGAGATCAATTGCTTTCATTGAAATCTGGATGGGATTTGGGGGTGGACAGTTTTGGTGACTGTGACAGACCCTTTCACTTGTAAACCAATGGAGCCCTGGAGTTCCCTGTTGTGTTGGTGTCTGTAATCAGTGAGATAGGTGGGAGAGTCTATTGTCTGACTTTTTCCACACACCATTTGGCAGCTCAGGCGCACTGCTAGCGCGCCAAAGGCACACCATAGGTAAGTCCATTTGCATCTGTCCACACATTAACAGGACCAGGAGCCCTGTCCAATGTTCTCAGATCTTCCTCACAACTGCTACATACACTTCAACCACCACATTCTACACAATTCTGTCCTCCTTTATACCTAAAAAGCTGGGAACTGCACTGCCCTGTGTGCAGTTTCTTCCTGTATACAACCAAGGAAGACAAACTAGAACTCCCCAAGAAAAACAGCCAGACACCATATTACTCACGGAAACGTAACTTCACAAGAACGATACACCTGATATTATTCAAGCACTTCCCACAGGGTATTATGGGGGTCATTCCGACCCTGGCGGTAAAAACCGCCAGGGCCGGGGACCGCGGATGCACCGCCAACAGGCTGGCGGTGCATCCTTGGGCATTCTGACCGCGGCGGTACAGCCGCGGTCAGAAACGGGAAACCGTCGGTGTCCCGCTGGTTTCCCGCCACCCTAGGGAATCCTCCATGGCGGCGCTGCAGGCAGCGCCGCCATGGGGATTCCAACCCCCTTACCGCAAGCCTGGCTCTGGCGGTTTTGACTGCCAGAACCTGGCTGGCGGTAACGGGTGTCGTGGGGCCCCTGGGGGCCCCTGCAGTGCCCATGCCAATGGCATGGGCACTGCAGGGGCCCCCTAACAGGGCCCCACCAAGATTTTCAGTGTCTGCCAAGCAGACACTGAAAATCGCGATGGGTGCAACTGCACCCGTCGCACCCCTTCCACTCCGCCGGCTCCATTCGGAGCCGGCATCCTCATGGAAGGGGGTTTCCCACTGGGCTGGCGGGCGGCCTTCTGGCGGTCGCCCGCCAGCCCAGCGGGAAACTCCGAATTACTGCGGCGGTCTTTTGACCGCGCAGCGGTATTCTGAGGGCGGGACTTTGGCGGGCGGCCTCCCCCGCCCGCCAAAGTCAGAATGACCCCCAATATGTGCAGGAAAGATCGTGTAAATAAAGTGGGTGGTGACATTGCAATATTTCTAAAAGATTCTTATAGATGTGTGTCCAACCCCTTACCCATCCCTGAATGCGTGAATCTCTCGTTTACCATAAATATGTCTCCTGCATGCACTTTCTCAGGGGTATTAATCTGTAGATTCCTAGCACTTTGCCCCAAGTTTCCTGTGGCCCTCCCAGACCTACTGGACAGCTTGGCAATTGAAAAAATTAATATTACACTTCTGGGAGACTTCAATGTTCATTATGATGAGACTAACAACCCACTCGCGGGAGGGATAACACATGGCCTGGACGGCATTCAACTAACACACCGAGTAGAAGATCCAACACATGACAAAGGACACCTCCTTGACCCAGTCTTTAGCAATGACCTTAAAATCACTGTCAAGAATCCCTGCCCTAAATCGTAGACAGATTACTTTTTAATTCCTTTTATGCTTGACAATAACGCTTCTGTGTCTGGGACTAAACACTCTAAGAATCAACTGCAGATCATTCAAACTTCATAAAGAGGAGTGGACCTCATCCCTAGCCTCGAGCGAACCAACCGTAGGTTAAACCCCAAGTTCTGCCAACTCCAAATTTAAAGAATGGATCATATAGGTGGTCATTAAGCTTTTAGTGGTCACCTGACTGCCATGGTGGAGGTGGCAGTCGGTCTGCCGCCAGGCCGGCGGAGAAGACCGTCACATTACGACCGCGGTGGTGAACCGGCCCAAACATAAGCGCAACACTGCCAGTCCCACCAGTGTGGTCTGACCGCGGAAGATGGCAGTTGCCATCCTTAGGCCGGCGGAAAGCACATCCCCGCCCACCATATTACAACTCAGCAGAACGCGACGATTTCCGGGGCGGACTGACCACCACGAAAAGCCTGGCGGAAACGACAAGTACATTAGGTGACACTCACCTCCAGGGACACAGACGAGTCCTCGGTCGACATGGAAACAGAATGGGAAGTCTTCCCAATGCTCTACAATGCAATCCAAGTACACGAACAGCGACGACGATGAAGATGACAACCATAAGTACAGCTGTCTATCACACAAGGGAAGGAAAGGGAGAGTTACACACCCACACGCAACACACGCACTCGCCAAGGTCAGCCATGTACATATACACATGAACAC
This sequence comes from Pleurodeles waltl, assembly GCF_031143425.1. Classification (NCBI taxonomy): domain Eukaryota; kingdom Metazoa; phylum Chordata; class Amphibia; order Caudata; family Salamandridae; genus Pleurodeles; species Pleurodeles waltl. The sequence goes on along the minus strand of NC_090448.1, from coordinate 364,724,928 downwards.
AACCAGCCATCCCAATACACACTCACAGCCACAAACACAAAAGCACACACAAGTCACAGACAGGCACAACCAAAACTCACACACCACTCCCAACACACACGGCACACACATAGCATACAAAGGGATAAAAACGGCTTCAAATATACAGTAATATCATTAGCACACTAAATTAAAGGCCGGACTAATCACTGAAATCGACACCCACGTTATCACTTGGGCAGATGTATTCATAGGAAATGTTCAACTTTAAAACTATATAGAAGAATGGGCTATCAGCCAATCCAACTTGTGCTAAATGCACACATGGGCATGATGTTGTCCCAACTTGACTCCTGACAGCCTCATAGCCTCCACTGGGCAGGGACATCAATGGGGCAGGCAGGCACCTCAGTGGCCAGGGGGTGGGGTGGTGGTGGGGGTTTATGTTTTGAAGAGGGGTCCTTGGGCTTTGGTTTGAGAGGGGGTGGGGGTTCGGTCTTAGCTTTGGATGGAGGGGAGAGGTCTTGGAGTGGGGGGAGTGGCGACAGTCATTGCCTTAGAGGGAGGCTTTTTGGCTGGGGGAGGGACATGGAAAGAATTACGGGGGCCATGGCAGTACTGGGAGCTGGAGGGACTGGGTGTGGGCAGGGGAATGTGACACTAAGGAACAACACGGTGTTGGGCTGGAGAAGGGAACAGCTCAAGGCAGGCAAGGAAAAGTTTCTTAGGAACAGTGGGGTGGATCGTGGGAACAGGTTTGGATGTGGAGGTAGAAGGAGTGGTTGTAGGACATGTAGGTGTGCTGTACTTGGATAAAGGTGCATGCAAAGTGTGTATGTGTGAGGTGGATGACTGTTGGGTGGGTGAGTGGGTGCGTTTATGTGTTTTGGGAGGAGGGGAGAAGGGAGGCTGGGAGAAGACAGGCAGGTTGTCTGAATGTATGTTGAGGTGGTGTCTGCAAGTGAGGTCGGTAAGTTGCATGTGGGTGTGATGGTGGTCAGTGCGGATGTGGTGCATGTGGTGCATGTCTGCGTGTCTGCTGTGGTGGTGACTGTTGGCAAGGGTGAACTTGTGGCAGGATCTGGGAATGAGGATACAGTGCTGGCAGGTGAGAGTAGTGATGTGACTGTGAGGGAAGAGGTGGTGGGGAGACAGTGGAGGCAGTGGCTGTTGTTGTGTTTGCTGGTGTGCGTTGGGTGTGTGCATGCTTGTGAGTGACCTGTGGTGCTTGTGTTTGTCTTTGAGCGTTTTGTCTGTTGTCTGGGGTGCATGTAGGTCTGATGGTGTGCTTGGGATGGGTTGGGGAGAGGGCTCTGGGACAGGTAGCCGGGGGAGGGGATGGATGAAATAGGGACACTGGCTGCCATCAAAGAGGAGGCCAGAGCCTGAAACGATCTCTGTAGGCAAGGCAACACACCGTGATTGCCTTCCAGGTAGGCATTGCTTTACTGCATCTGGGATGCCAGCCCCTAGATGACATTCACCATGGTTGACTGCCCCACAGAGATGGCTCTCAGGAGGTCAATAGCCTCCTCATTGAGGGCAGGAGGTATAACTGGGGCAGTGGTAGAGGTGCCTGCGGCGAAGGAGATGCCAACCCTCTTAGGTGAGCAGGCACGGGCATCTTGGTGGGGAGTTCCTGGAAGGGCGATGCTGGCAATGGGAGTGGTGGATGATGTCGTTGCTCGTGTAGTCCCAGAGGGGTCCGCCACCACCAGGGAGATTCCAATGGAGGAAGAATCAAAGTCAGATGTAGCAGTTCCAATCTCCCCTGTGTTGCTTCCCTCGCCATCCAACCCACTGGTCCCCTTGGCATCGGTAGACTCTACCTCCTGGGTCCTGTGGGCTGCAGCCTCCCCACTCATCAGTGCCCCTACTCCTTCGCCTGATGATCCTAATGCACACAAGGACAGAGGAAGACAAGGAGGGAGTGAGGGAGGGGGAGAAAGAAAGGGAGCATAGGGTCAATAACCACACTTATGCCACATATGAGCCACACTTTACAACAATACACAAGCAATATACAGTAAGCTGTGCCAAACACCAGACCAAAGGAATGGCTACTGACAGCAAGAGGCCTTGCAATTTGAAGCCCCTATAATCCTCCATCGACAACACTACACTGATACAGCAGCAGACTGTGACTACTCAACATTCCATGTGTGGGAGTAAACTGAGAGACATATACAATTACCCCATGACAGTGTGTGCACAACCTGCATTTGCCTGGACATACCATATAGCTAGTTCAAAGAGCAGTACATGAGAGTCACCAATCTTCACATTAGTCCCTGGATGTACCCCTCAACATATGTATCCATGTCTGTAACTTACAACTACCTATCAGACAGACCAATTAGCATTACAATGAGGACCTCAGCTACAAACCCAACCTGAGGTTACTTGGGCATACGCTTGCTATTATCTAACCAAACATTCACTATGCAACTCAATACCATCTTGAAGAACGCCATGAGTACTCACCCCCTTGTGGCTGCTGTGCTGCCCTCAATGCCCATCCAACTCTGGGTAAGCCACCGCCAGTATGCAGGCGATTGGGGGGTCAGGGTCCGACGGGCACCCCCAGCTGCGCCTCTGTGGTCTTCCAGGCCCAGCATATCATGTCCACCCTCCCCTTTCTGCTTTCTGCAGTGAGTGCTCCGGCTATGGACCCCCATGGCAATGGCTGGCCACAAACCCTTTTTTTGATGGGCGCTGACCTGCATGGGAGATACAGAGAAAAGCGCACATTTATGTAGACTCCAAAACTAGTTACAGCATCGGACTACATGCTGTATACATATCACAGTCATGCTACACAGGGCACAACACTCTCCAAAGTACATACTGCATGCACACGTGCAACCATGTCGCATCTACTATACAGAAAATGTACTTACCTGCTGATCTGGAGCCCCATAAATCCATCCATTCAGGGGTAAGACCCCATCCACAAGCTTCCCAAGTTCTTCCGGTGTGAAGTCTGGAACACTATCCCCTGTAGAAATTGCCATTGTGGCTTCCAAATACAGGACACAGCAGCACACGCAGAGGAGGTCTTGAGAGCTGGACAGTCAGGAGTCAAGAGAATTGGCATCTAGACAATGGTGGTCATGGCCGCGGCCGTGTTCAACCTCACTGCCGGCGGTGATCTTCATTGGCCCCTGTTCCCCATGGACATCAATGTTATCCAATGTGGAGTTGCACAGCAGTTCTGACCGCCCACCGCCATGACGAATAACACCGGCGAAGTGAGGTCACTTCCATCTGTCCTCTGCATGCAAGACAGGCGGCTGTCATTTTACACTGTAATTTATCATTGTACCGAATAATATGTGCATCATTGCGCGATCTGACACGATACATGTCAGACCATACTCATTGTGAAGTCACTCGTCTGAAATGATGATGCCTTACACCATTTGCATCGTATTCGATGCTCTGCTCAAAACTGTCTGACCTAGGGAACTGTGCTGTAGTATATGGTTTCCTGATTCATATCTTCACATGTCTCCATTGATTGTATATTTGATAATGAGACATGCAATATAACAAACGGGGGTTGTATCTTACGGCCGTCAGTATGGAGGAGCAATCAGTGTAGAGATGGCAAATAGGTTGCCTGCGAGGTTGATATATCAGCATTGATTGATTACATGGGTGCTCAATGTGTATTTTTTTTGTTCCACTTGTATTGTCTGCTATGTGTAGATACCGACCAATGTGGAGGCGGAGGAATGCACTGTGTACGCCCCTTGTTGAACTGGCTACAATGGAAGAACAACATGTACTGCTCACCTATCGTCTGAATAGTGTGACAATCAGAGAACTGTGTGCACAATTGGAGCCAGATCTCATGCCTGCTAATCGTCATTCAAATGCTATTCCTACTACTGTAAAGGTGCTCTTATTGCTCCACTTTTTGGCCACTGGCTCATTTCAGCTGACAGTGGCCTTGGCAGCAGGTATGTCTCATCCAATGTTCAGTTCAGTGTTGAAGGATGTTCTATCTGCCTTGATAAAACACAATGATAGCTACATCAAATTCCCACATGGTGCAGACTTGGCCACAGTTAAAGCAGATTTTTATGCAATGGGAGACATCCCATGTGTGTCTGGGGCCATTGATGGTACACACATAGCTTTGGTGCCTCACAGGATAACTGAGCAGGTATTCAAAAAACTGAAAAAGTTATCATTCCATTTATGTGCAGATGGTGTGCCTTGCTGATCAGTATGTCTCACAAGTGACTACAAAGTTCCCTGGATCTGTGCATGATGCATTCATTATGAGTAACAATATTGTCCCACACCTGAAGGCACAGCTACAGACAGAGAGTGTCTGGCTCATGTGTGGGTATGAAGTTTGTATTCACTGTCTGTCACAGCATTTATCCTTTCGTTTCTCCTCTATATTATTGTACATATGTTATGTGTCATTTCACTAATCTCAGGTGACTCAGGCTACCCTAACTTATCCTAGCCGTTGATACCCATAAGGAATCCGAGGACAGAGGCTGACAATTGCTACAATGAGGCACATAAGGACCAGAAGAGTGATAGAAAGACCTTTTGCCTTCTGAAAGCAAGATTCCGGTGCCTGCACATGTCCGGTGGATCCCTGGTCTACTCCCCTGATAAAGTCTGCCAGATAGTTGTGGTCTTCTGCATGCTGCACACTTTGGCCCTCAGAAGGCATGTGCCCTTACTATAAGAGGAGGGGGTCCTAATGCACCTCTGGCAGCAGAGGGAACAGAAGACAGTGATGAAGATGGGGAGGAGGATGATGTGGACACCAGGACTCAGCTGATTCTGCAGTACTTCCAATAACAGGTAAGTTTGTGGTTGACTATCTTACAGTCACCTCATGAGATGCAGTGTGGCAGCTCTCATATTCATTTCAGTAGTATGTGGGTTGCTTTACCTCAGTCATCCCATTGTGGTTAGTGGTACAGGAGGGAGATATGGGATTACTGTTACCCTGCTGCCTTTCCTATGTTTTGACTGTATGTTTCCTCAGATTGGTTTGGCCAACCCACATTTTCGAATCTGAGTAACTCTGTAGTTGAGAAGTGCTGTTGGTAGTGTAATGGCTGTACTGATGGCCTCTCTTTTCACCTCTGTGACTGGGTCTCCCTGACACTTTTCCCAGCACTGGATGCCATGCAGGAGAGTGTGCCATACAGACAACATGGCATGGCTCTATTCATGGTGTGTGTACTAAGACCATTAGTGAGGTTGTGTGATGTGTGCAGTAATGTTGACCGTTCATTACAGTGTTGTATTTGTAGGACATGAGGCCTGGGAATCTAGTATGGTATTTGATACTGGATCATGTTGTTTGACAATCATCTGTTTCCAATGTATATGTCATGGATGTTTTACCATTGTTACAGATCTTGCAGAGGTCACTACTGTGTACCCATGGAATAGTTGCTGACTGCTATCACTGAGATTGGTGAATGATGAATGGTAAATGCACTTACACTGAGAAACATTACAACAAACTGATGTCCTGTAACATTTACACTGACACTGCATAGTGATTGAATGAAAGCAGAAATACGTCAGCTGTGTTTAAGTGTGTTTATCAACATTACAAAAAGGAAGGGATAGTGCAAAAGAGTAGGCTAATGGAGGACGAAGTCTTGAGTTTAGTAGCCCAAGCAGTTCATAGCACAGGTCAAGCATCAATGAGGCTAGATTAAAATGGAGCAATAGCAGTCCAAAGTCAACTAGTTGAGTTTGTGGCACACAAGGGAGACATGTTATGAGAGGGTTTTGGTCGTGGCTACAGTCTCTGTCGGATATCTGGCTCACAGGGAACAGTTGCAGAGGGTTCCTCAGCTACAGAGGGAGGGGTGCTGGTGGCCTATGAGTCCTCTGGCAGTGCCTCTAGTCCACTGGCTGCAGCAGATGTAGAGGGCTGGCCATGGCCAGTTGAAGGGGCCTGCTGATGGGTGGAGGAAACTCACAGACCAGTGGCTATATACCTAAGCCCCCCTGCAATTGAGGCCATGGTGGCATTGTGGGCCTGCCACTGCTGCATGGCTTCCTGGTGGTATTCCCTTTGCAGAGTGGTGCGTATCAGGCCCATCCTGTCCTGGGATTTTTGGTAGGCTCCCAGGACTTGTGATAGTGCCTCCTGGGCAGTTGGTTCCCTAGTTTGCCCTACCCTTTGGCCCACAGATGGCCTCCCACTGGCCCTCGCCACCTGTGCATGTGTCCCCCGAACGGTGTACCCACTCCGCTTGCACCAGGTCCTTTATCGTCCTGGCTGGCATGTGTTGACTCCGGTCCCTGTACAGGTGAGCACACTGTTGATTGATGTGTCCTGGGGAAATGGGTCTGGGGGAGTTACGTGACTGGTGTTGTATCTGCCTCAGTAGTGTGGGGGGGTCTGGTGTGGCCTGGGTGAGGCTTGTGAAGTGTGACTGACCAAAGGTGCCAAATGAGCCAGGGAGATTTTTCAGATTCAGCAATTCAGAGTTGCTCTCATCACTGTGGCTTTCTTCTGGTGGAGTACTGGGTGTTCGTGGCACCTGCTGCCGGCTGACATTAGCAGTGGTACCTGTGGACAGGAACAAGAGACATTCACACCTGCCTCACGTTTACACATTGCCTAACCTGGGACATGGTGCTGGATGGTTGCTCCTGAGGTATGGTATTGCCAGTAGGCAGTTTATTATTTGCTTTGTGGCAAATGGAGTTTCATTTATTTTTTTACATCTAATGTGTGATGACATATCAGTATTTTTGCATTACTGATATTGCCATTTCTTGATTTGCTCTTGGAACATGCTTATTCGGTGGTAAATATCATCCTTTCCCTATTTAGGTGTGGCTATGGGATCGGTGTTGTGCATTTTTGGGTCAGTGAAGGGTGATGCATTGTGGGATTGGTAGTGCTTCATACTGAACATGCTTTACCAATCATTGTGAGTGCAGACGTTATGAAGGTGTTAGTTAAGCGGTGTGAACATGCAGAGGTAATGGGTATAGGCACTTAGGGGGATGGGTTTCAGTGTCGGTTTGGGTGGGTTGGGGAGTGATAGGGTGATGGGGACACGTGCATTAAAGGTGTTCATAGTGGAATGGGGAGTATAAGTGACTTAACACTTTCAATTCCTCTGGTGATTCCAGTCAGGCCCTCTGGATGCAGGATAGCCAAGACCTTCTCCTTCCATGATGTCAGCTCTGGGGGAGGAGGTAGGGGCCCACCGCCAGCCCTGTGGTTGGCAATCTGGTGTTGTGATGCCATGGATCGCACCTTCCCCCGTATGTCGTTCTACCTCTTCCTTATGTCTTCCCTTGTGCGTGGATAGCTTCCCACTTAGTTAACCTTGTGGGCGATCCTCCATCATAACTCAATTTTTCCTGGAAATGGATGTCTGCTGCACCTGTGCACCGAACAGCTGTGGCTCTACCCTCACGATTTTGTCCACCATGGCACGCAACTCATCATCTGTGGAACAGGGGTGCTTTTGCAGGGATTTTGCTGGTGATTTTGATGTGTGTGTGGGGAATGGGTTGTGCAGAGGGTGTTTTGTTATGTGGTAAGTGTTGGGTGTGTGGTTATGTGGGATTGAGTGCTAGTGGCCAATTGTGCAATAGTTCGATGTGTGTTTGTGTGCAATGCTGTTGTGTGGTGTGTGACGTGTGTTTGGGGTGTACAGGAGGCTGTATTGTGTATGTGTAGTTCCATGTCGTGAGTGGCCACGAGTTGTGTGGCAAATCTTTTCGGTGGCAAAGGATTGTGAGATGTGTAGGTGTGTGTTTTATACTTGTGGGTGTGGTTGTGTTTTCTGTTTGCATGTGTATCAGGTGTGGTGTATTTGAAATGGCCAATGTGGGGTGGTGTTGTTGGGAAGATAGTATTGAGACCGCTGAGGTCCACACCGCCAATGGCTTACCGCCATTGAATGACCGCTGTGCTGATTTCTGGGTTGTAATTTGGAGGGTGGTCTCGTATTGGTGTGGTGGTGAGGGTGGTGGGACAGCCTTTCTCCCACTGTAGTTCAGCCTGGCGGTGTCAGATTTGTGGCTGCTTTCTGGTGGTTTTGTGTTTGTGACTCATTATTCGGCAGTAGATTTACTGCCTCCACAGCGGTCTTTTGGCAGCTGTCACCACAGCAGTCTTCAGTAAAGACCCCCAATATCATAATGACCTCCATAGTCTCTTGATGAAAGCATCCTAATCACTATGATCAAATGGAGTCAAGAAGAAAAATCCACTCCCTTGTTTACCACCCACTTTGTTTCCTTGAAAAAGTAATGTAAACAATTAGAAAAGAAATAGAGGAAAAACTATGAGGATCACCTAAAGACTGTCTATTAGCCTGCAATTAGGAATACCATTCAGACTGCAATTAGGAACTACAATACAGAAACTGAAAAGTGCCAAGCGTCCTACTATCAAGCTAAAATTAGCCAGGCATCTAACAACCTAAGTGAACTCTTTGAAAATTGTGAAATCCCTCAGCACTGCAAAAACTGGAAACACTCTCCCTACCTCTACAATAGCACGCTGTACAAATTGGCAGCATCCTTTCAGAGCAAAGTATGCAATATCATCTGTTGCTACAAAAGAACAAAACTTTAATTGCTCTCCATCGAGGAATCATATGCCCAACACATCCCCCATTTGCTTACCAGCCCTCCCCCACATCACCGAGGATGGTCTATCCGTACCACTCAGCAAGGTCAAATCAGGTTCCCTACTAGACCCCATGCCCCTACACATACTGTCACAAGAAGCACCAGTCACCTTCCCCATTATACTGGAACTCCTTAACCTCTCTCTCTCTCTCCACTGGAATAGTACCCTCAAAGTGTAAAAATGAGGTGGTCAAACCCTTGCAAAAAACCCAACCGCGACCCAACATGCCCAGGGAAATATAGGTCAATCTCCCAGCTCCCGGTCACAGGGAAGGTGCTGGAAAAACATGTCAACAGAACATTGTCTGCATTTCTTGAAGAAAATCACCTCCTGCACATTTCTTGGATAGGATTCTGTACACACCACAGTATGGAAACTGCCCTCCTTGCAGTTACAGAGAATCTAAAAATGTTGCTGGACCAGGAAGGAACAGCTACTATTATCCTTCTGTACCTAAGTTTAGCGTTCAACACAGTTGATCATGAGATACTTACAAACAGACTGGGTGAAGCCGGAATAACGTTGCTCTTATTTGGCTCACCTCCTCGAAGGACAGATGTCTTACCCTTGAAGTGTGGGGTCCCACAGGGCTCAGCCCTGAACCCCACACTTTCTAACCTGTACATGTGCATATTGACCAAAATTGTTCAGTAGTTTGAGCTATTAATAGTCGCATAGGCTGAAAACACACAATTGGCCATCTGCCTTGCTCCTGGGAAAGGTTCACAGCACCATCAATTGTCTCCCTGCTTGGAAAACATGTCCAAATGGATGACAAACTCCTGCCTGAACAGAACGGGAAAAAAGCAGAGCTGATAATTCAAGGAAACAGGCCTGATCCCCAACCACCTATAGATTGGTCGGAGTGTCTGGGCAATACACCGATTCCCTGCTCCCCCTTAAAAGGTCACGGGATTTGGCTAGGCAAGCACCTTTCCCTGGATGCAGAGGCAAAAAAGCGTGCAGCTACTTGCTTTGACACGCTCAGAGCACTACACAAAATCATAGATGTTATCCAGAGTATGTCCAATAGAATTGTTCAATCACTTGTTCTCTCCAAGTTGGACAACAGGAACTCCTTAAACATAGACTCCCCCAAAAATGTAATCAAAAGGCTCGAGTTTGTCCAAAAATGTGGCAGCTAGGATCCTACACAAGATCCCACAATGTACCTCAGAAAACAAGAATGAATGAATAACAAGATTTCTAGAGTGCATGATTCTCCAAGGAGTGTCCCGGTGATAAATGGAGAGTAAGAGAACAGAGGCTGCTAGAACTAGAGGGTGAAAAGTGATGTCTTGTGTTGTTTTTTAAAAGGTCTTTCACTTTTGATTTGGCATAGTCCAATGGGGAGTCTATTCCAGGCTTGAGGGCCCAGGAGAGACAAGGATCCTTCTCCTGTTTTTGCCAGCCTGACTCTAGGAACTTTTGCCAGATAGCTGTGATAAGAACGAAGAGTTCTAAAGGGAGTGTGAAAATGAACCCTGGAGGACAGACACTCAGAAACAAAATGGTTCCAGGCTCTGTGCATCAGAACAAGAGTCTTGAACAGGATCCTTTTCTCAACAGGGAGCCAATGCAGGGTCTGCAGGTGTACAGAGACAGAAGCTCATCTAGGTAGGTTGAGAACCCGATGGGCGGCCACATTCTGGACTGTTTGCAGTTTTCTCTTCAGATATTGAGGAAAACCCGCCTTCAGGGCATTAGCGTCATCCAACCTACATACATTGAAGGCCAGGATCACTGTTTTCCTCCTGGGCAAGGAGAAGGTCTGCAGAAAGTTTTTGGCAGTGCGCATTAGGCTAAAACAGGTGCCAACTACTGCATTAATTTGTATTTTTTTAGTTTAAGCTGTTTGTCAAACTTGACTCCCAAAGTTTTTACTACATCAGCTTGTAAGTTAGGTGGGAGAGCCCCACATGGCCAATGAGTTTGCAAGTTGAGAGTAAAATTGAAGACAAAGCTCAGTATTGCATTTGAGTTGGTTAATATTCATCCAGTGGAATACAGCTAATAGACAGGGTTCCATGGCGTCATGAGTAAAAAAAGGCTCACCTTCCTTGAAGGTAAACAGCAGCTGAGTATCATCAGCATCCAATATTATTGTGGCCCAAAAAGACTTGATAAGTGCTGCTAAAGGGGTTATATAGATGTTAAACAAGGTTGGGCTAAAGGCTAAGCCCTGGGTACTCCAACTGAGACACTGCTCTTGCATGATGAGAAAGGACCCATCCAAACCTTTTGGTATCTGTCTCGAGGAAGGATTTCAACCACTTCAGCGCTGTGCCCCTAATGCCTATATCAAATAGATGGGCAAATAGCCTAGAGTGCAGGACTGTATTGTATGCAGCAGACAGGTTAGGCAGGAGTAGGACTGCTTCTTGCTGCATCTAGTATGCTTTTTATCACTTCAGATACTTCCAAAAGAGCTGTCTCTGCTGTAAATTTAGGCTTGGACCCTGATTGGCTGGGGTGGAGAAGTGAGTTGAATTCAGTATAGTTGGATAACTGCTGGTTCACAGACCTCTCCACCAATTTCTATGAGGCTGGCAGTAAGGAAATAGGCCTATAGTTGCTTGGAATGTTGGGGTCTGCTTTGGGTGTTTTCAAGAGAGGCAGAATTTTTGCCTGTTTACAGTTAAAAGGAACAATGCTGCATGACAGAGACTTATTTAGTAGGGATTTTAGGACTGGAATGATGATGTCTACTCTCTGTGCTAAGACAAAAGGAGGGGAAGTGGGCTGAGGGAGAGCATGACTTAAGGGGTAAAATCGCAGCTCTTGAGTCATCTATTGAGATCAGGTCAAAGTAGGAAATTACATAGGTGACGGTAGATGGATGTGGGAGATGAATGACTGGATGGCCTAATGTGGTTAAACATTTTAGAATTTCTAAAATGTTGTTTTTAAAAGAACTGGCCAGCTGTTCACACCATTTGTCCGAGGGAACATTACTGTGGTGGAAGGCCACCAGGTCTAAACCTTTTTTGACTATCTTAAAAATTTATTTTTCGCTTATTTCACGTCATATTAATCCTTCCCTCAAAGAAGTTCCTTTTAGTGGAGTTGATTAGGTTGGTGTAGATTTTTAGTGCCAACATGTATTTAGCTTTGTCCACCAAACTATAATTTTGCACCAAGCTCTTTCAGCTTTTTTGCATGTTTTTTTCTCCTGCCTTAGAGTTTTGTTAAATCAGGGGTCAAAAGAGCCTAGCACAACCTGGGGAGGGGAGCTTATTGTTCCACTGAGGAATAATCCATTTGTAAAACACCTGTACATCTAAATAAAGATGACCAGTAAATTTAGTTAGATCCTGGAAAAAGGTTGAGTATTCTCAAATGTGGTGGAAGTTCTGTGACCTCCCTATAGGACCAGCTGCCATCTAAATAGAATCAGATAATAGTTTATCCATGAAAGAGGGAGGGGTCCGACAAACGTATGCCCATATTTATACTCTGCTTGCGCTGGATTTGCGTCATTTCTTTTACGCAAATTTGGCGCAAAACTAACACCACACTTATACTTTGACGCTAGACACGTCTAATGTCCAAATATCTCAGTATGCATCATTTTCAGAATGCGTGAAACCACCTTGCGTTAATGAGATGCAAGATAGGCATTCCCGTCCACAAAATGACTTAAACACCCGTGCACCATATTTATCCAACCGCACAAAAATAACGCATGGCTGGGAGGGGGAGACGGAAAATGGCGCACATCACGATTTACATCAAAAATTAACGCCTGGGTCAGGGCAGGCGTTAAGGGACCTGTGGGCTCATTTCCATGGTGGGAGACCATGGAAGCAGTCCACAGGTGCCCTTCCCTGCACCCAGGGCACCCTCTGCCACCCTAGCCCACCCCTGGACGACACCCATGGATGGGGGGACCCATCCATGGTGAGTGCAGGTAAGTGCAGGTAAGTATATATTTTTTTTTAAAGTGGCATAGGGAGGCCTAACTTGGGCCCCCCTACATGCCACTGTGCCCAATGGCCATGCCCAGGGGACAGAAGTCCCCTGGGCATGGCCATTGGGCAGGGGAGCATGAATCCTGTCTTTGCTAAGACAGGAGTCATTTCCATGGGGGTTGTGCGTCAAAAAATAGTGCAAGTCAGGTTAGAGCCAATATTTTTTACTCTAACCTGACTTGCACCATTCTTTGGCGCACAACCCCCAGTCTTCCCTTCGCCTCCGCTGCCCGGTTAGAGTAATTTATTTAGACTCTAACCAGGCCACAGTGCTGGCTAACTTCATTCCATCAAAAAGGCGCCCGGCTGGGGCGTTGGAATAGTGTTAGCCGGCGGTAAACTTTTAGACGCAAATCTGCCCTGGCACTGATTTGCGTCAAAAACTATAAATATGGGCCTTAATCTTTTATTGGAGAATACTAGGCTGCTAGTGTGTCCACCGGAATGTGTGGAGTTGGTGACCATTTGCGAAAGTCCAAGAGGGGTCATAATGTCTTTAAGACTAACTGTATCTTTATCCAAGGGGGAGTCCAGTGGATATTAAAGTTGCCTAGTATGAGACAGTGCAAGAAGCGTACCAAGACCTGTTCCACTGCTTCTGTAGGAGAAATAAAGAAGAAACCTGCATACCATCGACCGAATGTTGGGCTTTCATGCCAGACAGAAACTGAGGGCCTCTACCTCCAGTAAATCGTGTACCAGAGGGGTGGAGCATGAGTAAGTATGTTTAAAAATAATAGCAATGTTGCCACCTCTACCACTGGCACGGTTTATATTCTGAATCTTATAGCCTGCAGGAAAAGCAGGTGTGAAGGAGGGCAAAAGCCAGGTTTCAGTGATGAAGGTAACAGTGGCTCTCTCATCACATAGAAGGTCATATACACATACTACATGTTTATTCTGGGCCATGTGTTAGCAAGAAATACTGTAATGGGGTCTAGGTTTTAGTTGAAAGAGAGGCTGCCCTGGGCCACACTAGGAGGGTGTGCCTTGAACTCTAGGCCACATAGAGTGCAGGTGGGCATATCTGCACTGGCTTTCCATTGAGGAAAGGATAAATGTAAATATTCTGGGCCTGATTTAGATCTGGGTGGAGAGAATACTCCATCACAAATGTGACGGACATCCCGTCCACCGTTTACATATAGGATATAATGGAATCATAATACAGCAGACGGGACACTAGTCGCATTTGTGATGAAGTATTCCCCTCCACCCAGGTATAAATCAAGCTCTCTGTCTGGCACATAAAGGGCTTAACTCCAAAGGACCCTCTATGATGAGGGCACTCATAACCCTCCATCACTCCATCAGGGCACTAAGATCTGCTACAGGTCGGCCGTGAAGGTGCCCAGAATTTTACAAGGCCAGATGGGGTGGCAGGTCGTTTTCATATCTCATTCCCAAATTCTGGAACACTCTGCCCTTAGAATTAAAATGCATACACAAAAATCCTTGGTTCAGGGAAATGCTGAAGGCATGGCTCAACCCCTGCTAAAGACCTTCCACTATCCATCCATTGTTTTGGAGTAACGCACTGTCTCAGCCAGCGCTGGGAAGCCTTCGGGTGGCCACACACTTTAGAAATCTTCATAGCATGGAGAGTGGCTCCAGAGGCAATAAGCCCACAGATGTCTCTAATGATCTGAACAATGGAGCAGAGCCAAATGCACAAGAATACGTTTTGTGATGGAAGCTTGCCCTTAATTTTTCTCTTATTTTCTCAGATATCTGCAGGCAGGAAAACTGTATTGGCTGTATTTTCAAGTAACTCTCTATGGAGCTCTGCAGACCCAACATTTATATGGGGTGATGCACCTCACAGCAGGGTAGTCTCCAGTTTGGAGCACCCACAAACAGGCACAAAGAGGTGTGAACTATCCACTTCTGGCTATGAACAGCCACAAAGACAATGATCAGGAAAGAGACAAAAGATGGTTTTCCATAAAAGACCCTTCTCACTCTGACCTACAGGCTCCAGCCCCTTTCACCTCCACAATCCAGTAAGTGGCAGTGCCACAGAGGGGATCTAATTGATTTATTTTAGGAGCCTTGTCTTTTTTTCCCTCAGTTCACTGATTAGGTCTCCTCCCTTCTGCATCCTGATACACATCTATAGTCTAGGAAACAACATCATTCTAGCTTGGGCACAGTAACAGGCCCAGGACTTTCAAAATGGACCTACAGACTTTCAGCACTGTTTGGCTTAAGCATACAATGCATATACTACAAATGCCACTTACACAAATATGCACCGTGTTTACTTTAATGGGATTAGATGACAAAGCAGGGTATACATATGACTACACATTGACAAAACTCTCTCAGCCAGTACCAGATATCTCTTTTTTGTGTGTGAGTGGAAAAACTTCCATTTACAGACTAGTGAGGGAATATTTTTAAATTAGACCATTTGTTTGTCTGCTCCAACTCTGCTTATGCAGGATACAGGCCATGTACCAAAGTTGGGATCAATCAATCAATCAGGAATTTTTCTAAAGCGCACTACTCACCTGTGAAGGTCTTAAGGCGCTGAGGAGGGCGGGCAGAAGGGAGGGAGGTGCTGCTACTGCTCGTACAGCCAGGTCTTGAGAAGTTTCCTGGAGCTAAGGAGGTCTTTGGTCTGGCAAAGGTGGGTGGGAAGAGTGTTCCACCATTTTGGCAGCGAGGTGCGAGAATGATCTACCGCAGGTTGTTGCTCTGCAGACGCGTGGGACGGTTGCGAGGGCGAGGTCGGTGGAGCAGAGATGCTGGGTCGGGTGTAGAAGGAGAGTCATCTGTTGAGATATTCTGGTCCATTCTTGTTCAGTGCTCTGTGAGAGTGGGTGAGGAGTTTGAAGGTGATTCTCTTGTTGACTACGAGCCAGTGCAGGTTTCTCAGGTGGTCTGTGATGTGGCAGCGGCAGAGAATACTCTGGACTATGTTTGAAAGGGTATCATTGTCTTGGCATACAACAGGGTAGAGCTTTTAATGTTTAAATGATGTGTACACACGGAATTACATGTTTAAACTCTATGCCCCAGATATGGAACACTATGTGTAATATTGTTTCTTTATGCAGTTTACACTCCTATTGCTTTGCTATCTCAGATGAAATTCCCCTACTATACTCCTAAACCCTACATGAAAGATTGACCTTGACATAATTTATTTTTTAGAGAGACCTTCTTCTACCTTCCATCCTCTGCATGCCTTCTATTTCTGAGTATAGCTTTCTCTCGCCTCTCATGCGTGGCCGGCCTCAATCCTTCTTATTGTAATTCAGCAATTGGCTAATACCTTGTTTCATACATCATAATCTCTCCTCTTTAAAAACTGTATCCCAGTTATCTAACATTACCTAAGCTCCTCCAACCTATTTATCTCACCAATGGTTCACCTGAACCACGTAGTCCCCAAAACTGATCACACCGACCTGTTGTTAATATATAACAAAGTGACTGGAGTAAATGTATGCACTTTTTCTTGAGAGTACATGACTAATCACAGTAGCCAACAATAACCACTAGATTAACCATTAACCTTGGGTTCTGGAATAGCGTGCTACTCACTGTAAAGTGCTTCGATGCCTCGTC
The DNA here is from genome assembly GCF_031143425.1 of Pleurodeles waltl. Taxonomy (NCBI): domain Eukaryota; kingdom Metazoa; phylum Chordata; class Amphibia; order Caudata; family Salamandridae; genus Pleurodeles; species Pleurodeles waltl. The sequence goes on along the minus strand of NC_090448.1, from coordinate 364,708,743 downwards.
AGGGGTAGAAAGTGCTAAATAAGTCCAATTCCAATCCCAATCTACATCTCCGGTTCTTAATGTACAGAACTCTTTGAACATAACAGGATAATATGTTCAGTTGTCATTTGCATTTCTGGATCTAAATAGAATACTAGGTGTGAAATTGCCTTTACTAGTGAAATCTACACTACATTAAAATCACTCTCTGGAGAAGTATTCTTCTCAGCCTCAAATAATGCCAAGGGGACAAATAGAAATTTGGACAAAACAACTTACACCCAAACAGGCAATGACTTTCGGGTAGCACAAAAATGTACACAAACTGATCCAAGCATGCAATCCCTTTTGCTGGTAATGAACATTAAAAAAGACAGAAAGAACATCAATAAATCACTCAAAAACCTAATGAAGAAGAGTCGCAGGTCTAAAAGCGACTGTTAACTCAAAAATCCAGACAGCAGGCAAAGACAAAGGAAAGCCATTCTTTTTACAGTTTTATGGATTGAAAAGTTTATGGTGCCCATTCATTGAACTTGACATAGGTTTCAAATTTTAATAAGGAATTGGTGTCCATTTGAAGATTAAAAATTGGGATCAACCTGTGCAAAATTGTAAAATACTGATTTATGAATGTCTGAATGTCCTAGGTCATGTCTCATAACAATTGAAGATTATATGTGTGTATATCAATTTTAAAGCTAGGTGAACTAAAATAAAGGTTGTGACTAATAAATGTACATCAATATAATATTGATTACGAGCCAACTTTATATTGTGTGATCCATGTAATAGAACCTGTATGTGGTGCATGTCTTGCCTAAAAGTAGGGCTAAACATACGTGAGGTTATGTACTCTACAATGATTTGAATCATTGTGAATCTATATACTATACTGATATCATGCATTTAGCATGGGACGGTTGCGAGGGTGAGGTTGGCGGAGTGGAGATGCTGGGTCAGGGTGTAGAAGGAGAGCCATCTGTTGAGATATTCTGGTCCATTCTTGTGTAGTGCTTTGTGAGAGTGGGTGAGGAGTTTGAAGGTGATTCTCTTTTTGACTGGGAGCCAGTGCAGGTTTCTCAGGTGGTCTGTGATGTGGCAGCGGCGGGGGATACTCTGGACTATGTTTGAAAGGGTATCATAGTCTTGGCACACAACAGGGTAGAGCTTTTAATGTTTAAATGATGTGTACACACAGAATTACATGTTTAAACTCTATGCCCCAGATATGGAACACTATGTGTAATATTGTTTCTTTATGCAGTTTACACTCCTATTGCTTTGCTATCTCAGATGAAATTCCCCTACTATACTCCTAAACCCTGCATGAAAGATTGACCTTTACATAATTTATTTTTTAGAGAGACCTTTTTCTACCTTCCATCCTCTGCATGCCTTCTATTTCTGAGTATAGCTTTCTCTCGCCTCTCATGCCTGGCTGCCTCAATCCTTCTTATTGTAATTCAGCAATTTGCTAATACCTTGTTCCATACATCATAATCTCTCCTCTTTAAAAACTGTATCCCAGTGATCTAACATTACCTAAGCTCCACCAACCTATTTATCTCACCAATGGTTCACCTGAACCACGTAGTCCCCAAAACTGATCACACCGACCTGTTGTTAATATATAACAAAGTGACTGGAGTAAATGTATGCACTTTTTCTTGAGAGTACATGACTAATCACAGTAGCCAACAATAACCACTAGATTAACCATAAACCTTGAGTTCTGGAATAGCGTGCTACTCACTGTAAAGTGCTTCGATGCCTCGGGAGGGGTAGAAAGTGCTATATAAGTCAGATTCCAATTCCAATCTACATCTCCGGTTCTTAATGTACAGAACTCTTTAAACATAACAGGGGAATATGTTCAGTTATCATTTGCATTTCTGGATCTAAATAGAATACTAGGTGTGAAATTGCCTTTACTAGTGAAATCTACACTACATTAAAATCACTCTCTGAAGAAGTATTCTTCTCAGCCTCAAATAATGCCAAGAGGACAAATAGAAGTTTGGACAAAACAACTTACACCCAAACAGGCAATGACTCTCGGGTTGCACAAAAATGTACACAAATCCAAGCATGCAATCCCTTTTGCCGGTAATGAACGTTAAAAAAGACAGAAAGAACATCAATAAATCACTCAAAAACCTAATGAAGAAAAGGCGCAGGTCTAAAAGCGACTGTTAACTCAAAAATCCGGACAGCAGGCAAAGACAAAGGAAAGCAATTCTTTTTACAGTTATATGGATTGAAAAGTTTATGGTGCCCATTCATTGAACTTGACATAGGTTTCAAATTTAAATAAGGAAATGGTGTCCATTTGAAGATTACAAATTGTAATCAACCTGGAAAATTGTAAAATACTGATTTATGAATGTCTGAATGCCGTAGGTCATGTCTCATAACAATTGAAGATTATATGTGTGTATATCAATTTTGAAGCTAGGTGAACTAAAATAAAGGATGTTACTAATAAATGTACATCAATATAATATTGATTACGAGACAACTTTATATTGTGTGATCCACGTAATAGAACCTGTATGTGGTGCATGTCTTGCTTAAAAGTAGGGCTAAACATACGTGAGGTTATGTACTCTACAATGATTTGAATCATTGTGAATCTATATACTATATTGATATCATGCATTTAACAATGTATATTTTTTATATTTGTTGGTTATATGTTTTTATCACAATTGTAGTGAATGAGATTTTAACATTTATTTGTCATGTTTTATCTGTTTTTATCAGCCCTGAAAAAGTCCCACTTCTTTAGTACAAAAAGCATTGGCTGTGTTTGTCATTCATATTGCGACTGTGTTCATCATTCATATTGCAAGAAAGAAACAATTAATTTCACGTTGAAGCACCCATGTGATTGAACAACTTGGAGTGCGGCAACACATCCCATAACCATTCTTAGCTTCTTAGATCTTGTTCGCCCCGTTTACCAATCTCATCTCAGGAACCTCCATCTTGGTCTGCAACATAGCTCTGCCCCATGAATCCTCTTTTTGAGTATATCATATTCCAAAGCTCATATAAACCTGTCTCTCTCTCCCCATTCCTTCCAACTCATCCTGTTAATGATGTAGATGTCTGTGCACACTTATCTATTGTACCACATTGACTTGCATTTTTAGGCTGAATCTCATAGTTCTGTTTTGATGGAACACAGTAAAGAGTAACTTGTAAGCTAATGGCTAAGGTCTTAAACTGCCACTCAAAATATTGAGTTCTGGTGTTTTAATAGTCATGTGCATGCTCAGAGATCAAGTAAAATGCAAAGGTTTTAAAGTTTCCCCTTTCCAATTGCTTATAACACCCTCTCTCTCTCTCTCTCTCTCTCTCACACACTCCCTCCTTACATCAATTCTGTAAGTGATGTGGCTGTCAGGATTTGCCCACCTATGGCATCACATTGACTTGTTTATTGGGTACTTCATTGTTATATTTTGATGCAACACAACACAGGGTCACTTGTGGACTAATAGTTAAGGTTTTAGATCTTCTCTCTAAAGACTAAGGACCAGATTTTTATGTAGACGGATGGCCCGCCATTCTGCTTCATGGACGGAGTAAATTACTCCATCCGCATAACAGAAGGCCCACCTGTCTTTGACTCCTCAGAGAAAGGAAACATTTTTAAAAATAATTTCACTGTGATTTGTGGCAGATCTGGTGAGAATAAAAAAAAAGCCTCAGTTAGTCCAACTCCCAGGACATGGTTAAATGTAAAGTTCAGCTTCAGGGACCACCACCTCCCTGGGACACAGAACAAATAAAACATGTGGGGGCCACCTGGGGACTGCCACCTCCCAAGGGCTTAAAACAATTTGGAGGGGGGTGTCCGGCCCCCCAAACCCCAGTGGCCACCACCTCCATACAGCCTTCATCAAATTTAACGAGGGGGGGCGTCTGGCCCCCCTGCAACTCCAGGCACTGGCACACCCCGGGGCTTTTAGAAAACATTGAAGGGGGTCTGTTTCAGAGCACCGGGGACCACCACCTCCCTAGAGACTGAAAAACAAGTAACAAGGGGGGGCACCTGGCCCCCTCACAGCCCCAGGACCACCCCGTCCCTGGGGCAAATGCTAAATAAAATAGAAAGGGGGTCCGTTTCGGCTATTATGTTGGAATGGGGCCACACAACCCTCCTCATGGAACCACTGATGGCCCTGGGGACCGCTGCTGCAAAGGGCGGGCTCCCATGCCACAGCAAACACCCCAGTCTGATGAAGGTAGAGTGGCAAACAGTCCTTCCTTCATCGGAGTGGTGGTTTCCTCTGTCTGCCTGCCCGTGGAGATGCAGGCAGGCAGACAGAGGAAAGAATTGTCTTTCCATGTAGGGAGCTGCATGTTCAGCAGCTCCCTTTGTGGAAATGAAATGGAGCTGCGGAGGTGGTCTTGAGCCTCCCCCAGAAGTCCCCATAGCTGCCAAGGTTCCGGATTGCTATGAGTAAAACTTTCTCGCAAGCAACGAAGAGAAGGGTAACATATAAATATCAGAAATTACACCCATTTGAGCAACGATAAACTCTAAGATCTTAAAATCGACAGCGCTTAGAAAATGGGAGGCGAGTGCAACAAATCACTCTATAAAAAATAAGCTGCACATTTACAAGCACCTTGCGGTCCTTAGCGCCGTTGTAGCATCATTTATTTTTATGGAATGGCAGAGATACCAGATCCCCACCCTGCGCCCTATTCATAAAGTGGCACAATACTAGCATTGCACCTCTTTGTAAACCCTTGTGCCATATTATACCTGTGCCAGGTATAATGTATGCAAGGGGGGTGTTCCCCACAGGGAGGGCCAAATGGTGTAGGGAAATTTACAAGATTTCACAGCGCCTTTCTACCGTCATTTTTTAACTCCTGCTCGGGGCAGCCATTAAAGTGGCACTAGGCTATTTCCTATGGACCTCCTCGAGCTTTGCTGGACTATTGTAAATTTTTTTGGCACTAGTCCAGCAAAGCGCCATAATAGCCTACTCAGGGGCCTAGGCTTTCATCACGGGCGCTTATTGTCCTTTTATGGAACACGCAGAGGTAAATATCTCACCTCTGATTCAGGAACCTTTTTGCTTTAGGGCATACTCCGGTGTCTCTGTAAGCAGGTTTAACATAGAACTCTTTCTTTCAACAGAGGGCACAACACAGTCACCCGAGCAAACACTATTAGTCTGATAAATATTTGGGTATATTTGTATATAGACATCCAGAGAAGGTTGTTAGGCTTAATTATGATCAAGTGTTCGACAAAGTGTGACAAGTGAATATATGGCTCAAATTTCCACTGCCATTAATGTGCAGAGTAGGTTTAATGACAATGATTGTCCTACCCAAATTATTATGCCTGTTCAGAAATATTTCCATACCTCTCAGCAAATATTTCACTACACTCCAAACCCTCTTGATCAAACTTGCCTGGGCAAATAGACGAGCACAGATTCCATGGGACTTTCTATTTCTTTCATAAGCAAGAAGAGGGCTCAGAGTACCAGACCAGGTCTTGCTTCTACTATCTAGGGGCTCAGTGTCACTTTGTCAAATTTTGCTATGAACCTGATGCCAGCATCCCTATCTTATTCCCAAATGGGTCCAATCTAATGGAATCCCTCAGCCTCGCTTCTACTCCTAGGCCTTCCTAAGCCACAAAGTAGTAGTAGTAGCTCTACAAGATGGGGCTGGAGTTCGCATTGTTGCAGAACTGAGGAGACTTGCCTATAATTACCAGCCCTCAGGATGGTATTCAGCCCTTTGCTACCACTTATGGCTGAGTGTGCTGTACAAAACACCATGCTGAAGATGGGTAATGAGCCATCTGTTTGTAGACTGGAAATTTATTAAACTAGAACAATTCCGCTAAGGGAGAGATGCCACTATGCTTGATATTTAAATTACTGGGTTTTCCAGACAAACCAGTCAAATTGCACCATTGACATGATTTATAACCGTTTCTAATGTCAGTGGGCATGTCTCTAGGCTCTACGCTCACATGTCACAATGCAAAATGAGTCACTCTGACATGGCTAGAGCGGTTTGGGAGGCTAGGCTAGGGGAATCCATGACCAATGTTCAGTGGAGGTATTGTCGCACACTAACTGGTATAATTCTATGCATTATAGGCACAAGCTTTTGCTATTTAAATATCTTCTCTGGGCATATAGCTTCCCACTGCAACAGCACAGGACAGATTTGTCTTGTTCCCATAGATGTCTCCGTTGTGGATGTGATAATGCTGAGTTTCTCTACCTGACATAGGGATGACCTCTTATTTATACATATTTTCAGGATATTATCCAGGTAGTGAGAGAAAAGACCCAAAACTCTGTGGAATCCGACCCATGAGAGATATTATTAGGCTTAGTGAAGGGCATCCCACAAACCATGCTTCATCTGATGGTGATGTCTGTCTTGTCAGCCAAGCGTAGAGTGCCTTTGAATTGGAGGAGGACTAGCAGGGCCGGACTGAAAACCCAAAGCAACCCTGGCACATTTTTTGTCTGACCAGCCCTCATAGGGTGCATAGAGAGAGTGTCTGACCAGTACAATGGGGCTTTGGAGGGAGGGTCCCGCCTCAGGAAAATTTGGGGGAAAAATGAAAAAAAATTGCATTCTACAACACATTTTTCATCATATATTCAGTTGTATATTTGTAAATATAATTGTAATTGTATTTTTAAAGCATCATAAATGATGATCTTACGTGCATCAGGATATGTCAATCTTTATTGGGACTCCTGATTCCCTCACCATCATCACCTTGCAGTGTTTCTAATCCCTCCATAGACCCTCTCTCACGTGTATTTCATTTGTTTAATAGTGCCAGCATATCATCTTGGAGTACTTTACATCACACACATGTAAAGAGACAATAGCCCAGATTTAAGAGGGCCTAGCGCCTCCTTGCGCCACATTAGCATCATTTGTTTTAGGCAAATGTGGCTCAACTAGGCCAAAATTACCGCAACAAATTTACAAAGTGGTGCAATGCATGCACCACTTTGTAACCCCTTGAGCCCCATTATGCCTGTGCAAGGCATAATGTATGCAAGGGGGTGTTCCACCGTTGGGAGGGCTGAAAAAATGGCACAAAGAAATCTAATAAATTTCTTTGCGCTAATTTTTGCGGCATTTTTAATGCCTGCTCAAAGTAGGCATTCAAGGGAGGCACAACATTATTTTTAGTGGGCTCCTATGTACTGTTCAGAGTTAGCGCCAAAAGTTTGGCGCTAAACCTTAACAGTACATCAATAGCGTCATAAATTTTGAAGCCTTTGCCACGTACCCTGTGCCATGGTGCACCGTTTTTCAAAAAGGGTAGCGCTAAGGGATGCAAGAGAAGTGGCACTGCACTGGGTGCAGTACCACTTTTCTTATATCTGCCCCGATGAATCATACGTGTGTAAATCAGTGTATAGAAAGTGTTGACAAAGGTGACTACAAGGTGTAGGATTGCCGCCATCCATTCTAATAGGCATTTTTTAAGAGTGCTTTAGTCTGGTAAAGCATAAACCCAGGATTCAGAACGTAATACAGTGGTTAAAGTTGACTTTACTAATAACAATTTATTTCTACCCCAAATCAAACCATTTTTAGCAAACTTAGGATATTCAAAGACTGGGAAATCATAACCTTTTAAGTGCTAATATGCAGTTTGCGTGTAGCTCTTTGATGGCAGTTCATAGCTCACTGTACTAGATTATAATTGTTACTTACTTCACAGTAACAAAAGGAGCTCTCGGACAAAAGCAATATCCCACTGAGCTATACACATAAAATGCTGTTCTGTGATCTCCATAGTACACGTTCTTTTCAGAAGGCATATTAACCTTCTGTGAGTCAAAACTGTCATTGGACAAAACTTCAATCTCTCTCCAGCAGGTCCATTAATCTGTTATCTTGGCAATTTTATTGTTCCCTGGAAACTGTTAGATATATAAGCAGGACTACAGTGCTTTTAAAACTGCTACATTTCTACAAAACCGGCCCCCAGTCGCAAAAAGCACCCCTCAACCCTATAGTCCCCCCCGCCAAGGAAATGCCTGATGCTTGGTATCACCAGTTCGCCCGGGAGCTCCAGAGTTTCCACTTGCATTGATTGGTTGGCTATGAGATATGGCAAATTGCAATGATAGCAATTAAACCTACACCTTGATGCATGATTGATTATTGGTCTTGATTCATACCCATGTTGTACTTACTTAATAAATACTCCTTTCTGAGTACAAACGTTTCTATTCTTTTCACTTTTTATACATTTCTCTGATCAATATGCACTTTTATGCTAACCTGCTCGAATCTGGGACTATGTTCTAGAATTGCCTTGTAAAAAGGACCTCCCAATTTGTACAATGTTCACCCTCCATTGTTGAAATGTATCTGTGCAACTGCACTATCGCATGATCACAGCTTATATGAATGTACTTGCTATGGTGAGTCTGAATAAAGTGTAACTGAAAGAAAATAACGACCTAATACTCTCAATTAGATGATTAACTGGGAGATGTAGAAACATTTATGGTGGGTTAGCATCAGAAAAGTAACTCTGACTAGCACAAAATAGTTTTGCACTGGAAAGTACCCTAAAAGTAACAAACCAGCGCGAAACACTGCTTTCCATTACTGAGCACTAAGGTGGCATTACATGGGCAATACATGGGCATTCCCATGCAACCACCCATGCCTTTTGAGGCAAAACCCTATCTACAAACAATTGTAGACAGGGGTTTGCACCAGAATTTAACACCATTTGAAAGCAGGCAATAAAATGAGAAATGTTTTAATTTCTCCTTTCTGTTCTAACTTTGCATGTGTGCTACACTGCGCAGCATGCACACAAAGTAGGAACAATTTTAAAGTGTGTCTCCGTATAGTTCTCTGTACTGGAAGGGTACCCTTCAAGTTCCTTCAAGTTCAAAACCTATGCTAGACTCACACTCACACACTTGCAATATGGTACAATGGAGTGTGTGTGACTCGGCGACGCTAGGGAGAGGAGAGAGACATATTTCTGTAAATATGGGGCTCTCTTGCTCTCCTCACACAGCGCAGCATTTTTGTCTGCTGCACTGCGCTGCGTGACAATTTTGTACATCTGGGCCTAAGGGTTTTCTATCCTGTTGTTTCAAGGTAAAATGTCTGCTCAAAGGTCTGGTTAATTGAATATAATTTATAGTAACAGGTGATTTATTCCTGTTAATTTGCAAATGCTCTTTTTTTCTTTTCCCTTTGTCTAAACTTCCTCTTGCCCAGAGCTTGTGAAATATGTTTCTCTTTCCCTTCATCTCATTTTGTACAAGGTATAGCTGTAAGTGTACAATAACCAATGTCAGAAGATTAATTTGTATTTCTTGGTCGAATATCATAGTTATGTTTTAATCAAACACAATAAAGTGTCACTTTGGGCCAACTAGTTAAAGTACTAGATCACGTTGAAAATAAAGGGCCTCAATCCTGGTATCTCAGTAGTCGAGTGTGGTTGATCAAAAGGAATTCAGATGTTCATAGTGTATAATGAAATATGGTTTCTTCCTTTTCAATTGCAAGTAGATGTTTCTATTACTTTTGTATGAAAAACCATTTTGTATGTATATATATCATGTTCCAAAGCTTTAAAATCTTCTCTGTCTTCCCTTACTTATATTCCATTCTGTAAATGATGTGCCATCGTGTTAGGCATTTTTTAGATGAATATCAGAGTTACATAATGATCCAGGCTACTAAACAGTCACTTGTGGGTTACCTTGCTAATGGTTAAGGCTATAAACTCTATCCAGAAGACTAAAGGGTCAAGTCCTGATATTTCAATCGTTATTTGTCTGGCCAGTTGCAAAGATTTCCAAGTAGGTAGCCTATCATTATTTTATTTTCCTTTAAGACTTTTTCCCTCTTGTGGAGGATGGATCTGTAAGTTGGAGAAATAAATATATAGTATAATTTTAATTATTTGTTATCTTTTTAAAAAAAAATTATTGATATTTTAGAAATAAGACATATGAACAATATGTCTGCAACCATATCGGCAATGTTCACAAGTACAAGACATCCCTAATATGTGGTATATTTGCAACTGTACACGTCTGTGCTGATTGCTGCTTCTCAGTGCACTGCTTTTTCAGCTTAATATTCATTACCTACACTTTCATCTATGGACTCACAGGAAGTTCAATTGTTATTTTGCTCCTTAATCTTCTTTCTCATCCTACTCCAGTCTGTTAAGTCTTCCTCCACCTTGTCATCTCACCTCAATAGCTTCATATGTTGGGTATCTGCATCGCCCATTCTAGTACGTCTGTTTTCCATGCTGGGACCTGAGGTACCTGTGGTGCTGCCCAGTGTATCCAAATCCTGTGTTCAGCTAACATTAAACCAAGTACCATAATGCACTTTCTCATTTTTCAGCTATCCCATTCCTTGCGGATGCCAGGGTGACACGTCTTAACTGACCCCCTCCAGCCTGAGTGCTGTAATGCATGATATTTCCACTATGATGGTTCTCCAGAAACCAGTGGTATGAGAAACTTGAGGGGTCCCCCCTGAAAAGTGCATGAAGGGACCCCAGTCCAAATTCACTCAGAAGCTCTCAGGTCAGAGTATTGTGCTGAGGGGGCCCCTGGAGTTCAGGGGTTCCCCTGCACCAGAGGGGATTCCGGGACCTGTGTTATGCCACTGCCAGAAACTCGTGGGACATGTCCAAGTCAGATCTAGGACTTCACTGATGAGCATACCTGTGTTCAATCCTACTCTGGCAGCCTCTCATCTATCCTTCACTCTCTCTGTGGTGCCCCCCTTATCCTCCAGCAGCGCTGTGTCTATTTAATTGAAGAATCATTTGCATTCCCACCAGTTCTATCAGATGTTGTACCATGCAAGGCTTGCACGGCATGTCAGGGGATTCCACTTGGTGGGCCACATGAGTCAGCCTGGCTTATTGCAGAAATTGTCCCATCCTGACCTCAAACTGCTCTTGCACCTGCTCGAATGTAATAAATGTTTTGTAATAAAAGTCCCCCATGGTATCATAGCCTCCCTCATGCCACTGGGCATAGGACAGAATTTCTGAACCAGAGGGAACGGCCACAGCGTCAATACCAGCAAGCTTTCGGCAAAGGGAGCCCTCCACAGGATTTTACTGGCCACCGTGTGCCAGTCTTCTGCCAGGTGTCTTATCAAATAGGGGAAATCCTGAGGGACTCCCCTACCTATTAGGAAGAGCTCCAGAAGCGAGTACGACCCACATGCTTCTGTCAGTAGGGTTTGCTCCTAGTTAGGCTTATCCTCAAACCAGTTGACCACATGCTTTATCTGTGTTGCTGCATAGCACAGAAACACGTTTGAGAGACCTAGTCCACCTTCCATTAGAGAGCGTTATAGAGTGTCCAGTATCAGTCACCTCCTTTTCCCATTCCACACAGCTTGTTGAGCATCTGATCTAGCTGGCGGAATGGTGTTATTGGGTTGGGACACATAACATTTTGCATCACATAAATATCTAATAGAGAGGGACAACATTTGGGCCACCTGCACAATAGAAGTTTGATCCAACATTCAACAGAACTATAAAGCACTTTCAGCAGTGCCTTTATGTTTAGGGCTTTGTGTGTTGCCATGGTTTGTGTGATCCATATTCCAAATACCAGAATCGGTCCACCTCACATCTCCGGGCCAGCTGCTGTCCTACGGCCACTCCAGTTTGGCTCATCCCTCATAGGGGGAACAAATAACTTTTTGTCTTGTTTGTGTGCAAGCTGGACACAGCTGCAAAGTCATCCAGCTTCTCCAGCAACAAGGGCATTGCTTCAACCGGGTCGTTCAGATAACCCAGTACATCATCCGCTTAATCCACCCAGTCTCATCCATAGCCATCATGCAAGCGGTGCCACTGACACAGCAAAGAGTACAGGGGACAGGGAGCACCACTGTCTAGTCCCCTTACCAGGGTCTATGTATCCACGACCACGTTTCCCAAACGCACCTTAGCCACTGGGTCTGTGCATAACAGTCATACGCATTTAGTTCAGTTAGAGTCGAACCCCATGTTGTGTCTTGCTCATCCTTCACTGTTTGTGATACCTGGTTCCATCTCCAGTCATCCCAAATCCATCCACCCTCTTCCTCCCCTTATCTTGATCCTCCCACCTCCCCATACACCTGTTCCTGATGTACAGCACTCCATGGCCCTACACTGCCATTTAATTTTTAAGGTTGAGCACCAAGCGCTCTGTCCCTGGTCTAATCTCTCTGTAGGCCTTTAACCATGCCCATGTCATGCTCATCAGTTTGGTTGGTTTGTGGGATTGCCCTTTAAAATTTGCTTGGTTTAATTAGTGAAAGGCACGCATATGTCATGCTTTTTCTGGTGTTTAGCCCGCCTCGAACTACTGAAAACATACGAGGCTCCATGTTTTTGGTATGGTTTCTGGACTACTTTTTCTCTTTATTTCGTAGGCAGCGCAATCCCGCTGGGCTGTAGTCGAGCACTGTGCATGACATCAAACCTGTTACATGGATAATTGCACTTTTGCCAGTTACATGGATAATTGCACTTTTGCTGGTTACATGGATATTTGCACTTTTGCCGAGACTTTTCACTGCAAGCGAGCTTCTGTTTCCTTTTGTGTGTCTGCTTTGCGCTCATGGCTGTTGACGGCTTGCTTATTTGAAACTGTTTTACTTTTAATTTTCAGTGGATGTGGCAAGAAAAGTCAGTTTAGGAGTTTACAATGCTAATTAGCAAATGCGAGTCCCTTTGTAATGCAAATGCTTGTCAATCTTGTCCTGCCTATAGTCCTTGTAAACCCTGCCTACTCATATGGCCTTGGGTAGTAGCTACCATCAAGGGCGTGGTCTTGATCAAAAGCATGTAATAAATCCGTATCTTTCAGACGAGCCAAGAAGAGTGTCTGTTTGTCATGCGATCCTCTTTATTTTTTCTAGGCTTCACAATACTTACATAATCCTGCAAACCTGGACACCGTTGAGGCATCTACCATCCATCCTGACATCCTGAGCCCAAGATGATCACCTGCAAGGAAAACAAGACAGACAGTCATTACTCATAGGATAAGGCAAATTACTGCAGGAAAAATAGCACAACAACTGAAAAAAGACTTGTTGGACAACGGTATGCTGAGTTATCTTTTATGTATTTAGGTTAGAGCAGCTGTAACCAAAGAAATTCACAATGAAAAGACCATAGCAATTAAGCAAGAAGAAAAGAACTAAGTGGACCCTGAAGGCAAGGCACCCCTCTGAAACTAAAGAACTGGCAAGACATGGTGGAGAGCCCACAAAAGAGGTAACAAATTAAAAGGGAGCACACGTTTTTATGGTATTGTTTACCTAACCCTGAGGCTAATGTACTTGTTGAATCTTTTAGGAGACAACAAAACCGGGGACCTTCATTTTGGGCGGGAGATACATAATTATCTGCCACTCTACTTGCTGGCACACCTCTACTGAAGATGTCATTAGGAGCCTCAACATTCCGTCCCTCATAGAGACAAGGTACACAACCGGAAAATAGGTGTCAGGTGGAATCTGGCGGATCAGGGTAATAATTGGGGAGTCTCTGCCTATAAGGTGTGTGTATTTTTCTAGTTTACTCCAGACCTCCCCACCTGTTGTGTAAGATCGATAACTGGCAAAGTTCATCTGGTTCCAGCTCGGTCTTGCATCCACCCATGCCTGAATGTGTTTCAGTCTGAGCAGCTCCTACTCTAGTTCTTTTTGTACCCCAAACACATTAGTCATGCATTCTCCTCCAAACGTTATTTTGTAAGCCTTTCATTAGGCTGCCCTGATTGTCGCAGTCCCCCAGTCCTCCTGGAAGAACTAGGAAGTGAGTTCCCCGATGTGGGTTGCAAACCTTCCATCCACCAGTACCTCAACCCACAGTGCCTATAGCTTGATATTGGGCCTGGGTCCCCTCGGAATTATAGGAGCGGTGAGTGATATGGGAGGTACTGGTTCACATATGACAAATGTTGGAACATTGCTTAGTCCTCTCTGCATCCCAGAACATAGTCTATCTACTGTAGCCCCCATGTGCCTGTGAGTGGTATGAATAAGCAAGTTACCCCAAGTGATTGAGTGACCACACATCACGTAATTGCAGGTTATCCATCCTTTGCTGCAAGGGCATCACCCTGTATATCTTGGGGCCTGGTCTGGTGTCTGCAGGTCCAGGCACCAGTCCAAAACACAATTAAAGTCACCCATCCAGATGAGTCTTGTATGCATGAATGGGGCGATAAGCTCCATCAAGTCAGAAGTGAATGTCTTGTCTTCTGTGTTCATGGAGTATGTATTGATTAGGTATCTATAAAACCCATCTAACACCCTGGTCACCAGCACGTAACATCCTCCCTGATATATGACTACCTCCTTTTCCATGAAAGGGACCCAGCAGCAATCCACGTCAGCACTCCCCTAGCATAGTTTGACTATGTGGCAGCTTATATAGATTACCTCTATTTTTCCGGCTCCTTATTCACGTCCGCACCTAGCAGATGTGTTTCTAGCAACATTGTAATTTGTAGCTTGTATTGCTTAAGGTAGGAGTGCACTCTGTAGCGCTTAGGTCAGCCATTCATTCCCCAAACATGGCAGGTCATTCATGTGCATTTCATACCATAGACATTCAAGTGATCGGTGCCTCCTATCAGGACCTTTTGTGTTCCCATCCTGCCCCACCTGCCCAGTCTCCTTGCAATGCACTACACCACTTCAACAAACACTTTCCTCACACCAATTCAAGATAAACACCCACCCACTGAGCAAACACATCTTCTCCCTAAATGATGGATCGCAAAAGTGTATCACTAGTCTCCCAACTATACAGGAGAACTATGCACTCTCCCCCAACAATTAACTTAAACATCAAGAATGAACAAGTTGCTCCCCACTACAATTCTGACACAGAACAGAAGGATAGGTAAAAGGAACAGGATTGCGGGCAGTGCTCAAGCTGCCAGAGCGGAGCCTAAGCCACATCCCTTCGAGAAGTCAGCTCTACCAGCTTTTACCCTAGTATATAACTTAATGTCTACAATCCACTTCTCATGTGAGAGGTGTTTGGGGAGCTAGTCTACAACCAGTAGAAAGTCTGGCCCCAAAAATTCTAGCCAGGTGGCCCAACCCATCGTTATACTTATAGTTTTGCCCCGGCTGCACAGTCTCATCATCTCAGTCATGTACAAGGTATTATAGCTCCCACCTTGCACAGACTGTCCCTAAAGTGTTGCAGGGGCATCCCTGGTTTCTGCTTGGTCCAGCTCTTTTCCCTGGAACATCCCCAGGCCCCTGAGCAGGGGTTCAGAGTCAACTGAACCATCGTCCCATCATCTCCAGTTGTAACCCTCTGAGTCTGTCGAAGAGGCTACGGCAGCATCTACCAGGCCATTTCTTCCATTTATGCACCACATTCCAAGGAAACCCCCATTGAGCTGGCCTCGACCTTGTCCCACATCTCCAGCCATGCCCAGAGTTCCTCCAAACTGTTGAAGAAGTGGCTCTTCTCTTTCAGCAGGACATTCAGGTGGGCGGGTGAGAGTAGCATATCCTGCAGGTCCAGATCCCGGAAAATCTGTATGATCTCTATGCAAAATGTTCTCTTTGCTTGGACCTTTTTAATGTTCTGGGTATAAGATTATTGTGTGGTTCTCATATCTTTTATGTGCAGCCCAGCTTGCTGCCCTGAGGATGCTGATCCTCTCTCTATAATTCAATTTGCAAGCAATCAAAGCTCTCAGAGGATGCCGGGAGGGGTGCAACACCAGTGCACAATGTGCCTTTCCCTCCTCAAAAATATCCTACAGTTCTGGAGGGTTGAGCTCCTGTCTAATCTAGTCCTCAAAGAAGGCTTCAGCATTAGCACCCTCGGCTTGTTCTGAAAACCAGACAAAGCATAGATTTTTCTGCCACAAGCTGTTTTCAGAGCCCTCCACCCACTGATCCAGGATGGTGGCAGCTGTTGTGAGGCATGCGACCTGCCCCTTCAGAGTCTCCACCTCGGTCTGCACCTCTGTCACCACACCTTCAACCCACTGAGCTCTTTCCACCAACTTCTGTAGGTCTGCCCACAGTAGGTTAACATCCATGAGATTGTCTCTCTCTTCCCATCGAGGGACATGCAACTGCCCTGAATGGCCAACAAGGCCTCCACTTTAGTTCCTATTGTGTCTACTTACATTCCTGCACCTTCTGTGACTCCATGTGTCTTGTGGTCCTTTGTGGCAAGGCCTGGGGTGTGTTGTGTTGCATAATAGTGTTCTCCTAGGCCCCCCTGGGCACCTTGTTGTTCTCCTTTCTGGTGGTCGTTTTGCTTCCCCCATCAGTCCGAGGGTGCCCCCGAGGGGTCCACCTGCATTGGTGTGACTGGTCTCAGAATGCAGTTGCGTAAATGCCATTCGGATGGGACAGTGCAATCGCCTTGCCTGCAGGGGGTTTTAACTACTTCAGGCAGGTGTGGGCCATTGCAGGATAATCTGGATTGCAAGTGTCTCACAATCGGTCAATAAGCTTACATGCTCTGCTCGAGGCCTCTTGCAGCAACCCAGGGGGCGCTGTCCCACTAGGACTATCCATGGAGCACAGCAATCAGCCCTGCAGATGTGTACATCCCAGTCTGCTCTGCAGTGCTCATCACGCAGTGCCAGCTCCAGCAGTTGGGCCCCTCTGGCCTCTGAATCTCAAACCTGAGTGGTTGTTACCACAACCCAAGCACACAAGGCCCAAGGGCTCCTTTCAAGAGGTGCTCCCCCACACAGCAGCAGACTTGGCCCAACAGGGGCCCAAGCATGTCGACCACAGGCATCACCAGAACCCCATCTCTGGCCATACCAAGATGGCTGCCGGCTCACGCAATCAGCGAGCTTCACAGTTGCAATTGTTGAGCCTTGTCTGCAGCCACCACATTAAACACTTCAAAGGGTCAGTCACCCCTCAGTGCCATCTCAGTGCAGCTGTGCAGATGATTGAAGCCAAATTCTCCACAGGATGCCAAAGGATGGAGGTTAAGCCCAGCAGAGCTCTTGTGCTCTGCGTCCGTTGACCATCAGACTTAACTACATGTCATCGTAACATAATTTTAGTTAGTTATTACTTCTGTTAGCTCTGATGTATTATAAAACTTATTTTGTTTGTAATCTTAAGTGGTTGAAGTGTTAAAGTATTCTTTTGTGGGTTTCCATTCTGGCAGAGTGATGGTGTCCTGCTGTAGTTCTTTTTTAAGAAGCATTTTTTGTGCCTTTGTGTCCTTTTCATACTGCTTTTCAATTGCAAAAGTGTATTGATTTTAGAATTTTGTCAAATGTTTGGTATTTTGTTTTTCATAATTGTTGCAATGTTTTCTTAGTTTTAATGTGCAGGGGATTTTTGTTTATGTTTTTGTTTACAATATTGTTATATTTTAGAACTTCTTTCACTATGACTTAGACATCAATATGTGTGTGTTTACTGTTTAGGCACGGGTCACTATATATATGTTTTTGATTTTGTTTTTTAGATATTTGTACACGTTGGAATTGTTTTTTCTCAAGATAGTGTTGGCAACCACCAGAACACATCGAAGACTTTCACTCTGATTTAATTTATACACCTTTTCAATCATTATTGGCATTATGTGCCTTGGAAAACATAACCCTCATTAAGGCTAGAATATGCAAGAGTTCATACAAAGTGATTTCAGAAACAGCGACTGACAAAACATAGTCAATGACATGCTTTGTGCTATAGCCAATTCTACAGAAACTACCCCACAAGTGCAGAGGATGAGGGCATTCCACCACAATATAATAATTTCAAAGATGCATTTCACAAGAAAGGAGGCAACATACTTCCATGTTATCAACAGTATGACCGCTGAAGTGATCTATTACCTGGAGAACCTCTTTCACATTCTTTGAAGATATATTCTGGATAACTTAGACAACGGCATTTGACACATTACATATCCAGCAGGAGGGCCTGTCTTTTTCATGATTAAGGTGAATGGTAAATACTGGCCATGCAAAGACTACAGAAAATGAAATTGGATTCCCATTTCAAACCAATATCTTTTACCCCTCATATCAGTACATCTGGATCAAGTAAACCCAGCCAAAGTGTTGTCTAAGTTAACTCTTAGAGCAGCATAAAAATTAGTAAGGATACTTGACAGCGATGAATGGAAGGTGGCATTTAGTACCCAGTATGACAGTATTTTGAATAACTGGTAAAATCTTTCAACCTCTGTAATTCCTCTACAGCCTTAAAGTATTTCATCAACAACATATTCAGAGACATTTTGGATGTGTCTCAATTACTAGTTTAGAAGAACATCAAAGTTAGATTCAGGAAGTGTTGTGAAGATTTTAAAACATTCCATGCATGCCAAAGTTGAGAATTCTGTCAGCTACAATGAGCCATTAAGGTTTGGGGGAAGGGGGAAATAAGTCGCGAGGCTTAGGATTCTAATTACCCTGCAAGCAAGATGACGAAATACAACAATATAAAACATAAGCTTGATTTAATCTTAACAGCCTTCCAGGCTGAAACCACCACCTGAGCACGCACTCAACTTCTTCAAATTTGTCTTTATTGATAATCTCAATCCCTTGAATGCTTTTTGTGGCAAAACACAACTATTATAACTGAGACAACAAAAAAGGAGGACATCAAGACAGTTTCCGGATCAGCAGGCCCTAATCCTCCAGCACTCAAACAGTCAATAAAAGATTGTCAGCAGGCCCTCACCTCAAAAACGTTAATCCGGAAGAAAAAGAAACAAAAAATTAATGAAACAAACTAAATCTAATAAAAATACCACGTTCAGAAACGGCTCAGACCGAAGGTAAAATGCCAAAAGGGAATATAAAATCTACCCTATATATTCATAAATAAGCAATGAGAGAAGAAAAAAACACTATATGAGCAAAGTAAAGGAATTAGTAACAGCAGTTAGAGCCTCTGACAGAGTCCCCACCACAAGAAAAACAAAAAGAAAGAAACCACAATATCAAATAAGCCAAGTGTTATGTAAATGTTATGTTAAGAGTTGGAGAGTGCCTGGTTACTCCAGAAATGGAGTATCCCCGCACTACTGGGTTCCCTAAGCCAACCCATGACACCCTGCACTGCTCATCGAGAACACCTGATCCCTTGCTCCTTATGTATTATATCTCTTTTATGCGAAGAGACACGTTTACAGCATTGTACGAAATGTGGTTTCCTGTTCCAGGAAACGCAAGACCTAGGGCATTGAGTTCCATAATTTGAGGGCCAGAAATGTGAAAGAAAGACCACCTAACCTTGCCCTCTTGATTCTGGGCACTATCATCAAGGTTGCATCTGTAGATCTAAGATTTCTTTCTGGATGATATTCCTGAAGCATCTGGAGAAGATATTGCGAACATTTCCTCCAGCGGAGTTTGAAGCAAAAACACAGGGCTTTAAATGCCACTCTTTTTTTCAATAAAAGCCAATGGAGCATCACTAGGCATGACCCATTGACACAAACTTTGGGATATTAAGCAGCAGGTGGGCAGCCGCTTTCTTTATCCTCTGAAGTTATTGCAGCCTGCCATTGATAGAACCTAAGTATAGAATGTTATAGTAGACTAGCCTAGAATGAATGACGGCTTGGACCACTGTTTCCCTTGCCTTCACGGGGAGAAAGCCTATTATCTTCCTGAGCATTTGTAAGATGTTAAAGCAGGAGCTAACCAAGGCTGAGATTCGTTTATCGAAAGTGAGGTTCGAATCAAACCACACACCCAGATTTTTCACATCTGAATTTGGAACAGAAACCGATACAAGGATGTCTGGCCACCAGGCTAACGACCAAATGGACGTTTGTCTCCCCAGCACAAGGACCTCTGTTTCTCAGCATTCAGCATGAAACAGCTCATGTTCATCCACCCTGCAAGTTCTGAAAGGCAGGTTTGCAACTGGGTAGCACAAGATCCCTGATCTTGCATGAGGGTAATGATAAGGTGCGTGTCGTCCACATAAGACACAATCTCGAAACCATTGAGCTCTATCACCTCCGTGAGAGGTCGAATGTAGAGATTAAAGAGAGTCAGGGCAGATCCTTGAGATATCACTTGCTGTAGTGAGCAGATATTGGAAGTAAAAGGTTTTGAATGACTTGAAAGATGTGATTCTTTTAAAAGGAGGCTAGCCAAATCAATGCTGAACCATCTACAGCAACAAACCATGTGAGACCATATCAAATGCAGTGCCTAAATCATGCATTATC